>NW_016107340.1:7731142-7757193 GCF_001604975.1 Cebus imitator | reverse complement strand
TGCCCCGCTAATTTTCTTTTTTTTTTAGAGAGACGGGATCTCACCATATTAGCCAGGCTGGTCTCGAACTCCTGACCTCATGACCTGCCTACCTCAGCCTCCCAAAGTGCTGGGATTACAGGCATGAGCCACCACTCTTAGCAATAAGTGGTGTTACACATACTATCTCATTTAATTATTACAACAGCCCATTGATTTTGATTCTATTATTTATTTATTTTTATATATTCTTTGAGACAGGGTCTCACTTTATCACCCAGGCCAGAGTGCAGTGATGCGAACATAGCTTACTGCAGCCTCCAATGGCTGAGCTCAAGCGCCTCAGCTTCCCAAAGTGCTGGGATTATAGGCCTGAGCCAACATGCCTGGGCTAGACTGTATTATTAACTCTACTTTAGAAACTAAAAGATTGATATATAAAGAATTTAAGTAACTTGTACTTCTTTCAAATCATCCAGCTGAGGTGAAATGTGCATCCAGCTTGTCTGTCTGTAGAGATGAGAGTTGGGTTGGTATTTGAGTCAAATACAAGAAGAGAGAGGGTAGAGGGAGGCCATACTAGGGGAGAGCAATAAGAAGTTGAGGGCGAAAATGCATGATCCTGTGTTCATGACAGGGAGCTAGGATTCGTGAGTCAATGGAGCAAAATTCCAGTTTGACCACTTCAAGTTTTATGATGTTCTTCACTGCAGTCTTGGTGGTGGTGAGTCTTGGTGGTAGTAGCTCTAACACTTTGTAGTAGTGTGGTCTTGAGAAAAGTACTTATATCCTCCTAGCCTCAGTTTCTTCATCTGTAACATGGGATAGTAATAATACCTACCATGTAGGACTGTAAAGATTAAAGAAGATAATGAATAATACAAACGTTTATTGAGTGCACACTTTGTCCCAGGCACTGTGTCAAGTGCTTCATCCTCGTCTGATATAAAGCAGCTTAAAAGAATATACTTAGAAAATAGGTGACAATACAGCAGAAGAAACTATCATCAGAGTGAACAAACTACACAATGGGAGAAAATTTTTGCAACCTATCCATCTGACAAGTGTCTAATATGCAGAATCTACAAGGAACTTAAATTTATGAGGAAAAAAAAAACCTAAAAAGTGGGCAAAGGACATGAATAGACACTTCTCAAAGGAAGACATTTATGCAGCTAACAAACATGAAAGAAAGTTCAACATTACTGATTATTAAAGAAATGGAAATCAAAACCACAATGAGATATCATCTTATGTCAAGAAATAACAGGTGTTGGTGAGGCAGTGGAGAAATAGAAATGCTTTTACACTGTTGGTGGGAATGTAAATTAGTTCAACCATTGTGGAAGACAGTGTGGTGATTTCTTAAAGACCTAGAACAAAAGTTACCATTTGACCCAGCAATCCCATTACTGGGCATATACCTAAAGGAATAGAAATCATTCTCTTTTAAAGATAAATGCATCCGTATGTTCATTGCAGCACTACTCACAATAGCAAAGACATGGAATCAATCCAAATGTCCCTGAGTGATAAACTGGATAAAGAAAATGTGGTACATATACACCACAGAATACTATGCAGCCATAAAAAGGAATGAGATTATGTCCTTTGCAGGGACATGGATGGAGGTGGAAGCCGTTATCCTCAGCAAACTGACACAGGAACAGAAAACCAAACACCACTTTCTGACTTATAAGTGGAAGTTGAATAATGAGAACACATGGACATAGGGAGGGGAACAACACACATTGGAGCCTATGAGGAGGGCAGCAGGGAGGGAGAAACTCAGGAAAAGTTGCTAATGCATGCTGGGCTTAATAGGTGTAGCAAACCACCATGGCACATGTTTATCTGTGTAACAAGCCTGAACATCCTGCACACGTATCCCAGAACTGAAAATAAAATAGGATGACAATAGTCAGAGAAAGAAGGCTGCAGAAACGTGGCTCCTCACCTGTGTTATTATGAAACTCAGATCAGTGTTTGGTTTCACAGTACTGCACAAGAGTGTATTTTTGACAACTAAGTCATATCTGGACTTGCAAAAGCACAGTCTGATTCTGTTGTATGTACAGTGGTAAGGATAATTCCTGAGAGCGGATGATTTTTAAGACCTGAGCTGGCTACTGTCAAGAAAATTAGATTCTAACTTCTCACTCTGTCATTGCCTGGCTCCGTTACCAACAGCTCACTTACTCTTTGGTCTCTTGGTTCCTAAAACTCTATAGTTTATGACTGTGTGACTATAAATCATCAACTGGGCTTTTGATTTTTACTGTTATTTCCAAACACTAGTATTTCAGGCCAAAATGTGAGTTTTTCTTATTTCAGCTAGGCATCTCATGCTGATCCAATGATAGTGAAATATATTCCAGGAGAGATATTTAACCATGCAGAGAGTCCAGGATATGGAGTTATTTTATTAAAGGAAAGGGCCATAAATGAATATTAATATCATAGTTGGAAAGAGAACTTGAAGCGATGTCGAATTCTTGTTTTTAATCTGTGTAATAACCTGATTTTCACATATTTAAATTAGTTTAGTGGACTAAACAAAAGATACCCTCTCTAGAATACATATTTGTTAAATTCTAATAATTTGTATCACTGAAGGATGATTTTATATGAATTCTTTTGTTTGTAACATTTCATAAGAAAAAATTTTCAACAAAGAAAAACAGATACTGGTTAAGACTAACATATGGGAGCTCATAAAACTGCAGACAAGGATATATTAACTGGGAAATGTTTATGGTCTCCAGACAAAATGACATTTAATACACTTCGTCCTTCCTATCTTCAAAGAAAGTTTAAGTAATAATAGATGATTAATTAAAATTTCTCAAAATGTTTGCACAGTTCAGTGAAACTAATGCATATTATTTCTTTCCACAGTCTTCATGAATGCAGCAATTCCCATAGCAGCTGTTCTTGCTGTAAGACACTTTTTCTTGCCTTTAGAAATGAAACCAAGTCAGTGATTATATATGATGTATGAGCAAGAATGTGTGGGTAGTAATATATATTACTTCATCTCTGTGACTTAGCCTCTATTGCAGTCTTGGTTGCAAGAGTTCTAATCCAGGGTTTCTCAATAAAGACACTATGGACATTCTGATCCAGATAATTTTTGTTCTAGGGGGCTGTCCTCTGTGTTAGAATGTTTAGCAGCATCCCTGGCTTCTAGCTACCAGGTGCCAGTAGGAACCTCAGTTATGACAATCAAAACATCACCAAATGTATGCTTAGGAGCAAAAGGAACAGTGGTTGGGAACTAACTGTTCTAATCTCAATGACCTGGTTTCCAGGCACTCTTATAACAAGATGGAGCTAGATCAACAACCAGAAAATCTTAAATAATTGCATTATATTTCATACTAAAATGACAAACTTGGCAACTGGTATTTTTTGTAGAAATTTAATTAGCTGGGCATGGTGCCCCATGCCTGTAGTCCCAGCTAACTGGGAGGCTGAGGTGGGAGGATCGCCTGAGCCTGGCGAGGTCAAGGCTGCCGTGAGCCATGATCACCCTACTGCACTCTAGCCTAGGTAATGCAGTGAGACCCTGTCTCCAAAAAAATGTAAATAAGTATTCTTTGGATATCAATGCTGACAGTTTTAGTAAAGATCCACAGTGAGGGCCCTAAAACAACAAAACATTATTTTTTCTCCTGGAATATTTAGTATTGCTTGGAAAGGGCTTGACTGTTGAAAACTCTAGGTTCTCCACCCAGCTATTCCCCCTACTTAGTAACTTGACAGAGTCAATTACCTCATCTGTAAGTAGAATTTTTGCTAACTTTCTCATAAGTTTACCGTCATAATTGCAGGTAAACCTTTCGGTATTCACCAAAAGCAAATATTGTTTTAATTAGGGAGTTTCGCATGAAGTCATTGTTAGCATAGTTGCAATGGACATATTCCCATAGCAGAATGTGTTAGGTTTCTAAGACTGAATGTATGCATGTGTGAAACTTTCTTCAGCTTTCACTAAAGAACTCCTTTCTTTGCACAGACATTTGTGACCCATGCGTATACCAGTGGAAACAATCTGAAACCTGCAGAAGCCTTTGCTTCATTGTCTCTCTTCCATATCCTGGTGACACCACTGTTCCTGCTCTCCACGGTGGTCAGATTTGCAGTCAAAGCCATCATAAGGTAGGCACTAAAGTGTCTGATATTTTTTGCTGGTTGATAATAGAAATGATGTGTGTTCATGGGAGTATTTGAAAAAATAAAAAAGAACCTTAAAATCACTGCCAGGAGATAACCATTGTTAAAATTATGGTATGCTACTTTTTAGTCTATTTTTTGGATATAAAAATAATTATTTCAAAACAAAAATTTTTAATTTAGTGTTTGTCTCCTGATTACATTTATTGTTTTTATTATTTTCCCCTTATTTAAGTTTTATAATACATGATGTATACTATGTAACATTCCATGTTGGAAGCATTCAAATTTATTAAATAATTATCTTTTTACTGGACATTAAGAATGTTTCTATTTTCTTCCTAACATAAATAACATTGAAGTTCACATATCTCTGTTTATCTTAAACTTTTCTCTGATGATTTTCTTAGATCGGATTTCTAGAAGTGGGGATACTAGTTCTAATAATATGTACACTTTTGAGGTCCTTGATGAATATGTTGCTTTCCACTGAAGTGGTGTTAGGTCAAAGGCAGCACACATTTTTAAGATTTTTAAAAATTAACACAGTCATAATGTATTTCCACTAAAGCTGTGCCAGTTTATATTGGCACCAATAGTGTCAGAGAATGTTCACATCATCACATTTACTATTTTAATTTTAGTTTAATCTGGAAAAAAATTCCAGGCTTAAAGTCTCTGAAAATGGAAAGAATTGTAAAACCATTTTGTGTTTTGCTCATTTAAATATGCTTCTATAGTGTTTCCAACCAGTGCAAATTTTGTATCTTTATAGTTTATAATGAACAACTATAAAAATAGATATGATAAGACCATTTCTCCACCATTTTTACTTATATAGATGTGTTACCAAACCAGAAGATACGCTGCCTATACCATAGCCTATATGTCGTATGCTCCCATAGGTTAGGCAGTCTTAAAGAAGAATTTTTTTTTTTTTTTTGAGACGGAGTTTCGCTCTTGTTACCCAGGCTGGAGTGCAATGGCGTGATCTCGGCTCACCGCAACCTCTGCCTCCTGGGTTCAGGCAATTCTCCTGCCTCAGCCTCCTGAGTAGCTGGGATTACAGGCACGCACCACCATGCCCAGATAATTTTTTGTATTTTTAGTAGAGACAGGGTTTCACCATGTTGACCAGGATGGCCTCGAGCTCTCGACCTCGTGATCCACCCGCCTCGGCCTCCCAAAGTGCTGGGATTACAGGCGTGAGCCACCGCGCCCGGCCCAAGAATAATTTTTTTTTAGATATATGCTCTTTATAAACCTATGAAACCTCAGAATGCTTTGTAAATAGTCATTATCATATTTACATCTGGCTTTTGAAAGAAATGCCAAGATGTTGCAATATTGAAGAAAAATTGGAAAATTGAACCTTTAAATAAATGAAGTATCATGTTGTAATTGACAGAAACATAGAACATCATTTGTAAGACTTTTAAAATGAGAAAATTGTGCTTGTGTCTATATCTTACCGAGAAAACTAGAACTTAATATTCAAAATACCAGAATCTTCAGTTTTAGGCCAATAGTTGATATTGGTTTAACAATGGCTTACTACCAAATAACATTAAAATGCGTATAAATCATCTTATAAACCAAATTCCTATACAATATGATAGCATAACATAGTTTCAATGTTAACCTCTAAGACATATCATTAACAACCAGTTCTAGAGCTGTTAGTGTCTAGAGCTCAAGCCTTCTGGCCACATCTGCCCTCATTTTCTTATTGTTCTGCCTTTGAAACACTTGTCCAGATCACTGACTACTTGTTATAACACCACTTCCAAATTAGGCAGTACTCTGGAAGGGAAGCTACCAAACAATAAAATTGATAAACGGCCAGAGTCTGCTATTTTGGTCCTTATTTTCACTTTCTCCACTCAACAACTGTCCCTTTTTCATGGTTGCACTTTTATTTAGAATTTGACTTTGTACTACAAGTGGAGATAGAAAGCAGTTGATAACTTACAATAGATAATGCCTCTGAAATCAGGAGGTCACATCTCATGGAAAAGACATTTGCCAGTTTGATAAAGACCAGTCTGTTTTCAGGGCTCAGTTCCAGATTTCCGAAGCCATAGGCCAAACAGAATCTGCTTATAAAAGCCTGATTCTCTCAAATGAATTTCAGTGGTTGAATCGCGGGTCCTGTAGAGATGGCTGGTCAGAAGAGAACATTAATCCTTTTTACCACTGTCTGATGGTTCTGGGAACCCAAATAAGTGCTCTCCCAGTGTTGACTGGACTTACAGCATTTTCTTCTGTGCCTGGGAACCCGTGACCAGCCTTTAGTGCCAGTTGGCCCACAGTGAGTTGAGCAGCCTGTTTATAATCGGAGACTTTGGTCAGCTGATTTCGAAATCTCCTCTTCAGGAAGTTTGGAAATTCTAAGTCCCTCACTGTACTCTAAAATACATTTAGAAACTTGGTGGGTTAAAATGTGTTATACATGCATGTAAGAGACTTGTAAACTTCTCTACTGGAGGAAGATTCCGTACCATGTTCAATTCTCTGCTCCAAAATAATTTTATGCTTTCTTTTAAAAAGTTTGGCTCATTAGCCAAAGTTGTCTTCATGGCATTCAATGGCTGAGACCTGTATATACCTCGTAAAATGGAAGAACGAGGCAGGTGTGATTTAGATTGTCTCCTCACACACCCCAGCACTCCATACCATTTGAATTTTCTGGACATTTTATAACGAAGTGTTCTTGCCTACTTTCCCAAAACCCAGTAATGAAAAGTAACTATTATCTAAAGTAACAAAATGCTCTAAGAAGAGTGATGTTTTTTAGGATGCTTGCCTCTCACTTTTGTACTTTGCTTTAGTTGTAAGAAAATAATATATGTGTTTTGCTCTTTTAAAAGTAATAGCTTGTGTCCTTTATAAATAATTTGAGTTTAGGTATCTGTACATTCTGTTTGATGTACAATTCAATATCTGTGTCCAAAAAGGCTTTTGGCCAAGAGAAAAACAAATGTGTAACACAAATCCTTCACTTTCTTGGGAAGTAACTTCGTGTTCTTGCTCTCATGTACCTCCCAAAAGAATGTATGTATGGCTAGTTCACTGCATTACCTTAAGTCAAATAAATGGTTATTCATATTTACCGTATAGCATACTTATACTTTGACCTGATCTCTGTATTTCAGTTTACAAAATTTTATAATTCCTACAAAAAAAAAAAAAAAAAAACAATAAAACAAAAAAAAAAAAAAAAAAAAACATGTGACTGCTGGGAACAAACTTAGTTTTCCCAATTAATATAGCTCCTGTCTAGGGTACTTAAGCTGTTGTCTACTCACCCAAAGCGTAACTGGGGAAGTGAAAAAATAACATACTACAAAGACCTAAAATCTTTTTGTGAATAATCTAAACAAATGAGAAAATAGTAAAATACTGATTTAGAAAGGTGGTGGTGGCAGGATAGCAGATTGATTGGTAAAAAATATACCTACTTTCGAATTCTGGCCCTACCAGGAAATACTCATTGTTCGACCTCATTGTTGTTAAATGAGCACAATAATATTACCTGCTTATGGTGGTTGAGAAAATTTAATGAGATAATACACAAAAAGTGCCCACCATGTTGCCTAAATATTTTAGGTATGTTACAAATCTCCATTTTACCATCTTATCATCATTTCACTCATCTCTACCACATGCCTCAGAGCATCTTCTGTGGAGGTGCATTCATTTATTGATACAGGTACATTGCTAGGCATTAAGAATTGCAAAGATAAAAGATAGCCTTACATCTACAGGGAGTCCAGGGAGGGACTCCTGGAGAGAGAGACCAGGAAGGGAAACAAATTGCTATATAATGGGCTATGGCCTTATAAAGCTATACACAGAAAGCTATGGCTCATAATGGACATTCTTGAAGCTTTTTGAGAGAGAAGGGAAACTATCTGATGAATAGATTTAAAGGAAGTGGCACTCTTTCATAGAATCTTTAAAAGTAGGTAAGACTTGGCAAGTTGGAGAAAAAAATAAACGTGTTTTAGCAGAGGGAGCAGTAGTTTCAAGGGGAAGAGGCGGGTAAGTAGGTGAGAAATCTTGGTATCTTCAGGAGACTAAAAGTAATTCAGTGTCATTGGAGGAACGGTTCTGATGTGGGAAGTATCAGGGCATGAAGCTGGAGAGTAAACTCCTGAGCAGCTTTTAGATGATGCTAAAGATGCGTAAAGGCAACCGGACGCCATTTGTCACTTTAAGAAGCGGGTTGTTACATGCATAGATTTGCATTTTAAAAATATAAACCTGGAAGCGTGGTGGAAATTACTTCACCCTCAGTCAGGATTTGTGCATTTTCAATAATCGTTTTACCTCTGTGATTTCTGAAAGGACCTCACATGAATAGAAAATGCTTTTTGTATTACTCATTTATTATTTCATCAGACATTTCTTGAGGAATGACCATGCTATATTGTAGGCATTGGGATAGATTCTGTAGTTGAAAATCTGCTTTTAAAGAGCTCACAGTCTAGTAGCAGAGATAGACATGAAACAAACACCAACAATGACAAAACAGCATTGCTGGAGATGCTCACCCAGAGAGCCTGGGGACTTGGGAGGAAAGGGAAGTAAGAGGTTCAGAGACAGGTTAGTATTGGCGTCCATTGATGGTCCTTGTCACTGATGTTTCAAAGTGGGTTATTATGAAGAGAGAATGTTCATCCCCATTCCCAATCAAGGTCAGGGGTCATTGCTTCCAATGCTCAAGAAGAGTGGGCTCATTTATTCCATAAAAGCTTTGTGTCTGTACTGGAAAGATTAGTGATTTGTATCTGTACTAGAAATGGGAATGGAAAATTGAACCAACCAACTTTACTATGTCTGAATCATTGGTTATTACTTCTCTGATTTATTCAACAAACATTCCTTGAACAGCATGTTGCAGGCATTGCTAGATTTGGAGTTACAAAGACAAATGAGCCTGGCTTCTCCACTTTCTTTTTTGTGCAGAGACATAGTGTGAGATTATTAAAAAGGTGTTTCTTTGATTGACAGAGCTGCACTTCTTAAAATCAAATCTTTTCAAAATATAAGAACAGAATGGCAATTACAATCTACAAAAGTGAAGAAGAAATAACTGCTATTTAAGAGGAATGAGATAATGTTTCATAAGGCATTTATAACACTGTGTTTCAAGTCTATGTGGTCAGACTTTGCTGTCAAAGACTCAAAGAAAGCGTGCAAACTGAAGCTCTTCCTAAACAATTACCTCTTTTAGTTCCCTGCAACAACAATTTGACAGCTAATAGATTGCCTCAATGGATTTTCATCTTCCTTCATGTTTCCGTGGCAGGCAAAGCCAAAATGCTTAAATATCATGGGCAACAGACTGAATTAAATTTACTTTTTTCTCATTTTGTTATTATGTCACAAAAAAACAAGCCCTGAAGACCTGTCTGGAGGAACTTGATGATAAGTTCAAATAAATTAAAAAAAACAACAACAACATTTATTTTATACATACATTTTCTAGTTTCCTATAAAAAGGCAATACCTCCCCCATAGTTGCTGCTGCATATACTAAGCAAGTTTTTCCACTTTCTGCATCCTAGTTTGCCAAAAGGAGCACTTGTTTTTCTTTGCAACTTCACTGAATTTTCTTTTGTGTATTATTTTATTTATAGGATAATGTCTACACATTTTATTATTGTTTTCTTTGTTTTACTTATTTATTTTTGCTTCTGATCCTATGATACTGGTTTGAGAAAATTAGAATGGGTAGAGTACATGAGCCAAGTAGTCTTGTGCCCAGGCTTGTACTGAGGCCGTCACAGTAAAGAATGCTTGCAAACCAGTCTTCTAGAGCAGGGCCTCTCAAATGGCAATGTGCTCATGAAGTACCTCTGGGTATTGTTCAAATGCATATTGTGATTCATATTTGGAGGCAGAGCTTAGATTTTCTGTTTCTAATAAGCTGCCAGTTGATGTTGATGCTGCTGGTCCTTGGCTGAAACTTTTGAGCAGCAAGACTCTAGAGGCCCCTCTCCTTGCCAGATTCAGAAAATGTGCGTAATACATAGTGCTTAAGCAAGATATACAGTGGCCAGGGACTCCAGAGCTGCAGTGGTTACATGCTAAATGGTTTTAGGTAGGTTATTTAGTTTCTCTGTACCTCACTTCCCCCTCATTTATAAAATTAGAATACTAAGAGGAATTTCCTTATTGTTGTTAATCACTGTGTTCCAAGTTCCTAAACAACTTCATTGTTTTTGACAAGGAATATAATTGAAAAAAAAAAAAAGGCAAAGAATGTACTGTTGAATTTAGGGTGACAAGTGGTCCTGATTTTTCTGAGATTTTTCTGGTTTTAGCACTGAGAGGTCCATGCTCTGGAAATCCCTCTGTCCCTGGCAATTTAGGATTGTCAAAACGGTTGATCTAGCTGAATTCCCAGTTGGTCTTGAAAAATGACTCTCACAGGCATCCTACTCACCATAACAATTTGTGTTAGCAGGTTATTCAAGTAGTACTTGGTTGGTGGTGGTTTTATTGTTAACTCTTATTTTGTGTTTGTTGCTTTTTGCAGTGTTCAAAAGCTGAATGAGTTTCTCTTGAGTGATGAAATTGGTGATGACAGTTGGCGAACTGGTGAAAGTTCGCTTCCTTTTGAGTCCTGTAAGAAACACACTGGAGTTGTAAGTGCTTTGCTTTTCTTATGGAAGTTGTGAATAGAGGACAGTCTCAGCAGAATATGAGTGATATTCGAAGTGATTATAAGCTTTATTTTTTAACCCATCTGAAGAAAAATTGCCACTTGCTTCTACACAACCTCACAAGTCTAAAGTCAATAAACAAATGTATACAGCTTATCTTTATAAATCCAGAAAGAATTGTCTGAAGAGACAATACATGTTCAATTCAAAAGGAAATTGAGAGTTTGGTTACTCCAAATTTATATAAAAATAACACAAAGTAAGCTTACTATTCATGCACCATTTTCTTATAATACCTTTTAACTATATTATACTTTTTAGTTTAAAACATATTTTCTGATGTATATTATCTTTTGATCCACTTAAAATATTACATTGTCTCTTTTTATTTTCCAGCTGAATTACATTGCATTGTCTTTTTCTTACTTTCCAATTATCCAGCTCTTTTTATTTTGCATGTCACGAGGCTTAAATAAAATCATAAGATTAGTAAGTGGTAGAGCTAGAATTAAAACCTGAGTCTTCTAAGTTGTAGACCAGTTTATTATCCATGATACTAATATTTACTTAGTATCTACATAAAATCTGGAAACATAGTCAATGTTATTTTGTCATGCATTACATGTAATATGAATAAGTTATTTTTTAAATATATGACTGTGTTTTTAGATTTTTTGGCTACCTTGTGCTTTGTGCTAAGACCTAGGGATGTAGCAATGAACGAGATGTGAGATCCTTCCTGTCACAGAATTTGCTTTTTTGAGGCAGGAGTTGATGAGCAAATTAAAATAATAACATAGTTTCACTGTGTGAAGAAAATAAAAGAGGATATCAGAGAGTGAATTGGGTACTTGAAGCAGGGTAGTCATTTCCAAGAAGTCCCTTCTGAAGAACCAGCATTTGAGCTAAGACCTGAATAAAAAATAGGTACCTTTCCTGAAAGGTTATGGGGAAAGAGCATTCCAAGCAGGAGAACTAGTAATTGCAAAGATCTTGAAGTAGGAATTCATTTGGTGTATTCAAGGAACAGAGGGGCACTGTGGTTGGAGCCTGGTGAAGAGAAAGATGGGATGATGTAAGAACAATGATTGAGGGCCTTATAAACCATGGAAAGAGTTTGGATTTTATTGATATACAATAGGAAATTATTGGGAGGTTTCAAAGTAGCAAGTAATATAATTTTGCTTATATTTTTAAAAGATTATGTTGTTGTTTTCTGTGTAGAAAGAAGTCACTGGAGGACAAAGAGTGAAACATGTAGATCAGTAAAGAGATCATTATAATAACATAGGCATGACAGGATGATGGTTAGAATTAGAGTTTTTGGTCCAGTTGCAGTGGACATTGTGAAAAAAAAGATCAAATTCAGTATACACTTTAGAGGTTGAGCTAATAAAGACTTGCTGATAGATTGGATGGAGGAGGTGAAGGAGAAAGAGGACTCAAGGAGGAATCCTACATTATTGGTGTGACTTCTGGGTAGATGATCTAGCCATTAACTGAAATAGGGAGGCTGGGAAATGAGGAGATTGACATTGAAGTGTAATCAAGAGGTACATTTTGCACATGCAAATTTTGAGATACTTCTTAATCCAAGAAGAGACATAAACATTGTAGATATAAATTTAAGAGTCATTAGCCATTAGATAATATTAAATCAATGACTGGATTATACCACTTTCTTGAAGAAAGTGTCAAAAACATTCTGAAGAAATTCATAAAAATTAATATATTTCATAAAGTAGAAAAGCATTGTTCCACAGTGAGTCCTAAGTTAATGTTATTATTAGAAAAAATATGAATATATTTACCATTTATGTGAACCAACACAAGTGTACATGCAGTCTCCTGACTACTGATTAGAACATGGAAAACTTTTCCCAGGAAATCATGTATATTATATATTTTTTACATCATGTTTAAAATTGCTAAAAATAGTTAAGACAATCATGTGGCTATATTTAGACTTGTTTTCTTCTGCCGTTCTGGAGGGTTCTTTTTTTTCTGTTAAGTTGTTTTATTGAACAGGTGTGATTTTGTCTGAGAAGGGACCACCATGCTTATATATGGCGGAGGAACAATGCCTCAGAATGCTTGTTTGTTATTGTGTGGACATCGACACAAAGACAAAAATGCATTAAAGAGTATCTAAACTTTTCAGTAGTAGGAAGGTCAACTATTTGATTAGAACCAGGCTTGTCCCTCTTTGGATGGTCTTAGACTACCAAAGAACTCATCTTTTAGAGATATGGTGATGACCTCAAGAAACAAGATACAGGAGGTCAAGTTCATGGAGTTAGGGAAATCTGAAGAATTTTTTTGTATGAGATGTGGCACAGAAGAAAAATGGAACAGAGAAAATGTTTTGGAAAGAAAAAAAGAATCCCCTTCAAATGCATCCAATATCTTCAGGGTTATTGAAACCAGACTTGACTTCTTGATGTCTTTCAGGGTCAGTCATCACTGCCGATGGGCCAAACCACAAATGACAAACTTTTTAAAATGGAGTGAAAAAAGCTGTGTGTTTGAAAATAACACTAATGGAAACTCCTTCTTGAGAGTGCTTAAGATACTATGTTTTCTGTAAAAGCTTAGAGTTAAGTGGTTTTGGCTGTAGAATCTCCATGGAGAATTAGTGACAGTCTAGGGCCAAAGTCTCTTCATATTACATCTGTGGAACTTCGACTCAAATCTCTGTCAACACATCTCCTCTTCCCACCCTCTTCTTAGTTTTTTGAAGGGCATGAAGTCATTTCTTTTGGACCTGTGGGGGCAATAATGTTACAGAATTAAAGACTCTAGAAGACAGTGCATTTTATATGTAGGTATAGACCTATTTTGTATGGAAAATATATTTAGCCTAAAGGATAGTGGCTTTCTACAACCTCTCCTGCAGTGTACTTCCAGGAGTATTTGTGAGGGTTGTGGGAAGGAAAAAAGAAACTAAAATAAAATTTTATGAACATACTCTCCTCCTCTCTCTATTTGAAGTCTAAATATATTAGTATTTTCTGTGTGACTAAACACTGCTAATGTCTTACTTTCTAATCTTTTCAGTGGCTTTTTAGTTTGTATATTTATTTGAGCGTAGCCTAGCAATGTACTATTTGATAGTTTGGTGTTCTCTTGATACACCAGTTGATGGAAGTTGGAAGAGCAATATCTTGTTTGGATTAAATTACTGATTATTCAGGGACATTCCTAATTCCCATAGAACCCAATGGATTTTTCAAAAAGCTAAACCTGTAATTTCAGGTCAAAAAAATACCCCCCCCCCCCCCCACCAAACCAACAACTTTCACAATTCTAGAATCCTTTGCTTTCCTAGGTAACTTAATAGTTTAAAATGTATTACTACTTAGCCTTCATATCTCTATAAGGTATTTGAGTAGGGAAGATAATTATGGCTGCGTATGGTGGTTCATACCTCCGTATGAAGCTGAGATGGGAGGATTGCTTGTGTCCAGGTGTTTAAGACCAACCTGGGCAACATAGGAAGAACCCGTATTTACAAATAAATAAGTTAGCCAGGCATGATGATATGCACCTGTAGTTCCAGCTTCTCAGGAGGCTGAGATGGCACGATCATTTGGGCCTGGGAGGTTGAGGCTGCAGTGAGTTGTGTTCATGCCACTGCACTGCAGCCTGGGTGACAGAGTGAGACTCTGGTTTGTTTGTTTGTTTGTTTGTTTGTTTGTTTGTTTTTTGAGACAGAGTTTCGCTCTTGTTACCCAGGCTGGAGTGCAATGGCGCGATCTCGGCTCACCGCAACCTCCGCCTCCTGGGTTCAGGCAATTCTCCTGCCTCAGCCTCCTGAGTAGCTGGGATTACAGGCACGCGCCACCATGCCCAGCTAATTTTTTTGTATTTTAAGTAGAGACGGGGTTTCACCATGTTGACCAGGATGGTCTCGATCTCTTGACCTCGTGATCCACCCGCCTCGGCCTCCCAAAGTGCTGGTATTACAGGCGTGAGCCACCGCGCCCGGCCTTGAGACTCTGTTATTTAAAAAAAAAAAAAAATTATTTATGTTGAAATACTGATTCAATACATTTCTGGCAGAAATTTTGAGCTTTAAATTTTTTCCAAATGAGAGGTTTATGAGCTAAATATTCTACCTTCTCTTTAGCCATTTATCTCTGTGTGAAACTGAACTCAAAAATTAGAGAATGACAAATTTCTAGGTATGACTTGGGTTCACCTAAATATGTGAAGACTGTCACACCTCAGCTGGCATCCTCTTTACAATGGATGTTTTAGTTTGTTGACTAGGAATAGGGCTATAAAATTTGAAATAGACTAGATCATTTTATAAGACTTATGGATCTCTTGATGAAACACTGTAATATCTTTGGATGAAAAAAATCTAGATCTTTATGCTTCTGTCAATCCATAGCAGATTCTGTGTGCTGTGTAGCTCAATCTGATTTATGTGAGTGTATCAGATTAAAAATTATCGTGATTCAGAGAATAATCAATAATCTACTGGTGGAATGTTTAAAAGCCTGATAGCTGTATTAGTCTGTTCTCATGCTGCTGATAAAGACATACCTGAGATTGGGTAATTTATAAAGAAAAGAGATTTGATGGACTCATAGTTCCACATGGCTGAGGAGGCCTTGGAACCATAGTGGAAGGCAAAGGAGAAGCAAAGGCACGTCTTACATGGCGGCTGGCATGAGAGCGTGTGCCAGGGAACTCTCCTTTGTAAAACCATCAGATCTCTTGAGACTTATTCATTACCACAAGAACAACATGGGAAAAGACCTATCCTCATGATTCAATTAATCCCACTGGGTCCCTCCCATGACACGTGAAAATTATGGGAGCTAAAATTCAGTGGAGATTTGAGGCGGGAGCAGCCAAACCATGTCATAGCCTAACAAATGGATTCTAGTTTGACCTGAGTTAATCTCATCACCTTTTAACACCACACAGCTGTTTTTATTGCCTGCGTATAATCCATCCGTATCACTGGAAAAAGATTATCCAAAACTTAGTTTGAGACCTGTACTTTAACTTCCATCATTTGCAAGTATCCTATTTTAGTATTTTCATTTTTCTTAAGAGGCATGTGAATTAGATTTAACTATAGCTTAAGAATTCTTTTGGTTTTTTTTTAAGGAGTCATTGAAATAATTAAAATATGACATCCACTTGTTTCTTTTCGTTGGAACTTAAGTGAGGCAGCAATGTGAGTATATGTTCAGCAAAACCTGATTTTTTAAAAATAAAGCTTCAACTTGTGTTCTTTTCCATTTGGAATGCAGCAGCCAAAAACTATAAACAGGAAACAGCCTGGAAGGTATCACCTGGACAGCTATGAGCAATCAACACGGCGTCTACGTCCCACAGAAACAGAGGATATTGCCATAAAGGTTATTTTTATTTCCTGGATTCTTACATGAATAGAAACATTTATGTTATTACTTTATGGTGAAGTTCTGCAAGTGTCCTAAATTGTGCCTTTAAATTTGTTTTACAGTTGTCATTAACTGTAATAACATTTAAAAACACATTCTGATGAGTTTTCATTGTCAGTTCTTCCTCATCTCCCAACCACAATTTTTGCTCCAGCAGTACATTTCAATACCCAGAGAATGTGCCTTTCTTCTGAATCTGCTTTAGAAGCTAGTGTCGCATGTATTTTTTTTTGGCATTCCTATGTTTATCAACCAAATAAATTGACTTATGGAGAATAAAGTATTATAAATTCAAATTTTAGGAATATAAATTAGATAGTCATTGTTTTTGATCAGGGGAGACTCAGACTAGTGTGTGCATTCAACAGTTTCCCGGTACTGCACTTGATCTGATTACAAACTTGGCTGCTTGGACTTGCCCCAGGCATGGGTACTTAAGTTAAGGTGGAACAGGCAACCAAGAGTTGGGGATAAGCCCCAGGGAGCGGTCAGCATTGTGCAGGAATTGGAGTAGCTGCCGGCAGCAGTCAAGGGCCTCTAGCCATGGGAGCTGCCAGAGTCCTGGAAACTTAGCAAACTGGCTGCACTGGCTACTGCAGGATATCCAAGTCCCCTGCACAGTTTAGGCCAGTCAGAGAGAGGAGGAGTCTCAGTGTGGGGTGCATAACAGCCAAGAGCTATGTTTAGGTCTCTCTCTCCTTGACACCTGACACAATACTTTCCCACAATAGCCATTTCATTATTGGAACAAGCGTGATTGAGTGGAACAAGCTAGTGCTAGCTGCCGCCCGCCCACCCCCACCCCCGGTTTCCACTAATTTGGTGCGTGATGTTTGGGCAAATTACTATGCTTCACTGAGTCACGGTTTGCCCATCTTGAGGTGGACATGCCATTTTAGTGTGGTTGTTTGGGGGTTAAAAGGATAGGTCACGTATGCATTAAAGAGAGCTCTGGTGATTTTTTTACTTTAGCTCTGCATTAGAATCACCTACAAAGGTGTGTGTGTGTGTGTGTGTGTGTGTGTGTGTGTGTGTGTGTGTGTGTGTGTTTCCCTAGGCAATTATAATGTTCAGGCAGAGTGTGAACTAGGGGCTATGAAAAGATAAGGAATGAGAGATTGGAAAGGATCCTCTATGCTGTTGTTTCTTCACTATGCCCAGATAACTACTAATTGTATTAGTCAAAAAAAAAGGGCCAGTTTTTAATTGACGTTTTCTGTTCACTGTAATAGGAATCTAAAAATATGTCTTTTCCATGTGTTTCATAATAGAAAAAAAAGAGACCATTATGATTTTTTTTTCCAAAATTGACCATTCATGCATTAAAAAAAATGCTGCTTATCAATGGCTTTGGGTTTGCTGTGCCTCTGAGAGGAAATCTCAAATCCATTAAGCAATCGTTCCCCATTTCCCACTCCCCTTGCCCCGGCAGCAACCAATCTGCATTCTGTTTCTATGGATTTGCCTATTCTGGATATTTCATGTAAATGGAATCACATACTAGGTGACTTTTTGTGTCTATATGGCTCCTGCTTTTAAATTTTAATTCATTATTTCCCTGTAGCCCTAATACTCCTTCCTGTCAAAGTCACTTTATCCCCAATATACCTATCCCTACCCCCATCATTATAGAACCAGTTCTAATGTGCTTTATGTGCTTAGGCATGCTCATATCCTTGTAAAATATGCATTGTTGTCATAAGCATCTGTGTGGTCTCAATTTACTTAAATGTTTTCATGATCGTTTGCTCCTTCTAAGGGCACCATTGTATCCTGTAGAATGCATCACTGCATTTTACTTATCCGCTAGTGAGGGACACTGAGCTTGCCTCCATCTTCCATCACAAATCCTGCTATGATGACCATCATTGTACCTATCCTTACATGAACCTTTGCAAAGATTGATTTATATATTAGCTGATTTTCCAAGTGCAAACATCTAGTTTGGAAGTCAGGATTTTAACCCTGCTGGTGTGCAATTTAGTGTATTTTGTAAAAGGCAGGAAGGAGGGAATGAAAGTGTAAATGGCAGCAGGAGAAATTAACTTTAGCCTTCCTCCTCTTCTATCTTTCTTGGGTGGATGTTGTTCCTTCTTTTACTTCTATGTAGCACCAAATCGGAAGGTGGCATTGCATTCTTCTAGTTCTTTCCTGCTACTCTCAGACCATAACCTTCCCCTGTCACACTCATAAAGCTATGGCATTTTCTACCTGTTCTTACATCTATTATCAGAAGACCTCATAATCACTCTTCCACCTTCAATGTAGATGTGAGTATGTTTCCTAGTCCACATTTTTATCTTTGTATGTGCCACACATGGATAGGATTTAAACTTCCAAGGGCACAGTCTATCTAGTATCACAGCCCGAAAATCCCCTAATCTACCATCACTCCATTTGCACAACCTCACCTGTAGTTACACTTGGTCACTACCTGGAACTGCAACCCCTCTATCTTATTCTATTAGACTTGTCAGTCACTGACAACAAAATCTTGGTCCCCAAGTTTTCTCAGGCTTTTACTTTCATGGTCATTGTTTTTTTTTTTAACACCATTGAAACCTTCAATATCTTGAGCCCCTTCTTTTTTCTCCCAGTCCCTGAGTACCTTTCTGCAGCAATCCAACCTCATGCCTTCTACACATCTATAACCAGACTGCTGAGTGCTATGGAGAAGGTGACACAGTGGTGCAGGCCAGCGTGGCCACCGATTTATTATCTCCAACCTCAGCTGACACCCCTCCCCCAGTAGCTATCTGCCATCCTTTTACATGCCTCTTAGCAGCATTATTTTCCAAACCTACAGTGGCTATGCAGCTGTCACCAGTCTATTCCCACCTCCTTCTCTCTCCTTTCGCCTCCTCTTTCTCCAGATCACCTTAGCTCCCAGTTCACTGAGAATGTCAAGTGTCATGTAGGGCCTCTCTCACTTTCATGCTGGCCCTTGGCCACAAGCATCTATTTTTGTGCCTCTTTTAGCCTCCTCACCTACTCTCGGAATGGAAAAAAAAAAAATCTTCAGCCTTTCAGGCTGTATAATTTCTTTGAGTGCTATTTGTCATTTAAACATAATGACAGCCCCAGCCAGCTCTATTCATCATTTCCCCTGAATATTTTCTAGTTGTTTTTTTTTTAATCTTTGGTCTGTTCTCACTATAGTTCTTTACCTACAGGTGCTTTCACTGACATTCAGTATATTTTACAAAACTAGCTAAAAGGCCTCTTTTTTAAAAAAAGTTTTTTGACTCATCCCAGAGGTAAATGATTTTCTTTATGAGCTGCTATTGTACTTACTGTCTGTCTGTCCCTTTTATTTGGTACTTAGCCCATACTGTCTTGTCTTGTACTCACTTCTTTCCATGGTTTACTTACTCAACAGATTGCAAGCTTCAAGAGAGGAGGGAAAATGTCTTATGTCTTCTTTGTAACCCATACCAGCCTAACATAGTGCCTCACACAGAATGAGGATGATCAGCCATATTTATAAAGCAATCAGTAATTCTGATCCAGGCCTTCCATGAGACCCTCCTTCCATGACTAATTTCATGCATAGCCATGTGACCGATATTACTAAATATTGTGTCATGCATATTACAAGCTAGAGAAAACCTGCATGGAAAAACATAACCTAACCTTTTCAAGCAGAGTTTTTCACTCTTTAAGTTGTTCATTTTATGAAATTTTCATGTTATATGTAGTTACAATGGAGATATCACAAATCCATTCTGCAAAATTCCAAAACAATAGTGTGCTTTGGAATTTCGTTTGTGGTTTTGAAATAAAACATTAGTTTATGAGTGAAGCGTATCTTCAATTTCTCCAGATTTTTAGGAGCCCTTCCTCCCCTCATCTGTATCTACTCCATCCTTCTAATTTTGGGTTCTGTTATTGTTTTATTTTTCTATTTTTATAACTGGTAAAACTTTTAAGTCCACTTGAAGCTTATTAAAACAAATAGATTTTGTGGGATGAATAGAGGGTGTTGTGATCTCTGCTGATTGTTGGCATTTATACCAAAAGTAATGTTGGCTGACCTCTTTTATTATTCTTTATCCTTTTTTTTTTTTTTTTTAACTTCAGTGAATAGCCTACACAGTTCAGGAAATTCATTAATTATAGAATTTTCCTCCTCAGTTAATGCAGTCATTTTGCTGAAATAATTTGTGGTTATTTCTCTTCTTTATTTTAATCAGTAGGATTTGGGGAATTGTCTGGCAGTGAGAAAATAATTAATGTGGGGATTTCGTTGGAAAATGTTTGGGGTAATTGTCTTTTAAGAATGCCCATATGTAAACGATGCAGTAATCCCAAATTTTCAAAGATTTTTAGCAATCTTCATATCACAAATTGAAAGACCCTCCTTTCACTTTCATTCTTTTTAATTTTTCATTACTATCACTAAATAACTCTAAATCAGAATTTCACCATTGTGTGTTCTACCTTGTGTTGTCTTTTAGCACTTAGAAAATTTTATTTTAATTAGAATTCTTCATTGATACCACATATATACTTTAATTTCTATATTTTTATCTCATAGGTCACAAATGGGTACTTTTCATGGGGCAGTGGTTTAGCTACATTATCCAATATAGACATTCGAATTCCAACAGGTGAGTCATTTGTTACACATTTTTGTAATTGTTCATGACCATAATCATGGTTTTCCAAGATAATTGAGCCTAACAAAAAGAGAAAGACTTTTTAAAGACATAAATATTATTTATGGTTACCTATTTGCACCATTTTGCTTGTGAGCCACTATGTCACTGTGGGAATGGCTGGAAATGATAAGACCTGCCTTTCACTATGGAGTCTATACCTCTGGACAATTATTTACTGTTCATTTGCTTATTTGGGCAATTTAAACAGTGGGGTGGTCGATTTCACTTTTTGTTTGAGAAACACTTTAAAGAATGTGTATATGAGAAACTTATTTTCTATCCATGAGAAATACTGAAGTTTTCAAGATACTTAAAACTTAAATATCCAATAATTATATGAATTTAATATTTTTTAAAAGTTTTATTGAAGTGTAATTGATTCACAGAAATTCCACATATTTGAGGCTTACATTTTGATGAATTTTTGTATATATATATACACACACGTGAAAACCGGCACCACAATAAAGGTACTCAATATGCAGTTGCTACCAAAAATTTCCTTCTGTTCTTCCGTTTTCGTTTTATTTTTTTGTGAGAAGAATAGTTAATATGAAACTTATCCTCTTAACTCATTTTAAAGTACAGAGTACTATATTGTTAATTGTAGGTACTAGGTACTACATTGACCAGCAGATTTCTAGAACTTATTCATCTCACATAACGGAAATGCAGTAATACCTATTGAACAACAATTTCCCATTTTCTGTTTCCCCCATCTCCTGGAACCCACCATTCTATTTTCTGCTTCTGTGAAAAGAAGTGTCTAAAATTTTTGACTAAATTAGTTAAAATACCTAAAAGAGTCAAAATTTTAGATACCTCATATAAGTGGAATCATACAGCATTTGTCCTTCTGTGACTGCCTTATTTCATTTAGCTTAATGTCCTCTAGGTTCATCCATGTTGTTATGAATGGCAGGATTTCCTTCTTTTTATAAGACTGAATAATATCCCATTGCATGTATATACCACATTTTCTTTGTTCATTTTTATGTCAATGGACATTTGGGTTGTTTCAATATCTTCGTTATTGTGAAGGATGCTATAATGAAAATTGGGAAGTAGATATCTCTTTGAGAACTTAATTCTGATTCTCTTGCAAAAAATACCCAGAAGTAGGATTGTTGGATCATATGGCAATTCTATTTTTAGTTTTTCTAGGAACTTCATTCTGTTTTTCATGGTTGGCTACACACTTCTACATTAAAAGCAACAGTGTGCAAGGGTTCCAGTTTCTCCACGTGCTCACTAACACTTCTTATCTTTCACTTTTTTAATTTCAGCCATTCTAACAGGTGTGAAGTGATATATCATTATGGTTTTGATTTGTATTTTCCTGATGATTAGTGTTGCTGAATGCCATTTTATATATACCTGGTAGCCATTTGTATGTCTTATTTGGAGAAATATCTCTATTCAGGTTCTTTGCCCATTTTTTATTGGATTATTTGTTTTGTTTCTGTTTTAGTTTTGTTTTTTTGTTTTTGTTTTGCTGTTTTATATTTTGGATATTAACCTCTTATCAGATAGATAGTTTGCAAATATTTTCTCTCATTCCATAGGTCTCCTTTTCATTCTGTTGTTTTCTTTGCTTTGCAGGAGCTCTTTAGTTTAATGTAGTTCTACTTATCTATTTTTGGTTTTGTTGCCTGTGCTTTGGTATGAAATCCAAGAAATCACTGCCAAGTTCAATGCTAAGAAGATTTTCCTCTATTTTTTTCTCTAAGGATTTTTGTAGTTTCAGCTCTGAAATTTAAGTTTTTAATCCATTTTGAGCTGATTTTTGTGTATGGTGTAGTATAGGCTCCAATTTTACTCTTCTGCATGTAGACATTCAGTTTTTTAAATGCCCTCGTTGATGATCAGTTAACTGTATATGTATAGGTTTATTTATGGCCTCTCTCTTCTCTTCCATTGATTTATGCATCTGTCTTTATGCAAGTACCACATTGTTTTGATTACTGTAGGTTTGTAATATATTTTACAAGCAAAAAGTATGATACCTCCAGCTTTGTTCTGCTTTCTTAAGATAGCTTTGGCTATTTGGGGGTCTACTGTTTTCATATGAATTTTGGAATTAGTTTTTCTATGTCTGTAAAAAAAATTCATTGGGATATGTATAAGAATTACATTGAATCTGTAGATTGCTTTGGGTAGTATGGACATTTTAACAATATTAATTTTCCAGTCCCTAAGCCCAGATGTCTTTTCATTTTTTTGTTTGTGTTTTCATCAATGTCATAGTTTTCAGTGTATACATTTTTCACCTCCTTGGTTAATTTTATTTCCAAGTACTTATATGCTAACAACAAACTGTCTTCAACTAAGAAAACAATACTATCCACAGTAGCATCAAAAAAATAAAATATTTAAGAATAAACCCAGTAATTTTTCCTTAAAATGTCTCTATAATTGAATAGAAATATTTTTTGACCTGGCCTGATGTTCATTAGGTGAAGATTTTCTATTATAAATGCAAAACAAAGAGAGAAATTGAAGAAGAGAGTGTCTTAGTAACTTAGCCCAAATCATTTTTATCCTATTTATTTTAGTGAAAACTGTCCTTTTTATTCTGAATGAATTGAATAATAAAGTTAAAGCTAATCTAGGTGATCTGGGCAATTATTTCATTGCTCTCTTTACTGATATCAGCTATTCTCATAGTTTTAAAAATAATAAATCATTATATATATATATTTTTCCCCCCCAAAAAGACTTATCACAGAAAGGAGCTGTTTAGAATACCTTATCGCTAGAAATAAAAACTGGGCCAGTGATTATAAAACATTAGCTTTTTCTAAATGTGTTTTGATTTTATTTCACTAAGAATTCCATCTTATTCTGTAGTTATCCTTTGTTTTGCTTTTCTAGGTCAGTTAACCATGATTGTGGGCCAAGTAGGATGTGGGAAGTCCTCTCTTCTCCTTGCCATCCTTGGTGAGATGCAGACACTGGAAGGAAAAGTTCACTGGAGCAAGTATGTGTATTTTTATTTGGCTTCTGTTGCTGTCTCATACATCTGACAATCTTCCAAGGAAAGAACTTAGAGAAATACATTTACATGTTCTGACTCTGAACACCCCTCAGAAATAAGCATAGCTTTAAAAAAAATTAGTGGTAACCTTAAATGTTATAAGTAAAAAGTTACAAAACATTTATTACAAAAGTTGTTTATAATAGCATAAACTAGTATATTGCTGAGACAAAAGTAAGGTTTGAATTGTAAAGATAGATTTTTAAAGTTAAATGGGTAACACTTAAATAACTTAAAAGCTCATTCTATAATAAAATAAGTTATGGAAAACTTGCATTATTTATACGGCTTAAATAGAAGCAGTGCCTTAAAGGTTCAATGTTCAGAGAAAAAAATGTCAAATTATCTTTTCCAAAATCTGTATAAGAAAGTAAAAATCAACTATTTATCCTATGCTTACTTAAACTAGATACTAGGATTACCTAATTGGAGATAATGAGTAGGGTTGATTAGTGTGTTGTGCAGTGCTAAAGACGTGGAAAAGAAAGTGCATCTTCCAGAAATTTGAATGATTGCTTCCAGCATGATTTTTCTTCTAGATATTTGAATGGTGGTCAAAGCACATTGTGGTATTAAAAGTGATTCATAAATATGTTACATAATTGGTTAATAAAGAGCAAATTGTATTTTATTTAGTTTGGCCTACTTAGTAGACTCCTCATAAGTAGTTTATGAAGAAGTTGGCTATAACTAATCTAAGAAATTAGGCTATAGACCAGTGGTTCTCAAACAGCTTTGACTTTTGTCCCTGGGGGCATTTGGCAACCTCTGGAGACATTTCTGGTTTTGCAAGAAGCACTGGGTTGCTACTGGTCTGGTGGATAGAGGCCAGGTATGCTGCTAAACATCCTACAGTGCACATGACAGCCCCCGTACCAAGGGATTCTCTTATCCCAAATATCAATTGGGAAACCTACAGAAATTCTTACATATCATTTTGTACCTACTATCATGAATTCTGTGGCTGAGGTGGCTGTTAACATATATATACATCTCTCAAGAATGAGCAGACTATGGCCCTTTTAAGAGTAGATTCTATTTTAAACTCCAATTGAAAAAAAAAAAATTCTTGGTTGTGAAATTCAGACTGAAACCAGTAGAAGTGTAAATCTGTTTTCAATGTCATTGGCAAGAGAAGAAGACTGAGAATTGTTGAATGTACATTTTATCCCTGTTGAGCAAATCTAGCAAATAGTAGTCTTGCAACTGTTGAGTGCGTATTTAGGAGGGAGCTCAGTAAATCATTGCTACCTCAGTTTGCTTCATGGCACTAGACAAGGTTTCCCCTGTCACTATCCTCAGGCACTAGGTGATGTTCCCCTAGCCACTATCACGTCCATCTTGGATGAAGAAGCAGATCCCGCTGGATTTAATTATATTGTATGGCTTGTAAAACCATAATTAAGTTATTTGGTTTTTGTTTTTATCCTGATTTATCATCATTAAAACAGAGAGAAGGAATGACAGTGACAGAAGGGGCTTGAGATTTTATTTTCATACTACCAGGAAACTGTCCTACTATGACCTGTTCCAAGTGTAATTTAAGTTTCCAGGCCTCAGCTCCACTTGGGCTAAATTGACCCCCAATATTATCATTAATAATTATCATTATGTTAATAAAGAAATGATGTGAGAATGCAGAAAATATTCTTTATAGCCTATTTATTTTATTGCTTTCCTAAGCATGTATACCAGTTATATCGTATCTTATTTCATAAAGTTTTGTATTGTTTATTTAAAATAACATAGTATAGTAGAGTTGGAAAGATAAAGAAATTTTTAAAATATTGTTTAAATAATCATCTGAGGTTGTAATAGACATAAATGCATGTACCGAAGTCCTGTATAATTATAAAATATGGGCCACAAATTTCTCTCTGTACCTCATGGAAGCTAAGCCAAGAAGGAAATGTGAGGAACAAATAGAAATACATTTACTCAATAGAGGTTGATTTTCTTTTCTTGAGAGAGCTATGAAAGAAATCTGCCCAGCCGTGGTTTATATCGGTAATCCCAGCACTTTGGGAAGCCGAGGCAGGAGTATCACTTGAAGCCAGAAGTTCAAGACCAACCTGGGCAACATAGTGAGACCCTATCTGTA
>NW_016107340.1:7697612-7730587 GCF_001604975.1 Cebus imitator | reverse complement strand
ATACCTCATAAAAAGTCAATAAAAGGTTATTTAATTGTTAATGTCCTTGATATTCCTAAAATTTATTCAAAAGCAAATTCCATGTGCCAATTATTACAAATAAAATTCAGAATATAATACTGGATTATAGATTATATAGTAAATATTTAAAGGTTTAGAGGGCATGCAGGAGGTGGATGTGGCATGGGTAGTATCAAATCAACATGGTCTAAGTATGTAGATCTTCAACATCTAGTTTGATCCAGGAATGAAATTAACTCCATTTGGAGAAATGCATAAATTGTACATCAGTTGGACCATCTTCTATGTTTAGTATGGAATACAGCTATTTTGTTTCTTAGTCCTTTTTATTTTCATTCAGCATTTACTGAGTACCTCCTTCATGCCAAACACTGATTTTGGTATCAAAGATATAGAAGTGAAAAAGACAAGACAAATCTCTTTCTCATGCAGTTACCGTCTAGAACATGGACTGTATATACGTAATCAACCAGAAAAAGATATAATATTAGACTTTGATAAATGCCATGAAGATGATAAAACAAGGCAATATAGCAAAAAGTACTATACCTGTGAGGTGTGTTTGAGGATCCAAAAAGGGTCTAGAATGGCTGATAAATACTGACTGAGGCAGGTGCAAGCTGAGGCTTCCTAGAAAGGGAGGCAAGCGTTCTGGGTATGATATGGAGCTAAGATTTTGTTCTAAGTTCAGTGGGAAAATATTGCAGAAGTTTAAGTAGAAGAGTGATTTACATTTTGCAAAGATATGATGTACAATTTGAAAAGATGATTCTGATTTGTTGTGTAGAGAATTAATTACAGGGGCAAGAGGGGAAGTGAGGAAAACCATTTAAGAGTTCATTTCACTAATTCAGATGAGAGATGAAGGTAGCTTGATGTACCATGGTAACTGTGAAATGGCCCAAAGTGAATAGATTCAGCATATACCTTGGAATCAGAGCCAGTAGGATGAAAGTGTAAAAAGGAAATTAAGATAATTCTGAGTATTTATAAAATTCCCATAAACTAAAGTTTGATTCAAAAATGTTTTAGTTCAACACACAAACAAATGAAAAAGTAATCCTCTAATACATTGAATAAGTTAATGCAAATTCTATTTTTATTTAATTAAAAGAATTACTTAATTTTCTTTCATGGTATTCTTAATATATGATAAAACATATTTTAGGATCAGGAATGTTCAGGGGAGTTCAAAAGAGTTATTTAAAAATAACTTTTTAAAAGAGTTATTTGCAATTGCTCTTTTCATTCCAGAAACAAAAGCTGTATGCCCAGTCCAATAAAAAAGGCATATAACTATCAATTAAAGCAAAGCTAATTTAGAAATTTTGATATTTATAAGCTGCTGATGTGTAAATGCTTATAAGTCCTTTGCTTCAACTGACTGAATTGTTTCATATTTTTTAAAGCTTAAAAACAAACTAAATAATATGGTAAGATACCAAATATCTTGCTATCATTCTTTCACCATGATATGTGTCCCTGATTGCATAAATTTTATTTTTAAATGTGTCCTCATAGATAGGCATGAACAAAATCCAATAAAGTACTCTGACCTATTGCAGCAGGAAATATTTACTTTGGGCTGGAGAAAAGGCATTGATGTTCATCCAACACACACCTATGTGGGTAGAATGGGGTACACAAAGATGCTGATAGTTGTTCCCTTGGGAATTGCTCCCTTTGACCTAGTCTGACATGTGGTAAACCCAGAAGAGAAAAGATTAGAGAGAGGAAAGAGGAACGAAAACATTCTCCAAAATTGTCAGAATGCCGATGTGCACATCTGTCCTGCATCCAGGTGTGCCTCATATCTGTTGAAAAACAAATGTTGTGCCTGACTGAAGTTCTTTCCTGGTTGTCATGATAAGCAATAATTTCTACTGATATAATAGGAGCTAGAACTGAAAAATGCCTTACCTGATGGATGGTTTCAGTGAGAGAGTCCAGAATGCTTTTTAATTGTGGTGGTAATTACGTAAGAAAGAGCTGTCATTTATCTTTGTTTTCCTTTATTTTTTCCCTCTCACCCGTGCCATCAACCATACTATTCTTCAGGCCCCTTCTGTCCTGATATTCTGACTTCCACTGTCTTGGTGTAATCAGCTACGTAACAGTGCTTCAATTATTTTCAGACAAATGGAGGAGTTATCCCTTTTCATGTGACTTTGCCTGGCATGAAGGAATAAGATATTATGTCAGCTTTCCTGGATCAGATGTAATATATCATGTTTGTGCCAAATCTAGTTTCCCTTCTTCCAAATGTCATTCCTGATTTAAACTTGCAAAACTCAACTTTCCCATTCCATAAAATTATTAACCATAAAACTTGGAAATTGCTAATGCACTGTATCAACTTTAACTTTTGCTCTTGAAGGAAAATATACACAAATTCTACATGAGAGGTTTTCAGAAGTGAAACTTTATTTTCTAGAAGGGGATTTTATATCTGACCTCTTTGCAGTCTCTTGTTGTCTTGAGTGCTGTTGAGTGCCACATCGAATAGTGGAGAATGAGTCTAGACAGAGCTAAATCCACATCTTTATTTTGGAAGAGAAAACAATATAACCTTCCACAATTGAATTTGATTAAACATACGATATGTGAGAGGGCTGGAATAGGTAGACTTTGGAAGTTAAGGATTATAATATTATTCGTTAAAATGTTAGTGGAATAATAGGTTAATTTGCTCTTGGAAGACGATTACCTACAAATGAATCTATATTTACCTCTTTTTTCTTTCGCTGACAATAAGAAATGTGTGGTATATATAACTCTTAAAGGAGAATATACATAAATCCTTCAAGGAGAGGTATTCAGAAGTTAAGATCCCCTATGTGCTGTTTTGCATTTTTCAGGATCTTACTGGATTAATTAACCCTTTTTTCTTATGAGTGTCTTTGTTTATTACTCTTCACACTCCATTATGCCTCACCCATTTTTTAAAAAAATGGTCTTGCTTATCTCTCAATCGCCTGAAATATTCCTCTTTTTAACGATGTGGTCCACCCACACTTAACCTCTGTTTTGCTCCTTTACTCTGTGCATTGCAACCTGGATGAAAGGTTCTCACCAGTGACTGCGTTAAGTGCTAAATCCCCAATCATTTGTCCTCAGGCCTACTTCTCCACAGATTTTGAAACTCTTCACCCAATGATGACTTCTTGAAATCAACTTTGCTCTTGGTTTCTGTGATACTTGCATTTATTAATTTGTTAAAAAATATTGGTTGCATACCAGTTATATGCAAACCATTGTATTAGCTGTTGGGGGAGAAATAAGTGAACAAGAGAAGCCAGGACCCTATTTTCATGAAGCTTACTGTTCAGCAGGGAAACCAAGAGGAAGTAAGAAAATAATTTTACAGTTATTTGATTAATGCGTTATAAATACCAGAAAGAAGTACAAGGTTTTATAAGAACGAATATAGGTGACTTGACTGAGTCAAATCTGTGAGGTTGGCAAAGGATTTCGTTAGTGATCTCCGGTCTTGTTCCCTCTAGTTCATTTGTTGCATTCTGTGATCAGAATGATATTTCTAAACTGAATGTATATNAAGTCTTCTAGGACTGGGATCCATGTGACTATTCCTTATCATGCTCAATTCAGGCTGTTCCTTTTTAGGGATATTAAACTTCCTTAAAAGTCTTACCTTTTCAGTGGTTTTCTTTTACTTTCAGGAAAAGTTCAAGCTTTATAAAATGGTTTATGAGCCCCTTCATTATCTAGTTGGGCTTTTTTAAGTTCGTTGCCATTTACACCTACATTTCAGCCATGCTGAATTTACACCACTTCCTTGTGTAACCAGGATACTTCATGGCTTTCTAATACATATTTTCTCGGGTCTGAAGGACTCTTGGCTTTTTTTTTTTTTTTCAGTTGGCACACTCTTAATTTTGCCTCTGGCATAAACTCTATTGTTTACTCTGATTTGCTAAAGGTGGCTTGGTTCTCTGGTTCTTTGTGTCTTTGTTTTTGGTTCATGGTTCTTGATTAGTGCCCTAATACCATCTTTTACCCCATCTGTCTTAGCCCTTGTTCCCTTATTATCTCCCACAAAAGTGAAAGTGGCATGAAAGAAGGAATGGATCTTTCTTGTTCGCTGTATCTCTAGCATGTGTGGCACTAAGTAGTGATCAATGCATATTTTTGAACTGATATTGAATAAATAGAGTCAGAATTTAATTAATCCTTATTGAATAGATTGATGAATTGTAAATTCATATCTCCACCTTGGGCTGACATTCCCAAATGTCCAACAGGTATTTATTTACACGTCTCATGGGCATTTCGACTTGAATGGCCAGAATACAGATTAACACCTTCATTTCTGCCACACACGAGAAATGAATGAAATGAAGAAAGGGACTCTTCCTCCCCTTTCTTTCTCTTCCTCAAATTAGTTAAAACTATTGAAATCACCTATTGGATTTAGAGCACAGGAAATGAAGTCTAAATATCTTGGTATCTAAAGCATTTTGTGTGGAAAATATTCAGAAAAATGAGCATTTCCTTATTTTTTTATCAGTAACTTGAATCAGGGAATAATTATTACTGAGAGGAAATTTTTAGTCTGATACTGCTTTTTTTGCCTCTATCAGCCATCTCAAGACGTCATTAGCAGTGTGCAGTAGTGAAAATGATCCTAACTCTAAACCAAATATCATTAGGTAGCATAATTAGGTAAATTTTCCCATAAAAACATACAACATTTTACAAAGTCAAATAGAATCAATTTTTGGAGTTTTTGTAGGCATTAATTATGAATAAGGTTATTGAATTTAGGTCTTTCAGAGTGTCAGAATTCAACTGACCCTAAATTATTAAAAATTAGAACAATAAAAGAAATAGGTCTTCAGGTGTCTTTCCTCATAATGCAGACATAACAAATTGTGACTAATCAAAGCCCACTTTTTACATAAATCGTATCAATAATTAATTATACTTAGATGTAGTTTGGTTTCTTGTACATGTCTGTTTTTCTTACAAGCTCCTGAGGGGCCTGTGTGTTTTGTGTATCTTTGATGTTTAGCACCCAAGAAGTAGTATTTCTGCTCCGGCTGTAGTGTAGCTAATTTGGAATTTAAATTTATTAAAATCAAATTTTAAAGTTTGGAAGCCCTTGGAAATACAGAATCTTTATGAAACTGGGAAACAGTATTCTACAGGGATTCCCCAATTATACAGCTTTTTGGAGCAGGATTGGCACTAGAACCCAAATCATTGCTATGAACCAAAATTTTTTATGAAGGAGAACAGTGCTATCTATGTTTTAGACGCTTACTAAGTAATTACTTCCTAGCTGATGAAGACATAAAGAAGAATACTATTTATGTGGTTTGTCTTTGAAATTAATATCAAAAACCATTTGGGAAATGTAGCCCTTTAATATGTCCAATGTTTATTGTGTCTCTTACCTGTTGTGTAAGCACATTGGTTCTATATTTATACTTCATAATTAATGAACATTGTTTGCCATACTTGCAGTGTAAATGAATCTGAGCCTTCTTTTGAAGCAACCAGAAGGTATTATTTCTATTTTAACCTGAGTTTAATAAGAATAACTTCCTTCCTCAGACTTTAATCTCTTTAATCTCATTTTGTTTATTCTGATGATGTATAGTTATTTATTAAAGTGTGCTAGCATATTTCCAACAGCAGTGGTTCACAACCTTGGCAGACTGCTAAAAGAATTCATTTACCAAACAAAGTGGCTCCTTGTGTCAACTGTTTTCCTCTGACTGAGTCACATGTGTCCAGCTTTGGCTGAAACTCAAACTGTTTTCAGTAAACTGGTCTTGGGATTTCATAAAATAAAAATGTAAGAACTAATACATATATTGATTTGAATTGAACAGCAATGGGGTCCACTTGTAAGGCAGAGATGAAGAGCCAAGTGCTTTATCTACTTAAAAAGAAAAAAAAAAACAAAAAACCTTAAAGACCCAAGTGGGGTGGGAAGGGAAAGCAGATATGTCAGAGGTTGGGAACCATTGTTTTACTGTACATATGATTATCTCAGAGACTACTAGCATACTATATATTATCATGTCTCCTATGCTCCTAAGATGTAATGTTTTAGAAAGATCATTGAACATTTCTAACTACTCTCCTTTTTAACCATGCTCACTTTTAACCATATTTCCTTCATTAGTACTTACAGATCATGAACTAACTGTGGAAATCTGACTTTTAAACTGATCTGCCCTCTACCCCACTCCTATCCCATCATCCTCTTCAGCTCACTATTGGAAACTATTGGAAATTAGAGTCTGATGTACAGATGTCTGGTAGAATTTGCAAGTCAAAAGAAGGGAGGGCGTTATTTTTTTTTAATATAAACTATTTCAATATATTTTGAAATATGCAGTTTTTAAATACATGATTTCAATATTGAAAGTTTCAGGGACTCCTTAAGATATTCTTTGTTTTGAAATATTTACGTATTATCTATTACCATGAAATATGTTAATGTGCTTAAGCCACAAACCCATACAATAATTATAATATCAATTAACATCTGTTTTTAAGGTTTGCATGTAGAATGTGTGGTTAGTAAAGTGCTATTAGTATAAAGAAAAATATCTGTGGCTATCAGAGAGAGTAAATTGTTATTAATCTTTTAATTACTTTTTAAATTATAGTCATTTTAGAAAAGGAAATTTTAATTAGTTGTTTAGAACTTAAAACACGTCTTCAGTGTGTAAAACCAAATTTTATACATGTGACATTTTGATTCAATCCTTATCCTTTTAATTTAGGTGGCATATTTAATCATTTCTTAGTAAGGTTGGTAGTCTTTTAATTTTTCTCTTTTAGAAGTTTTCCGTTTCTGTGTTTGAGATACTTTACTAATTTTCTCTATTTATAGGAAAATCATACACAGCACAGGACTCTTGCATAATCCTGGTATTTTGTTTTTCTTTTTCATTTTTCAGTAGGAACAGGTATTCTGTGGCATATGCAGCTCAAAAGCCTTGGCTATTAAATGCTACAGTAGAAGAAAATATTACTTTTGGAAGTCCTTTTAACAAACAGAGGTAATTTTGAACACATAAAGTTTAGAACTCTTTCTGATGTGTTTGGGAATGAACAATGGTTTCTGGAAACTTTACATCTGGTACTTTCTTCCATGCTGCCTCGTTTTTATCCTCATCACCAAGGTCTTTTGAATCAGTTCTTTGAAGTCACATTGGAAGTTCCAGCCCATCTTGTACCCTTATTGAGAACAATTTGTGCAGCAAGACTGAAAGCAATTGAAGTGTATATGTGTGGGTTGGGGAGGGTGAGAGTGGGGGAGTGTTGCTTAAGTTGGTGAAAAGATAAAGAAGGAAAAATTCAAGTAAATTGCACAAAGGAAGTTTAACTGTGAAAAGAAAAAGAATGTAGGATCTCAGGGATCTGGTAACTTGGAGCAGCCAGAATATGCCATCTTTCAAGCATCTTTTAAGTACCATTGCCACATAAGAAGGTATGACCCTTTCCTTGAGCCACTCTTACAAGAGGGGTCTTAGGACCCTAAGATGGGTCTTGAAAATTAAGGAGAGAAAGGTAAGTGGAGAAGTGGAGAGGCATGAGGAAGGAGGATAGAGGAGAAAAGTAGACCATACAAAAGACAAAACCTAAATTTTTCAGGATTCTTTAGAACCCAGGAGCAAACCAGAAAGAAAGAGATTCAGGAGGCTGAGACCAGATTGGCGGGGGGCAGTGCTTAAAAGCCAATCGGCTATAATGATATGCATTCTGTATATACAGACTCACATATGTGTATATATACATATATATGGAGATATTTATGAGTTAGTTGGAATAATTACCCAGGCATGCAGTGTGTGTTGTCTACACTTGGGAATGACAGTAGAAATGTAAAAGAAGGGAGGTTGAGAAAAAAAACTGAAGAGTAACAATGGACAGATATCAACAGGAAGAAGAAGAGGGAAGATCAAGAATGACTCGACTATTTTAAGATGAATTGACTAAGAAAATAAAATCATGGCCATCTCCCCCAGCACCTTCAATCCCCACGCTTCCTTGTACTTCCAGTTCATCTGATTTCCAGTCCTAGCCTTACAGGAACTTGAGCACTGTCAGTCCTGTCTCCCTTGTCTCCTCCCTTCAGCACGCATGACAATGTACAAGGACACCTACTCGCAACCTCTGCTTTAGCCATAATGAACCTCCCTCCGTCCCTCACATTCACCATGACCTTTTTTATTTTCTCAAGTTCCTTAAAGCTTCCTTACTCATTTTCTTCCTGAAAACTTACCACTCAACTTTCTGAACACAGTTTACGCTTTACCTCCTCTGAAAATTCTCAGAATGGTCAGTCACTTCTGCCTCTGTGTTCTAGGAATGCTTTGTACTCACTTCCATTATAACACCTAACAAGGTAAACTTATCATCATATGTTTTTGTATCAGTCTTGTGCTCTGTGAACTAGCTTTTTAAGAGTGAGAACCTGGCCGGGCGTGGTAGCTCACACCTATAATCTCAGCACTTTGGGAGTCTGAGGCAGGCTTATTGCCTGAGCTCAGAAGTTCGAAACCACCCTGGGCAATGTGGTGAAACCCGCCTCTACTAAAATACAAAAAAATTAACTGAGCATGGTGGTGTGCACCTGTAATTCCAGCTACTCAGGAGGCTGAGGCGGGAGAAACACTTGAGCCTGGGAGGCGGATGTTGCAGTGAGCCAAGATTGTGCCACTGCACACTCCAACTTGGGCAACAGAGTAAGATTCCATCTTCCAAAAAAAAAAAAAAAAAAAAAAAAAAAAAGAGTGGGAAACTGTACTTATTTATCTTTGTATCCAGAAATGTAGTGCAGAAACTGGCATGTAATAAGTAATTCAGCAAATGTTTTCAATACTTCAGCTTCTGAAGTATTGAACTTGGCACTTAGTTTATGGGCAATGTATTAATAGAGATCTAAAAATTCAAAATCATTTCTCCCAAAGGTACAAAGCTGTCACAGATGCCTGTTCTCTTCAACCAGATATTGACTTATTACCATTTGGAGATCAAACTGAAATTGGAGAGAGGGTGAGCTATATATAGTTTCATTAAATAATGAATAAAAAATCTAGAAAAGTCTTCCGGTTGTCTCTAATCATTAACAGAGAATCATGCAATTTGAGAGCTTAGGAGTTGTATGTTGTCCCAGTGACAAGTTCCAGAAAAGCAAGGACAGGAGTCTTTGGATGCCACTCTTTCTTACGTGTTAATATTTATTGAGTAATCACTGTATACTTACCATGGTACAAGTCACTTAAGAGTTCTCAAGGAAAAGTAAAACATAGTTCCTGGCTTTGAGCAAATTATTTTGCTTACATGGAGCTTGCTGTAATGGGTTTGAAAACTGAGATGACTTTCAATAACTTCTCCCAATCTTGTTAAAATCTATTTATTCTTATTAAAGTGCTCTTTTTTCTTTGTGTAACCGTGTTTTGCATTGATGTCATAGTATTCAGACAAGCTGAAAAATATTTATACCTATAATGCTTAGAATAACAATGTCTTAAATGTTTTAATCATTATAAGTCCTGGGCAGACTCTTTATATGCATTATCTATTTTCACAAGAAATCTGTGTTATGAGTGTTATCGTTATCTGCATGTGAAGCTGCAAAAATCAAGGCCGAGAGAGGTTAAGGAACTTGCACAGTTGCCAAGATAGTGGCATCACCAGGATTAGTCTGGCTCTGTGGCCTTTGTTCTTAATGGCTGTTTTTTTTTTTTTTTTTTGCTACATACCGCAGTGTGTATGAGAATGAACTTAAGTTCTGTGAGCCTCAGTTTCCACATGTGTAAAATAAAAACAATACTTACATCTTGCAATTGCTATGAAGAATAAGAAATAAAAAAAGTAAAGCCATTTATGCAAGTCTGGCACATACTAAGAGCTCAATACTAGTTTTTTTAAAAAAATGTATAATTAGTACTTAATATGCATGTTAAGTAAACTACAGACATAATTAAGGAAATAAGAAAAAATCTTGGCGTTGTTTGCATTTCCTAGCAAGTGTTTTGGTGATTGATGCTTCTTTACAGCAGAGCTCTCTATTACAGTGAAAGGAGGATTAACCATATCAGTCTAAAGCTATCTTAATTAATTTGAGAATTGTTGACCAGTAGACAGTTTTCATACCAGTGTTACTACAATTTAATTAATAAGTTACTAATAATTTAAGATTTTTTTTAAAAGACATTTGTATTTTAAGGTAATATTACCAACAGATCATTTACTAATATAAAAAATGGATATTTGGGGTGTCTTTTCTCTAGGGCATCAACCTGAGTGGGGGACAGAGGCAGAGAATCTGTGTGGCACGAGCACTGTATCAAAACACCAACATTGTCTTTTTGGTAAGAATATGGCTTTCCATTTTATTTCTGTTTCATCCTTCCATCTGAACAAATGAGTCTTTAAAAAGATAAGTAACTCAAGGAAAGATGGTTTAACTTGTGAAGTCATAGGGTATTTAGGGGAAATAAATCCTCCCAGTAGAGATCAGTAGAAGATCAGCATATCTTGAGAGCTGGGGGGATCCAGATTGGTATCCAAGAGACTGAAATGCCCTAAGTGGTTGCTTATCTGAGTTTCTTAACCAGGAAGAGAATTTGGATGATATTGGATCAACTAGGCAGGATCATAAGTCTTCTTATTTATATTTGATGACAAGGAAAGAAACGCCAGAAAATATACTCTTGGTAGACACAGGGGTAAGTAAGCATAGTATCCCATTCCAGCGCTGTGCAACTCAGGCTGTGGATACGCTTTATCTGTGATGCTCGCAGAACTCTAGAAATCTTGGTTCTGCTCTAGACCTGTGGCATAATCTGTAAAGGTACAGTCTAAAGTTTATGTCTTTAAAAGCTCTATGAATAATTTTCATCTTGAACTAATAATATATTTCTACCTGTGGATCTAGAAATAAAATTTGATAGTTATGTCGATTATAATTTCGCTCTATTTTGGTCTCTCCAGCAGGACTTACCTAAAATAGCATACAAGTAGACAATGGGGAGATGCTGGCAGAGTATGTAAATGCATCCCTGCCTTCTCCTTCCGCACAATTATTAACCACTTATAACTCTGGTTCCCAGAATAGTTTTAGAATCTTTACTCGATCTAATCTCTAGAACCTCTTCAAATAGTAAGTTGATTTTGGAGTTTCCCACTGAATTTGTATCTGTTATTGGGAATGGTAGCAGAATTTGAATATACTAATTCATCTCCCTAATACCTGTCTCCAAAATTATCCTCCCAGAAAACCCCAAAACAGCATGAAAGCCATTGCAGGATCTAACAGTAGCCTATGTAATTGTAATTTTTTTTTTTTTTTTGAGACACAGTCTTACTCTGTCACTGAGGCTGGAGTGCAGTGGCACAATCTCGGCTCACTGCAACCTCCGCCTCCCAGGTTCAAGCAATTCTCCCACCTCAACCTCCCCAGTACCTGGTTATTACAGGTGCGTGCCACCACACCCAGCTTTTTTTTTTTTTCTGGCATTTTTAATAGAAACAGGTTTCACCATGTTGGCCAGGCTGATCTTGAGCTCCTGACCTCAAGTGATCCTCTCACCTCAGCCTCCCAAAGTTCTGGGATTACAGGCATAAGCTGCACCTGGCTGTAAATTCTTTCGTACAATAATGGATGGATCTACAGCTAGAAATGACTTCTTGAAGCTTGGGATCAATTACTGACTGAACCTGAGGAACTGACTTGGAAATCTGAAAGGGACTGAGGACCCCTGGGTGTGGCTTTCTACTCCAGTTCATTTTACTGCTGTTGCGATTCAGTGACTCTGACCTACTTCAATTGCAGAATGATGGAAATCAAAGAAATTATAGGGTTAACTTATTGTCAGTTCCCACCTATTCATTACAATATGACTTTTAGCATCAGTTTAACAGCTTCTTGATGACTCTCCCCGAAGATATATTGCTCACCTTTAAGGCAGTCTTTCCTTGTTGGACAATATATAAATTTCCTGTTGCTGCTATAAAAAATTGCCATAATTCGTGGCTTAATCAATGCAGATTTATTATATTATCTTATAGTTCTATAGGTTAGACATCCATCAAAGCGTTAGCAGGGCTGTGTTCCCTTCAGGGAAGGGAACAGTCAATATTCTTGCTTTTTCCAGCATTTACAAGCTGCCTACGTTCTTTGTCTCATGCTTGCCTTCCTCCATCTTTGAAGCCAGCAACATGACGTCTCTCTGACTATTTTTACATAGTCACGTCTTCCTCTTTTCATAGCCGGGAAAGTTTTCTGCTTTTAAGGATGCATATAGTTAGTTTAAGCTCGTCTGGATCTCCCCATCTCAAGGTCTTTTGTCTTAATTACATCTGCAAAATCCTACTTGACATATAAGGTAACACAGTCACAGGTTCTGGGGATTAGGACCTGAGCATCTTTGGGGGCCATTATTCTTTCTACCACAGACAGCTCTTATTATTGGAAAGTTATCTAAGTACTGTCTATTCATCACCCTGCACTCTACTTCTGCAGCAAAAAATGTATATATACTTCAACATTCTAATATTGTCATAACTTGCCTAAACTTACATTTCACTAGGCTAAGCAAGCATAGTATTTTCAATTCTTCAACAAATAACATATTTTGTATAACTTTTCTTAATCCCTGATATATAGTGTTTATAAGTGTCCCTTTGAAAAATTCTGTGCTAGACGCACACTGATCAGCTCAGATAACCTTAAAACCATTGGATCTTACAATCTAGGCCTTATACGCCATTGTAACCTATTGAAAAACATTTTAGCAGCGACAGAATGCTGTTGATGTGTTTTTAAAATTCCTCAAAAGTAATAATATCTTACACTTCCATTGTTTAAAAATTCATGAAGTACAGTATTAGCCCATTTGATTCTCATCACAGTGCTGTGAGAGGGCAGATGGTATCCTCAGGCTAAATGATGAAACATACAAGGACTGATGGCTAGTGAATGACAGAGCTTGGGCTAGAAATGCATGTCTTTTGAGTATTGGCTTTCTAGTCAGCAAAGATTCTCTGGCATTTTCTGAAATTATTGCTGTATTTTCCTCTTCTCTCCTTTTCTTTTACCCTTTCTTCTTTACTCACTCATTCCCTTTTATCCTTTCTTTATTCCTCCCTCCCTTTCTTCTTTCCTCCTTTCTACCTATTAATATCCAGTGAACATCCCCAATGCCATCTGTTATGCTGGGTAAAGGAAATAGAGTTGAGAAAAAGGCATTACTTATATCTTTAAGGATTTACTTGTACATGTCACTTGAATAGTTTTACATTTTGTCTAAATAAATTTTATCATCTTAGCCTTGACACAGTATAAAAGCTAGATGAAAATGTCTTAATTATGTATCAAAATATTATTTTTGGAAACTTTATCACATCTGCAAATGTGCTGTATCAATGAATATATTAAATTATTTCCAAAATTACATTCGTACAAAGAATATACTATTTGAGCACATTCATTGAATACAGAAGAGAATATATTAATGAAGACTATACATATGTATAGCAGAATAAATAATACAAGCTTGAAAACAAAGAACTGACCATTCATTCAATTAGCTATTTGGCAAATTTGCTTTCTTTAAAGGAAGTATTTCCTCATAATCTTATTATATATGTTGAATCTTGAGACATGATTCTCAAGCCATTAAGCCTCAATTTTTAAGTTGTTTAAAAGGTTGTATTTGACCAAAAAAACACCACAAATCCCCACCATGAAGCTATGGCATAAAAATGATAGTTCCGTGACCTACACGTGATTCTAAGTACTTTATACGCATTAGCTCACTTAATTCTCATAATAACTCTCTTAGGTTTGACATTATTGTTGTTATTACTATTATTGTTGTTATTATTACTGTTCACAGATGAAGGTACTGAGGCTTTTGGGGATAACTTATCCAAAGTGGCACGGATATTAATAGTGAAACAGGGATACAAAGTCAGGTGGCTGGATTCCAGAGCTTGTGTTCTTAGTCACCGCACTCTTCCTTATTAAGAGATGCTTAGAAGATGCTAAACTCTCACTGTGATGCATTGAAGGGGAAGCACAATGTTAATCTACCACGGCTTTATTTATAAGAAGATAATAAAGCACACTTTGGAAAGGATTTACAGACTTTTCCTACTTTATTTTGTTGCATCTTTGCAGCAGTCCAATGTGGTTTCTCACAGGTCTCTTTATTATCTCCATTTTACAGATGAAGTGACTGAGTTTGAAACATTCGCCAGCCTGCAAGAGTGGTCATAACTATGATTTGGACCTTTTAATTTAGAGATAATGGACTTTTGGTTATGCCTTACTAACTTATAACATGTAAAATCAGAATTTACGCTGGGTGTGGTGGCTCACGCCTGTAATCCTATCACTTTGGGAGGCTGCGGCAGATGGATAAGTTGAGATCAGGAGTTCGAAACCAGCCTGGCCAACGTGGTGAAACCCCATCTCTACTAAGAAGCAAAAAAAAATTAGCCGGCTGTGGTAATGTGTGCCTGTAATCCCAGTAACTCGGGAGGCTGAGGCAGGAGAATTGCTTGAACCTGGGAGGAGGAGGCTGCAGTGAGCCAAGATGGTGCCACTGCACTCCAGCCTGGGCGACAGAGTGAGACTCCATCTCAAAATTAATTAATTAATTGATTAATTCAGAATTTTGTGGAAAGTCAAATTTAATTAATTATTATAAAAAATTATTTTTAATTCATGTCATTTTTTCTGTGAAAAATTCTCAGAAAGAAGTATTTCAGGATAGTTTGGTCTGCATCACAAATGATTCTTGGGCTTTTAATGGAATTAGAGGCAGAAAGTTATTTCAAAGGCAATTAGATTTTCACTGTGAAAGTCATCAGCTCTTCTAAAACCAATAATTTGCTGATTGCTAAATCTTGGTAATTATATCCTTGCTGCATTGTTGGAGATGGAAATGGAGACACTTTTGTCAGTGTAATCTTGATATTTTTCCATTGCTGTGGAGATATCACTTTATATTTGTACCTTGACTTTCATTTTTAGGTAATTCCAAAGTTACATCATAACTTCCATGTTAAGAGAAATTTCATATATTAGTGGTAGAATTTTCTACCAGTTATTTAAAAATCTAATAATTAGAAAAGACTTTTTTTCTTGTTATTAAAAGGAGCAAAATGACAATTAAGGAGCTAGTGTCTATGATGGTTTTAAAAAGAAAATCACTGAGCAGTTGAAGGCCAATTCAAATTCCTATACAAAGTACCTATTGCAACATTTCAGAAATAATTGATGTGCATTAAGATGTTCCAGAGGTTATGAAAGATTTGAAATATTTCCCATGTCATCCAAAGAAATTTCACGACAGTCAAGATAATTGTGTCCATTTCTATAAAAGCCATTTGAGGACATTGATTATATCACCCATTTATTCACAATTTTGATATCCAGCAGACTGATTTTTTTAAAGGCTCTTATAATTCCTAATCACCCTTTAACTATCTAAATGCTTTGCTAATATTTCTTTTGCATAAGCCTTCTCCTAGATGCTTTAATAAAGCCATATTGTATATAGTTTCTATGCAGACAAATCGATGGAAAGCTGAAACATTACTGAGCTAATCAATCATATGACAATCTATAATGATCATATATACATTTATTCTAACTTCCAAACTTCCATTTCTATCTAAATAGAAATTACTGGCCAGGCGCGGTGGCTCAAGCCTGTAATCCCAGCACTTTGGGAGGCCGAGGCGGGGGGATCACGAGGTCAAGAGATCGAGACCATCCTGGTCAACATGGTGAAACCCCGTCTCTACTAAAAATACAAAAAATTAGCTGGGCATGGTGGCGCGTGCCTGTAATCCCAGCTACTCAGGAGGCTGAGGCAGGAGAATTGCCTGAACCCAGGAGACGGAGGTTGCGGTGAGCCGAGATCGCGCCATTGCACTCCAGCCTGGGTAACAAGAGCGAAACTCCGTCTCAAAAAAAAAAAAAAAAAGAAATTACTTCTGTTTTTTTGTTATTCAGATTATTAAGCAATACAATCTATCTGTAGAGAGACTATGATCGTGCTCAATAGAAAATTTGCAGAATTGTAATTTCTACATATCCCAGTATGTAGCCTGTGTGTAATATGAGGAACCAGCTATTTCTTTCTTGGGCCCATAAGACAAAGTAGAAGTTTGTTTGCATTTTACATATTGGAGAAACAACAATGGAAAAAGGATAATGAGAAAGACATTTATGAACTTTTTCCCCCACTGTTCTGATAACTCTTCCCAGTTCTTTACCAGAAACCTCCACCATTTTTTAACCACTTTTGTCTCATCAGTGCTCCCTCAATTTCCTTCATTCTCTGCCAACTCTGGTCCTTCTAAGGGGTGATTATATACCTGTTGCAGCATCTTCCCTTCAGGTCACTTTGCTTTCTAATTCATAGATTTGAGGAAACATTTCAGTTTTCTTTGGTAATTTCTAGCTTTCCTCTTTTAAACATCCAAAAATGTGAAACATGTAATTTGATGCTCTATGTAACATTTTAGGAATGAAATATATATGAAAATAATTTGTAGTGATGTCATCAACAACAAAAAAAGGCAATTAATGTGATTTCTTAAATTATTCTCTAAATATCTTAATCACTTAGTGGATGAAAACTTTCTCCCTAGAACAACTGTCATCAAGTAAGTGTTAGTCATGCTATTCTTATACATAATAATAAAAGTAGCTAACATTTATCCAATGTCAGTTACATACCCAGTACCATACTAAGCACTTTATATATATTACCTCATTTAACTTTGAGAATATTCCCATTAAGTAAGTCCTGATGTGATCCAATTAACATTTCATTTTTTATTTTATTTTTGAGATGGTCTCGTTCTGTCGCCAGACTGGTGCGCGGTCTCAGTTCACTGCAACCTCCGCTCCTGGGTTCAGGGGATTCTCTGTCTCAACCTCCAGAGTAGCTGGGATTACAGGTGTATGCCACCACGCCTGGCTAATTTTCGTGTTTTTAGTAGAGACAGGGCTTCACCATGTTGGCCAGGCTGATCTCAAACTCCTGACCTCAGGTGATCTGGCTGCCTTGGCCTCCCAAAGTGCTGGGATTACAGGCATAAACCGCCATGCCTGGCCCAATTAACATTTTTTAGACCTATTTTTATTATCTAGAATTCAACTACAATTATCTTTTCATTCTTTCTTTTGCTCTATTATTATAGATTGCCGAGTAATATGGTTTTTGAACTTTCAGATTCTATAAAAATTCAAAACATTTGGAATATTATTTACTTTTAAAATAATTATACAAAGTCTGTTTTTCTTTTCACCTGCAGGTACTTCTAACTTTATTTCATTGTCTGTTTGTTTTTCTCCTGCCTCTTTTTAATTTTAATTTTAATTTTAGGTTGAGAGGTACATGCGCAGATTTGTTATATAAATTGTGGTTTTTTATGGGGGTTTGGTGTACAGATTATTTTGTCACCCAGGTAATAAGCATGGTACCTGACAGGTAGTTTGTCTTTATCCCTTTTTTTAAAATAAATTAGATTTAGGGAATAATTTGCCCTTAATTATTTGTATTACTACTTTCTAGAGGAATTGAGTTATGTAAAAAGTATAGAAAACGTCCATCTTTCCCCCATTTTACTGACTGCAGGATGATCCATTCTCAGCCCTGGACATTCACTTAAGTGATCACTTAATGCAGGAGGGGATTTTGAAATTCCTGCAAGATGACAAAAGGACACTCGTTCTTGTGACTCACAAATTACAGTATCTGACGCATGCTGACTGGGTAAGAGTTTAGAAAAGAATTTTGTTCATTTTTGTATTATAGTCATATAAATAAATAGAGACAGTGAGAAATGCTTTCTGAAATGAAGGTATTTCATTTGGCCAATCAAGGCTTTTTGTCAAATTTCTGGGAATATCTGCTTTCCTTAGATCATAGCCATGAAAGATGGAAGTGTCCTAAGAGAAGGAACTTTGAAGGATATTCAGACCAAAGATGTTGAGCTTTATGAGCACTGGAAAACACTTATGAATCGGCAAGATCAAGAATTAGAAAAGGTAAGTGCTCATAGTTCAAAAGAGTTCCGAGTCCAACTCAGAAGAGATAGAAATGTACTAAGAATTACTAAGAATGCCTTAAAAAAAATTACCATTTAATGCTGAGTAATATAATGGTCTTTATCTGAAATCCAAAGCAATTGGATCTTTACCTATTATTAATGAACAGGCTACTTTGAACCTGTAAAATTCTAATGCTATCTTTCGATGAGGTGCTGTTAGGTTTTTAGAGGCTGTTTGTTTGAATCTGAACCATAGTGCAATTATATGTGTGTTTAAAACTTAGACTACTTACTGAAGCATGGCACTTCCTTATTTTTTCTTACTTATACCTCATTTTTCTCGTCTATAAAATTAGAATATTTTCACTAATCACCTACAAATAGAGGTTCATGGGAACGTCAAAAGCCAAGGTAATTTTGAAGGAAGAGCTCTGTGGGGGGGCGGGCAAAGTTAAGGCATGTCAGGGATAAGGCTGCTGGGGTGAAAGAAGGTAATCAGAAGGAAATAAAGGTAAAATTTTACATTTGTGTAGGTTTTTTTAAGTCCACAAGGCCCTTTTTACATATCTATTTTAATTCTCACAAACTCCTGACAAATAAGCAAATAAAATCTTACTTAGACAGATGAGAAAGCTAAGGCTCAGAGAGGTTAAATAACTTACCTGAAGTTGTACAGCATATATAATAAGTGGTACCAAATGGGCTGTAAACACTGGTGCATGTCCAGTGTAATTATACTATAATGCTATGGATGATGTAAGTATAACATTGAATGAGGTAATAACAGAGTTGGATACCAGATTGAGTACAACAAAAGAGGAACAACTTTTGATCAACAAGTGAAACTGTAAATTAAATTTGCAAATTTTTGAAATGTTTCATTCTTGAGTTGGGAGTACAAAGTGTCCAGCATTGGTATTCTTAGCCAGGAATGAGCATTTACAAAATAAAATATTCATACCAGTTAATTTCTTTAAAATATCAGGAAATTTAAATATATCATTTTAGAAAAGAAAATAAAGGATCAGTCTCCATAGCAAGAGGAAGATACAAAGCCAGAGAACGCCTAGGATGTCTCTACCTTCTTTGAATTTGCTAAAGATCTCAAAAGCAAACCACACAAAGAAGAAAAGATAGATGCAAAAATATACAAGCAGAACACGACAAATCACAGAACCATTGAAATGAGGATATTTGACACACACACACACACACACACAAAATGCAATAAGTAAACAAAAAACTCCAAAACATTAGGAGGTAGAGTCGACAAGTGCCTGCTTAGGAATTGTGCTGTGGGAAGCTTGATTCTAAACGGACTGGGGATGGCTCCAAATGACATTTTTTTCAGTGATCTAAATGCCAGGGACAAAAGAAGATGACGTAAACTTAAGGAGTGGGACAATTTATGGTTTACTTTGGAAAGAAGAGCTGGAAAATAGAGAGAGCTGTTGGCTCAATATTATGGTAATACTGTTAAGCAAGCCAGGAAGAAAGTCCATTAAGTTGTATTTAGAAATGAAGTGATCACTTGAGATAGCATAGCTGTATAATTAAAGACACATTACAGGGTTATGTATGAACTGAAGGAAGTGTGGAGCAAGTTAGGGTATGGATGGGGTAAATCCAGTTACAAGGTAGAATGGCAGTCGCTAGAAGCCAGAATGAATCACGCACCTGCCCAGAATCCTTATCTCAGGATGAAGGGAGATTACTGCCACATAGCAAAAGGCAGGCACCTGAAATCATCTACAGCCAGAGAGAATCACACTGTGAACAAGCCCACTACAATACCTTGGGGAAGTTTTTGTACAAACAGCTTTGTGTTTAGTTTGTTATATGACAGGACAGGGTGTTTCCTATCAACCTGGGCCCATTTTGTCTCCTAGAGGACATTTGTTAACATCTGGAGACATTTTCGATTGTTACAACGGGGCGGGGGGATGCCATTAGCATCTAGTGTGCTCAACATTCTGCAATGCTCAGGGCAGACCCCACAGCCATGAGTTGTCCAGCTCACATGTCACTGTGTCAAGGCTGAGAAAGTCAGGCCTAGAGCCAGAACAGATCAAGCAAGTGGAGAAGGAAGGTGAAACCGAAGGATGCACAAAACTTCCTAGTGGAGTGCTTTAAAAACAGCTGTCAGTTTAAGGATTAAGGGGTAAACAGGAAAGAATATGGAAAAAAAAAAAAAAAAAACAGTAATGAAAACTACAAAGAAGAAGGAGATAGCACTTTTAGCTGATTTAAATATTATTAGCTTAAATGACATGAACCATTATCTTCTTAATGCTGCTAAGCAGAATAAACTGGTATTATTTAACACTCTTCACTTCCCTCTCTACTGTCCTCACCTGGCCTGGCCCAGTGACTATTTATTGGATAAATGAAAGTAAATTTTTATTAGTCCAAGTATCAACACTACTTAAAACATTTAACCTATTTTGAATTCAGTGTGAGCATATACTCTTAGGAAAAATTGCTTTAAAGTTCGTTTGGGTTTTGTTTGTTTGTTTAAGTCTCCAAGGTCTTAAACCTTTTGGTCACAGCATGGGGAATTGAACTGGAATCAAATCTGCTTTTCAATGTGCAGGTTTATTTTATTCCATTATATGATATGCACAAGACAGGAATCCTCTATAATATTGTGTTTAATTTAGCTTCATTATAAAGGTTAGTTTTCATATCTTTCTCCAAAATTTAAAACTGGGGTCAAACTGTCTCTGTAAAAATGGGATTCAGGAGACATTTTTGTTTTTACTCTTTTAACCAAGAATTGGAAGTAGTAGAGCCCTCTAGAATAGCAAGTTTCCTAAATTAGACATGTTGTATGAGGCCAAAAAATCAACCAAAGTCATTACCTAGGGAATGATCAGAAAAGGTTTATTGGTTTATTGATGTAACAGTAAAACTGTGTAGGGTTTTTTTTTGTTTTTTTTTTTTTTTTTTCTATTGGCCTATGCAGGAAGCTTCCAATTTACCACAGATTCCAAAAGTTTGTGGGTTAGTTGTTTAGAATTCAGAATGCATTTCCCCACAGAAAAATGGAAATGGTTGGTTTTCCAGAATGGCCTGTAGAACCTGATTTAATCCACAATGTAACTGAACTGATACTACTACTCCTGTCCTGAGGTCAGGGGAGCTGGGGTATTAGCTGGGGTATGGAAGGGTATTTCTCCAGGGCATGGAGAAAATGAAATGATTCTCCCTTTCTTAACTACAGGATAAAGTTCACAGCAATTCTTAAAAATCTGCAAAGTTTTTGGTTTTTGGCACCTTTTCCTTCTCCTTCTGTATATTCTCTCCTCCTGGGGCTTTCTCTTGCACTGCTAGGCACCTAAAAATCCTCATTGTCTATTTTCTTTAAAGTTACCTACCTTCTTTCAGATCCTATTGAATTCCCTTCTTTCTTGTAGCTCCCTTAGTGAGATGCTAAAGAAAGTTGTTCTGATTTAATAATTCAAAATAGCGGATGACTGACAGCAGTTTAACCAACTTGGAACCATGTGGTCTTTTGAAGGAAGATATGTATTAACATGAATGAATCTTTAATTAGAAAAATTACAAGGGTAGTCTGAAGGTGATGTATAAATAAGTTGCAGTGGTGGAACTGTGCTTTAGGGCTCAGGGAGATAGATATCCCCCTGGCCCTGGAGTCAGCTGCATCTCACTTGCTTTTCCTGGCCTCGTGTGCTGCCCTACACCTTTGAGCACTGCAGCACTTCCTACAAGTCTAAGGCTCTGCCCGCACAGCTGCTTCTGTGATAGGAGTTGTGGATCTTCAAAGTGAACACAGAGCCCCTGAGATTGGTAAAGGTAACTAACCATTTACACATGCAAGTCATTCATTGATAAGTCACAACCTGTTGGTGTTAGTTCCTTGTGTGATAGTATAATGTTTATTGTAGGATATGGAAGCTGACCAAACTACTTTAGAGAGGAAAACTCTCCGAAGGGCCATGTATTCAAGAGAGGCCAAAGCCCAAATGGAGGACGAAGACGAAGGTAGATCTCTTTTCTTATTTATTTATTTATTTAACTTTAGGTACATACTATATCTGGCATTTCTCCCCATGTTATCCCTCCTCACCCGCCCCTCCCTTCCCACCTCCCACTGTCCCTCCCCTACCCCCTCAACTGCCCCCAGTGTGTGATGCTCCTCTCCCTGAGTCCACGTGTTCTCATTGTTCAACACTCACCTATGCGTGAGAACATGCAGTGTTTGATTTTCTGTTCTTGTGTCAGTTTGCTGAGAATGATGGTTTCCAGATTCATCCAAGTCCCTACAAAGAACAGGAACTCATCATTTTTTATGGCTGCATAGTATTCCATGGTGTATATGTATCACATTCTTTGTCCAGTCTATCATTGATGGGCATTTGGGTTGGTTCCAGTTCTTTGCTATTGTACACAGCACTGCAGTGAACATAGTGTGCATGTGTCTTTACAGTAGAACGATTTATAATTCTTTGGGTATATATCCAGTAATGGGTTGCTGGGTCAATCTCTTTTATCTGGAGCATTCTACTGGGGTAACAGGATATGAGGGTTTTTTACGTGTGAGTGTCTTCATGAAGAATAATAAGCCACTTTGCAAGGGGAAAAAGTTAAATCAAATACTAAAAATGAAAACAATAGGAATCAAGAAAAAGCACATGTAACCTATCACCAGTCATCTTGAGGGCTCTGCATCATGTGTGTTACTACAGTTGTTATGTGTGGGAAAGAACTGAAAGGAAATGGCAGTAGATTGTAAATAGATCTAGACTTTTGTTCAGAAAAATTGAAATGGTCTGGATCATAACCAAATCTAGTGAAGAAAATTTCAATTCTTCAGAAATAAGTAACAAAAGGGAGATATGGCACTTTGAAATAGCTATATTTGAGTCATTTATTTCATCTTCATGAGGTTTCATGACAATATCGCCATGAAGGATAAGAAAATTAGAACGCCAATTGTTATGTTTCAGTTTTCTGAATCTGATAAGGTATGTGGGGAAATAAGATTGACTGGAAATGTGAGGAATGAAATGGAATAATTACAGTGCTTTGATATTCATTGACAATATTGTGAGATAAACCACATTTTAAATCAGTAGGGTAAGTGCATTATGCTTCATTTTCCTTTGTAATTTTTGCCTATGCCTGCATTTCTACCAACTAAAGAAACAGAAAAGTGTTTTTTTCAAGCCAAATAGCACCAAAATGTTCTGCTTTTATATTTCTGACAAAACTATTCAGTGTTTCAACAAATATTCATTGAGTAAATGAATTAATGAATGAAGGGTAAATTTTACTCTAAATTTCTATGATTAAAAATGTTTCTAAAGAATTTTTGGTGCTATAAACAGACATCAGCTTCTAGAATTCTAAACAATTTATTTTTAGTATGCTATAAGAATGAAGTTGTACCCAATTACTCTGTTCAGCGTTTCAGTGGGGATACTGTGTCATTGGCTTGCCATATTAATCGATCTTCTCAGTTATAAAATAAGAGTGCTTTGCTTACAGGGTAAATGAAGTAATGTATGTGAAAGAGCCAATTGCGGTACATATTACTTATTAGTTTGTTGCTCCAGGTCTTAGTAAAATACTCAATCCACCAGTAGGGGAAGAAAAGAAGGAGAGGGCACTTCCATTCGCTTAAGAGACTTGGAGTTGCATGTATTGTTTCTACTTCCTATTGGCTCGGTCATTGCTTAGAAAGATTAGGTACTATGAGAGTGAGGTGATGCTGTCTAGCTGGGCAGCCATGGGCTACTTTAAATTTCAATTGATATAGAAGCAAAGGATGGGTATTGGGGAGTCAGCTAGCAGTGTGCAAGTGTCCACCTCTTTGGTCGTGCAAATTTCTATTCTGTTCTTCTCACACAAGAGACACACCCCTGCCAAAGGAGAGATCATCTGTGACCTAGTCAGTTACTGCATCCAGCTCAGATGTCAGGATTTTTGGTGATGCTCTGTCTTCTCATCATATTTGGATCCCCGTGGTCTAATAACCTAAAAAGTAAAAACAACCTTCCTCCCCACAACCTGATATGTATATAGTAGTGAGGTACATACAGGATAACTTTAATGAGTAAAGTTCCTTTGGAAAAGGAAAGGATGGGAAAACACAGTCACTGGACCATAGAAATGATCAAACTGTGATTGTCAGGAAATGCAAAACCTGATTTAGCAGCGGAGTCATTCATAAGGAAGACCATCTTGGAGTTTCTAGATGGTTTAAACATCCGAGATGAATTCCCGGCCCATTATCCTTTGTGTCTCCTGACTTTGCCCACTGTAAGGTTCCTCCTTGCCCATTCCCCTCCATGATCATATCTACAGTGGGCCATAGAGAGAATGGAGTATGCCCTCTTGTGCTGTGCACAGATTTCAGAACCTATTCCCTCCTGGTGCAGCTTTATCCATTCAGAAATTTACAGGTCGAAATATTGTAGATGTTTGTAAGCCAGGTATGTGGTTTTTGTTGGCAACACAATTCCTTCAATAACTTAGTAAGTTTCTGGTCTATACTTCCAGTCAATTTGATGTGCAGTAAATCAGCAAATCATCTCATCCAGACATAGATTTTATGTTTAGTTGATCACTTATTCATTCATTCATTCATTCATTTTTCACCTATTTTCAGAAAGAAATGAAGTTTGCCCTGTTTAAAGCATTTAAAACTTCAATACTAATGCTTACTTCTTTTATAAATTTATGAATATTTATATACTAGTTGTGGAACAATAGAAGTTGTATCTAGCTGGTGCCCATCTGAAGCTTAAAGAAGTTTTTTTATGTAGAGGAAGAAGAGGAGGAAGATGAGGATGATAACATGTCCACGGTAATGAGGCTCAGGACTAAAATGCCATGGAAAACCTGCTGGCGGTACCTCACTTCTGGAGGATTCTTCCTGCTCATCCTGATGATTTTCTCTAAGCTTCTGAAACATTCAGTCATTGTAGCTATAGACTATTGGCTGGCCACGTGGACATCAGAGTACAATATAAACAGTACTGGAAAAGCTGATCAGGTACTATTGGTTCGGTTTTGTTTTTAAATCATCAAGGAAATATTGAGATTAACAGTGATACCTTCTTATCAAGTTAGATGCTTATATTCCAAATGCCGTAGGACTTCTGTGATAATTCAGTAAGTTAATAATTACAACAGGACCTGAAATAAAGTATCAAAAATGTTAAAATAGAATCTTATTATTAATACTTTTAAAGTTTATCATAAGAAATATTTAAATATGTTTAGACTTGTATTCAAGGGAGTTATGTATATATATTTTTATACATGTTATACATATATACACATATATAGGACCTTTTTGTATTTATTCTTATGCTATTTGGTGTTATCTACCTACATCAGTGTATTAGCTGGTCATTCTAAGACTAGGAATGAGAAAAGTGAGCTCTACAATGTAGAAAGCCAAGAATATGCCTCAAACATGAAAACAAACTCTCCCTCTCTTAATTTACTTTTAAGCAAGCCTTGAAAGAGAGTTAAGGGAGCAGGTGGAGTCTTGGCCTGTGGGATTATGGTGGGGATACTAACCTGGGTCTCAACAAATTGCATTCCTGAACTGTCTAAATGCATGCACAATAACGAAGTCAACCATCTTATCTGACGTTGACATTTGATTTTCTAGTAAAAAAGAACTAAATTGATCATTTCCTATGTGCTTTTTGTGTTGGTTGCTTTTTAGACCTACTATGTGGCTGGTTTTAGCATACTTTGTGGAGCAGGCATTTTCCTTTGTCTTGTTACATCCCTTACTGTAGAATGGATGGGTCTCACAGCTGCCAAAAATCTTCACCACAACCTTCTCAATAAGATAATTCTTGGACCAATAAGGTAAAACAGTGGTTATTTCTCACTCTCACACATAAAATAATAAAAACATGCATTTTTCAATTTAAGTGAAATGTAAAAGTTCAAAGAATTTCTTTAGTCCTTGAGCACATATGAATAGGGAGCTTCTCATTTTCATGACACTGAGATGCCCATTAGCAATGCCCAGGTTCCAAATAGTTTAGTATTGTCATACACTTCCATCTGTTTATTGCCTAGGTTCTTTGATACCACGCCCCTGGGACTGATTCTCAATCGCTTTTCAGCTGATACTAATATCATTGATCAGGTGAGTAGTAACTGGGTTACTTCCAAGTTCAAAAAGTAGTTTTTCAATGTAAGCTAAATAGCATTTTAAGATAAAGCATAATGCCTCTTAACAATAGAGAACTGCTGAAATTTAAATGAAGGTCTTTTTGTATTTATATCAATATTATACATGCAAATAATATCTAGAATGAAATATTAAAGGAAAACCTTCACTCAGACTAATTTGTATATGTAGAAGAAGATACTTGGAGAACCAGCATGAAGTAAAGAGAAATACTAAAGCATAATTGAACATTTAACATTTTTTATTATAAAAATTTTTGATTAATAATATATCAGCATTCCCAGTATAAAGTTCTTAGAAGTTTAGTGTGCATGCAGAATTTCTCTCAGAAGTGAAGGGAGGGATTCCAAGCTGTCTTAAAGTCCTTTACTTTTATTAAGTTGGTTCTGGAAGCTTCAAATGGTGTGATATTTTAGGAAATATTCCAAGAATGTCCACTTTAGCCTAAGATCCTTAGGTATCTGAAAGTTTGTCTTGAAATCAAAGATATGAAACTCTGAAATTATATCACTCTAAAAGTGGAACCCTTTGGATGATTGAGAAAGGAATTCATCAAATCCAGGCCCTTGCCTTTTCTGACTTTCCAGGGTGGCATTAGGAACACCAAAATGGCCCTCAATTTAGAAAGAGTGCTTGATGATGCATGCAGCTGACTGAAGAGTATGTTGAGAAGTTTTGATGTTTTCATGACCTTGGTCAGACTGCACCTAAAACCCTTCTAAGGAATACACATTGAAAAAGAAGAAATGAAACAGTCATTATTTAGAAGATGACATGATTATTACTTAGAGTATTCAAAATAGTAAAATAGAGAATCAATTAGAAAGTTCAGCAGAGTATCTACATAAGATATATCATATGAAAAGCAGCAACTTCTTCTAGACCAATTTAAGAAAATAGTGAAAAACAAACTCCATTCATAACAACAAAACCATAAAAACAGAAATAAATGTGAAGAAAAGATGTTCAGCAATCCCAGAAGTCATAACAATCCTGTATATATAAAGAATTTCCCTATTAGATATTTTTTAAATATCACAAAATTTAAAAACTCTTTTGATTGCAGAAGGCAAGTAGGTCAAAAGAACAGTATGGAGAATTTAAAAACACCAGCATATGTAGAAATGTAACAGTGTAACTGTGGCATCTTAATAAGGAAACAATTTTTCAACAAACGATATTGGGATAATTAGCTATTTAAAAATACAAAACAAACGCATATAGCATAGAGCTGGTCATGTTAAAATATTTTATAAAGTAAAATGTAGGAGAATAGCTTTAGAATCTTGGAATGGGAAAGGTCTTTCTGAGTAAGACAACTCAGAAGCAATAAGGAAAATAGGTTACTTTTGAGCTGACAAGTCAACAGAAATGCCTATAAAAAACTTTAAGTTGTTATTGAGCTAAAAGCACCAAAGAGAAATTTAAATACAATAGATAACTAGGGGGAAAAAAGTTGCAAATAATTTTTTAAAATAAATGTAATATATACAGAGCATCTAAAAATCAATAAGGAAAAAATAAACCACTCAAAGCCCAAAGGATATGAGGAAGCAATTACAGATAATTAATTTAAATGTATTACAGTAGAGGAATTGCTAAATAAGCTAATACTATGGAAACATTAAAACAAAATAGATGAAAGAGCTAGAGGAGCAAGATCAAAAAAACTCAAAGGCTAGCAGAAGACAAGAAATAACTAAAATCAGAGCAGAACTGAAGGAGATAGAGACACAAAAAACCCTTCAAAAAAATCAATAAATCCAGGATCTGGTTTTTTGAAAAGATCAACAAAATAGACCACTAGCCAGATTAATAAAAAAGAAAAGAGAATAATCAAATAGATGCAATAAAAAACAATAAAGGGGATATCACTACCGATTCCACAGAAATACAAACTACCATCAGAGATTACTACAAACTACTCTATGCACATAAACCAATAAACCTGGAAGAAATGGAGAAATTCCACTTTCACCCTCCCAAGCCCAAACCAGGAAGAAGTCAAAACCCTGAATAGACCAATAAAAAGGGCTGAAGTTGAGGCAGCATTAATAGCCTACAAACCAAAAGAAGTCCAGGTCTAGATGGGGTCACAGCTGTATATCTACCAGACATACAAAGAGGGACTGGTACCACTCCTTCTCAAACTATTCCAAACAATACAAAAAGAGAGAATCCTTCCCAAATCATTTTATGAGACCAACATCATCCTGATACCAAAACCTGGCAGAGACTCAACAAGAAAAAGAAAACTTCAGGCCAATATCCATGATGAACATAGATGCAAAAATCTTTAATAAAATACAGGCAAACTGAATGCAATACCACATCAAAAAGCTTATCCAGCACGATCAAGTAGGCTTCAACCCAGGGATGCAAGGCTGGTTCAACATAGGCAAGTCTATAAATGTAATTCACCACATAAACAGAACCAAAGACAAAACCCACATGATTATCTCAATAGATGCAGAGAAGGCCTGCAACAAAATTCAACAGCCTTTTATGCTAAAAACTCTCAATAAACTAGGTGTTGTTGAAACGTGTCTCAAAATAATACAAGCTATTTATGACAAACCCACAGCCAATATCATACTGAATGGGCAAAAACTGGAAGCATTCCCTTTGAAATCTGGCACTAGACAAAGACGCCCTCTCTCACCACTCCTATTCAGTATAGTTTTGGAAGTTCTAGCCAGAGTAATCAGGCAAGAAAAAGAAATAAGGGGTATTCAATTAGGAAAGAAGGAAGTCAAATTGTCTCTATTTGCAAATGACATGATTGTGTATTTACAGGACCCCACCATCACAGCCCAAAATCTTCTCAAACTGATAAGCAACTTCAGCAAAGTCTCAGAATACAAAATCAATGTGCAAAAATTACAAACATTCCTATATACCAATAACAGACTTAAAGACAGCCAATTCAATAACAAACTGCCATTCACAATTGCTACAAAGTGAATAAAATACCTAGGAATACAACTAACAAAGGATGTAAAGGACCTCTTCAAGGAGAACTACAAACCACTGCTCAAGGAGATAAGAGGGGACACAAACAGATGGAAAAACATTCCATGCTCATGGTTAGGGAGAATCAATATTGTGAAAATGGCCATACTACCCAAAGTAATTTATAGATTCAATGCTATCCCCATCAAGCTACCTATGACCCTCTTCACAGAACTGGAAAAAACCACCTTAAACTTCATATGGAACCAAAAGAGAGCCTGCATAGCCACGACAATCCTAAGCAAAAAGAACAAAGCTGGAGGCATCACACTACCTGATTTCAAACTATACTATAAGACTACAGTAATCAAAACAACATGGTACTGGTGCCAAAACAGAGATATAGACCAATGGAACAGAACAGAGGCGTCAGAGGCAATGCCACACATCTACAACCATCTGATCTTTGACAAACCTCACAAAAAAAGCAAAGGGAAAGGATTCCCTGTTTAATAAATAGTGTTGGGAAAACAGGCTAGCCATATGCAGAAAGCAGAAACTGGACCCTTCCTGACACCTTACACTAAAATTAACTTCAGATGGATTAAAGACTTAAACATAAGACCTAACACCATAAAAACCCTAGAAGAAAACCTAGGCAAAACCATTCAGGATATAGGCATAGGCAAGGACTTAGACTAAAACACCAAAAGCAATGGCAACAAAAGCCAAAATAGACATACGGGACCTAATTAAACTCCAGGGCTTCTGCACAGCAAAAGAAACAATCGTTAGAGTGAAGCTGCAACCAACAGAATGGGAAAAAATTTTTGCAGTTTACCCATCTGACAAAGGGCTAATATCCAGAATCTACAAAGAACTAAAACAGATTTACAAGAAAGAAACAAACAAACCCATTCAAAAGTGGGTGAAGGATATGAACAGACACTTTTCAAAAGAAGACATACATGAGGCCAACAAACATATGAAAAAATGCTCATCATCACTGGTCATTAGAGAAATGCAAATCAAAACCACATTGAGATACCACCTCACACCAGTTAGAATAGCGATCATTTAAAAAATCTGGAGACAACAGATGCTGGAGAGGATGTGGAGAAATAGGAACACTTTTACACGGTTGGTGGGAGTATAAACTAGTTCAACCATTGTGAAAGACAGTGTGGCAATTCCTCAAGCACCTAGAAATAGAAATTCCATTTGACCCATCAATCCCATTACTGGGTATATGTCCGAAGGATTATAAATTGTTCTGTTATAAAGACACATGGACACGTATGTTCACTGTGGCACTGTTTACAATAGCAAAGACCTGGAACCAACTCAAATGCCCACAGATGATAGACTGGACAAGGAAAATGTGGCACGTATACACCATGGAATACTATGCAGCCATAAAAAACAATGAGTTTGTGTCCTTTGTAGGGTCATGAATGAATCTGGAAACCATCATTCTCAGCAAACTGACACAAGAATGAAAATCAAACACCACATGTTCTCACTCATAGGCGGGTGTTGAACAATGAGAACACACGGACACAGGGAGGGGAGCATCACACAGTGGGGTCTGTTGGGGGGTACTCAGGGAGGATACAGCAGGGGGTAGGGAGTTGGGGAGGGATAACATGGGGAGAAATGCCAGATATAGGTGACAGGGAAGGCAGCAAACCACATTGCCATGTATGTACCTATGCAACAATCCTGCATGTTTTGCACATGTACCACAGAACCTAAAGTGCAATAAAATATATATATATAAAAGAAAAAAATTTAACTGTTTACATTAAAGTCTCCTTAAAAAAAAAGAAATAGATTTGTATACACTGCCATAGGAAGATTTACAGTCTGTCTTGTTAGTAGAACAAACACATGAATGAATAATATTTATAGTACAGTGTCATTTACATAAAACACCCAAGATAAATAGGTAGATAGGTAGACATATCAATGATATTTTGTTATACATATAGACAGACATACTAAGCTATGGGAATTGAGTGAAGAATTGCTTAGGATGAGCATGGTTATATACTACTTTTGTAGCTAACTGTATAACATAGTGTCAATATAAAATAGATATTTTTGTTACATTGTAGCCAATATTTCATTGGGCTAATCATATTTCCCTTTCAAACTACCCTAATAGCACATCCCTCCAACCTTGGAATCTCTAACTCGCTCAACACTGCTCTGCCTGTCTGCCATTGGGATGATTTCTCATGCTACTCCTGTGTTCTTGGTTGCTCTCCTGCCCCTTGGTGTCGCCTTTTATTTTATCCAGAAATACTTCCGAGTCGCCTCTAAGTAAGTAAAACAGCATCCTGCTCATTTTCAAAAGCTTACATACAGTCAGCCCTCTCTATTCATGGGTTCTGCCAACAACGGATCAAAAATATTTGGAAAGAAAACATTCCACGAAGTTCCAAAAAGCAAAACTTGAATTTGTCACATGCCGAGTACTACATTGAAAAAACACTGATGAAGCGATGTGTAATGTGTTGCCATTGAATTAGGTACAATAGGTAACACAGAAATGATTTAAATTATATTGGATGATGTAAGTAGGTTATATGCGAATGCCACCCATTTCATACAAGGGACTTGAGCATCTGCAGATTCTGATATCCATGGGAAATCCTGGAATCAGTACCCCATGGGGACAATTGTATTTGATTTACCTTGATCTACATTTGCTCTAATGTTTTTCAAGATAAGGTGTGGAATGTAGAAATGCAACCTATTTGTAACATGATAAAATCTATCCTGACATTATGATTCATTTAGATATCAATGAATATAATTATATCTAAATGTGGTTGTCTGGGCATTACCTAACCCTAGACATATAGTAACATGTGGATTGATCTATTGAGTTTTGGGTTTTAAGAGTGTCAAATTTTTCATCCAGTGGTCCTTTTTCTGAACATGACATTGATAGAAAACTTAGAAAATCAAACATAATCCCAAAGAGTAAGTGATTTAATATTATTATACTCTACAAATGGGAAAAAATTATTCATTTAGGATTTGCCATTTGCTGAGACGTTGATTAAATGAAATATAATACCAGTTGTTTTAAAATTTCCAGTTTAACTTTGAAACCCTGCTATAAATAGTACAGTAAAGTTTATGTTATTTCAACAAATACTAAGCACTCTGTGTGTGGCAAATAACTGTGTTAAGCCATGTGACAGATGAGGAGATCAATATGACAAGGACCTGTTCTCAAGAAATGTATATCTCTTAGGAATGTATATATATAAAACATATACAAAGTAATCTTAACATGTGGATTAAGTGCTAGAATAAGAAGGCAGGTATTGAGTTTATTCAGGAAATTGAAAATATTAACATGACTTGAGTGCAGGGAAGATGAAAGAAAGGAGAAGAAAAGAAAAGAAGAATTGTAGTTGAGAACCTCTGAATATATCATATTAATATTTCATAATTTGAAGAAATAGTTGTTTCTCCCTCTGAGCTATGAATTAGAGTCCTTTAAATGTCAGGGATCCATATTTAGTCTGTTTTTTCATCCCTAGACTCATCCTCTTTGTTTGCAGCAGATTTTGACCAAAGGGAGAAGCTAGGAATCAAATTCACATATCATTTCTTCTGATACTATTTGCTGACCTACTCGCTGGAGGAGCAAAGAAGTTCAGAGTTATTTCACTACTGCTAACTGTTTCCAAATCTGCCCTTGCCTTCTTTTTTTTTTTTTTTTTTTTTTTTT
>NW_016107340.1:7686738-7697437 GCF_001604975.1 Cebus imitator | reverse complement strand
GTAGAGACGGGGTTTCACCATGTTGACCAGGATGGTCTCGATCTGTTGACCTTGTGATCCACCCGCCTCGGCCTCCCAAAGTGCTGGGATTACAGGCATGAGCCACTGCGCCCGGCCCTTGCCCTTGACTTCTTAACACTGACATCAGTCATATCTTACTTCAATCACATACTCATTTGGGCCCATTATTGCCCGTTAGCAATACAAAGGAGTGCAAAGTTTAGGAAAATATTTCTAGTCCAGTACAAATTTGAATTGTGAATTCTGTTCATCATCAGTGAGAATAATCTGTTAGAGACTAAAGTATGGAGAGGATGATTATTTTAAAGAATATTGACAATGGATTATACACTATTGTTTTTGAAATTATCTGAAAGTTAGCAAATATAACCATGTGATACTAAACCTCACAGACAAGGATCCTTCTGGATGTTGAGGTTCCTTAGAACTCACTCATGTTGAAAAGCTCAGGCAGCTTAACATACTATTTTTGTATATACTAAGAGAACTGAAGTGGGGAACTAGCTACAGGAAATGCTTTGAAAACTTGAATATTTAAAATCAAGGATCGAATGCATGCTTAGCTTTGTAAGTAAGTGTTTCCTTCTTGCAAGAATACAAGATCACGCAATGCCCTCACCTCTTTAGTTTTATCAGAGTTTAATAAACAAAGGTTCTTCCTTCCACAGTTTTATTCCTTCAGTCCAAACCTCAATGTAGTGACCACCTGTTGTTTGTGTCAGATTTACAAATAGCCACTTGGTTTTATGTTTAAAAATAACAGACTATTCACATTCCTTTATATTCCTTCTCCCACTTCCTTCTGTCTTTCTCTCCCCCCAAACCCCATGTGAAAATTCTGAATGAGGAAATACATTTTAGAAACTCCACTTTGAAAAGATTTGCATTTGTCTGTGGGACTAGACGACACTGGCAGCCAGGAATGACCTAAGTTAATTGTTGAAGATTATGGAACCGTATTCATCAGTTCAGCTGACCCTCGCAGGTGAATGCCCACACTACATCTCTAACCTTCTCAACCCAAACCAAGAGAAGGATAGGAAAAAGGGTCTGAGAAGTAAAATATGGAATGGTTTGAAATATGTGGTATAACTCTTAGCCTGCCTTCTAGAAATGCTAGCTCATATGGTTTAAAAAAAGTTGTCTTGAGTATATATCTTTATCAAAAGGGTCAGATTCAGGCATTTCCATTCATTCATGTACCTGTAGTTCCATAGAGAAACTATGAATGGAAGTTCCATGAAAGCAAGGGTTCAAACTCATTGTGGCCCAAGCTAAACTCATTGTCTTTTCTCTCCAAATACCTTCTTTCTGTGCTTTTGACTACCACTCTGGTAAACAGCACTTTCATTTTTCAAGTCTGCTAAACTAGAAGTAGTCAAGCTATATGTGACTTATTTATCCACTGAAAACTAATTGATGATTGCAGCAAATAGGGCTTCTGACTGTCTCACGTTCCCATACTTCTTATTTTAAACTTTACCAGCATCACACTAGTTCTGAACTTTTAAAAAATCCTCTTATATGGACTATATTAACTGATCTTCCTCACTCACCCATTCTCTTTCATCCTGTGCATTCTCTCCCAAGTTATGTTGATTGAAAGATTAAAGGACAGCTCCAGTTACGTTTTTTCTTTTTGAGACAGTGTCATGCTTTGTCACCCAGACTGGAGTGCAGTGGAGCAATCTCGGCTCACTGCAACCTCTGCCTCCTGGGCTCAAGTGATTCTCTTGCCTCAGCCTCCTGAGTAGCTGGGATTATAGGCGTGCACCACCACGCCTGGCTAATTTTTTGGTAGAGGCAGGGTTGTACCATGTTGGCCAAGCTACTCTCAAATTCCTGACCTCAAGTGATCCACCCACCTCAGCCTCTCAAAGTGTTGGGATTACAGGCATGAGCCACTGCACCCGGCCAGATTACCTTATTTCTAGTCTTCAGTGATCTTTTCTTAAGCCCATTAAGGATGTTTCTATAATATACTGTCACTCTTACAAGGCCATATCCTTTACGTAGCCTCTTCCCACTACAACAGCCCTAAAGGACTCTGAGCATCAGACAGATTGAACTTGCAAGATTCTTCAGACACCAGTGCTTGTTCTTGTTATTTTGCTTCTTGTCTATTTTGTTGAAGTCTTCATCAAGCTTAAGGTTTTGCCTAAATTCCATCTGCTTAAGGAAAATCCCACCCATGTCCCAGGTATGAATTAAGTGCTCATTCCACTGAGTCCTGTAGCAGTTTACTTTAGGTGTTACCCAGAGCTGATAGTTTTGTACAACACATTATGTTCAGCTTCTACCTGTATTCATTATGTACCCATCTTTTTCTTTCTCTTTCTCTTTAGATTGTAAGCTGTTGAGCTTTTTGTTAACTGAGTACTAGGGGAAAATAATTTCAATGAAGAAAACAAATAAATGACAAAATAACCTGCTTTTAAAGAATAAACATGGTGGTCTTTGAATCTGGATACACGTGAAGTTTATTTTTGCCCGTCTCTCTCTCTCCTAGGGACCTCCAGGAGCTTGACGATAGTACCCAGCTCCCTCTGCTCTGTCACTTCTCAGAAACAGCGGAAGGACTCACCACCATTCGGGCCTTTAGGTGAGTAAACACATTTTTATATAGCTGATTAGGCAAGTGCATCACCAACAAATGTTTTTCTATAAATAACTGATCATTGATTTCATTTTGTTTCATCTTCCCATTGTGTGCCTGACAGTTTGCTAAACCAGGAATAAGAAAAATTTGGTTTAAATGATTAGAGTTAGAGTTTGCTCATCCAAAATGCTAACTATAATAAAGGATGAAGCAAACAGATTGGAAAAATACTAGCAGTGTGACTTAGATATAAGGCTTTTAAATTCCCTAACCTTGGTTTCTTCATCTATTAAATGCAGAAAGTTATCTCGCTCCTTAGAGTCATTGGACTAATTGATGTTATGCCTGCAAAGCATTAACCACATTGACTATTAAAGAAGTATCCAAGAAACAAGTTAAATGTATAAATAATAGTAATAATAGTCTTCATAAACGGAATACTATTACACCAAAGTTGTTTTAGAATTTAATCCTTTTTCTTCAAGGTTTGTAAACAGAATAATAACCTAAATTTTTGATCGAGTGTTTGCTTTCAAAAAATTACCTATCCCAATTTTCCTGTTCAAGTAAGATTAGCAAAGAAAGTGGTATTACTGAATATTTCATTTAATCTAGAAAATTGATATTTTCGTGTCATAGTTTTCTGAAATCCTGATTGCAAGTATATATAGATTTTAACCAGAGAGTTTTCTAACCTAAGAAACTTACTTTTAAATATAGAATTGGGTCACAGAGTAGAATATAAAAAGACAACTATCCACAACATTACATTCCACAGGATGTGTACATAATCTATGTAGGTGGCCTCATGAAGCATACACACTTTCTGCACTGGTATGTTTTTCCATCATAACGTGCAATCCCTTTTATTGGAGATGTCAAAACTACTTATTGGCATTGAATGTAGATATTAACATGAAATTTATATTCTAATAGTAGCCAGCAATGATCAGTGGTATTAATAAGTACACTATATTAAAGATTACTTTTTTCACCAAATAAGTACTTTCAATTCAATTTATTTAAGAAATATTTATTTGAGTACTGAACATATGCCAGATACTTTTCTTGCTGTAGATATATAAAGACTATAAAGGCCTGGCCTTTCATTTCCAACCAGCAAAAAGTGGCACTGCCGCCCTCCCTCCCCACAGCCTCTCCACATACAGCTGCCATGTAATCCTTTCTATTTCCTTTGTGGTATTTATCTGAGTATTTTAAATTATTGTTTTTATTTGTTAACAAGTTATCTGTCCTGTCCAACTGGAATGTAAGTTCTATCAGATCTCCCCACCCCCTGCTCTTTTTTTTTCCCCGCTGTTGTAGCACCATTCGCTGGGAAAAGTACCTGGAACTAAGTAAGTGCTCAATAAATATATATTGACTAAGTAGCTAGCAAGGGGTGTGTTAAGGAGCTCATACAGCAACACAAGAAAAAAATAGCAACACAGCAGGATACATAGTCTAGTATATGTATCACAAGAAACAGCTATGTCAGAAAGCAGGGTAGCACTCTGTCTAGAAGGAATGGAGAGATAATTATTGAACAACAAACCTTTGAATGATGAATAATTGACCTGGCAGATAAAGGAGATCAAATATTCAAAGAAGATGTAACAGACGTGTGAAAACATGAAGATTTTTATTTTATATGAAAGTCAAAAGTGTCCAGTATTGTTGGAACATAGATTAAGTACAGAGAAGGTAGCTATGGAGATGAGTCTTGAAACCACAGCAGACGCCAATACATAAAGGGCATTGAATAAGTACCTTTAAATAATTTAGACTGGATTCTTTCAATATGAGGTAGTCACTGAAGAATTCTGAACAGCAAAGTGGTATGATCAGAGTTGTGTTCATCACGATAACTCTGGGATACTACTATGAACTGGGGATGGATAACATTCAAGGCAAGGAGACTCCAGGAGAGTGTTGCAGTGGTCCACGTGAGAGATTACAAAGACAGGCTAAGGAACTAAAGACCAGGAGAGAAAGCACAGATTAAGTAGTATTTAGGAAGTGGGACCAATGAGATTTAGGGTCAAACTGAATGTTAAGCGTAAGATTGAGAGAAAAATTGAAGGTGATTCCTTCTAAGATTCTGATTCCCATGAGCAGGTAGTTTTCCAAGTTAGGAAATTGAAGATGATGCGGATAATTGGAGAAGAAGTTGATGAGTCTGGTTATGCACAGGTGTAGGTAGTAATGATATCCAGCTGGACTTTTTTAATGGTGTTTTGAGGATATAGGTCTGGTGTCTAAGAGATATCGAAGGGCAGAAGATAATAGGTTTGAATATCATTCTTTTATGGATAATAGTTAAAAGTTTTGGCCATGGATTTCATTGCTGAGGGAGAGGGTGTGGATTAAGAAAAGAGGAGCTTGCGAGATACGGATCCAAGATGGCCATTTAGGAAGAGCTCAGGATTGCAGCTCCCAGTGAAAGCGCAGAGGGTGAGTGGACGCCGCATTTCCAGACGGATTTTTATTGCCGACAGACCAGGAGATTCCCAGGCGGAGGAGCCCCATGGGTCACCAGCGCGACTGTTTTCACCGGCGCAGCCCTTTCGGTCCCTGTGGCTGTTTTGGCCCGCGCGGCTGCTTTGCAGCACCCCAGCATGGCAGTTCTCCATACAAAATACACTGGTCCGGATGCCCTTTTAGCTGGCAAATGGAGCCCCGGGAAGGCACAGGTGCCCATTCATCTGACTAAAAAGGGGTCTGAAACAGGGAGCCAGGCCAGGAGATTCCCGGGCAAAAAACAAAAAACCCCACGAATCTCAGCGCTGCTGTTTAAGCCGGCACAGTGAGGCGCTGCATGGGAAATCACACAGAACCCAGCGCCTTTTCAACAGGCAACTAGAACACCTGGGAGAGAGTCAACTGTTCGACTAAAAAACAGAAGGCTCTGAGGCAGGGAGTCAAGTGATCAGGCTTGGCTGATCCCACACCCACAAAAGAACAGCAATCAGAAACTCTTTGGATTGAGAGTTTCACAGCAAGCACAGCTGAACCCGGAACCATCCAGCTCTGTGGGGGAGGGGCGTGCACCATTGCCAAGGCACTCCACCACTAAGGAGGTAGTCTGCCATTGCTGAGCCAGCCCACCATTGCCGAGGCAACCTGCCATTACAGCAAGAGTCCGCCATTACAGAGGTGGGCCACCAATGCTGAGACAGTTCTAACGACACCCATATAAACAGGATGCAGGGAAGCTCACATGGCAGCTGGGCGGAGCCCACAGCAGCACAGCAAACCCTCTGGAGGCAGACAGTGACTAGACTGCCTCCTTACTGGGCAAAGCAGCCCTGAAAAAAAAAAGGAAGCAGCACAACGGAAACTGGTAAATAAAGCCCTAACTCCCTAGGACAGAGCACCTGGGAACAAAAAGCGGTTTATGAGTTCTGCTGCAGCAGACCTAAACGTACCTGCCCAGGAGCTCTGAATGAACAACGGAGCTCACAGCTCAGCACTTGAGCTCCAATAAAGGATAGACTGTCTCCTCAAGCAGCTCCTTGACCCCCGTATATCCAAAGAGTCACCTCATAAAGGAAAGAACAGAATGACTTTTGGCGGGTATCCTTCTCGGATAAAGGTAGCAGAAGAAGAAACTGGTAGCAACCCTTACTGTTCTGCAGCTGCTGCAGGTGATCCCCAGGCAAGCAGGGCCTGGAGTGGACCTCAGCAGTCCTACAGCAGAGAGGCCAGATTGTTAGAAGGAAAACTAAGAAACAGAAATAACTTCATCATCAACAAACAGAATGTCCACTTAGAACCCAATCTGAAAGTCCGCAACTACAAAGACAACAGGTGGATAAATCCACAAAGATGGGAAGAAACCAGTGCAAAAAAGGATGAAAATACCCGAAACCAGATCACCTCCCCTCCTACAAGGGATCACAACTCCTCACCAGCAAGGGAACAAGGCTGGATGGAGAATGAGTGTGATGAAATGACAGAATCAGGCTTCAGAAGGTGGGTAAGAAGAAACTTCTGTGAGCTAAAAGAACATGTTCTAACCCAATGCAAAGAAACTAAGAACCTTGAAAAAAGATTTGACGAAATGCTAATGAGAAACGACAACATAGAAAGGAATATAAGTGAATTGATGGAACTGAAAAACACAACATGAGAACTTGGCGAAGCATGCACAAGTTTCAATAGCCGAATTGACCAAGCTGAAGAAAGGATATCAGAGGTCGAAGATCAACTCAATGAAATAAAATGAGAAGGCAAGAATAGAGAAAAAATGGTTAAAAAGGAATGAACAGAGTCTCCAAGAAATGTGGGACTATGTGAAAAGACCTAATCTCCGTTTGATAGGTGTACCTGAATGTGACAAAGAGAATGAATCCAAGCTGGAAAATACTCTTCAGGATATTAACAGGAAAACTTCCTCAACCTAGCAAGGCAGGCCAATATTCAAGTCTAGGAAATACAGAGAACACCACAAAGATATTCGTCAAGAAGAGCAACGCCAAGACACATAATCGTCAGGTTCACCAGGGTTGAAATGAAGGAGAAAATGCTAAGGGAAGCCAGAGAGAAAGGTCGGGTAACCCAAAAAGGGAAGCCCATCAGACTCACAGCAGACCTCTCAGCAGAAACCCTACAACCAGAAGAGAGTGAAGGCCAATATTCAACATCCTTAAAGAGAAGAACTTTCAACCCAGATTTCATATCCGGCCAAACTAAGCTTCATAAGTGAAGGAAAAATAAAATCCTTTGCGAACAAGCAAGTACTCAGAGATTTCATCACCACCAGGCCCACTTTACAAGAGCTCCTGAAAGAGGCTCTACACATAGAAAGGAACAACCAGTACCAGCCACTCCAAAAACATACCAAATGGTAAACAGCATCAACACAATCACGAATCTGCATCAACTAACAAACAAAACAGCCAGCTACCATCAAAATGGCAGTATCAAATTCACATATAACAATATTATCCCTAAATGTAAATAGACTAAATGCCCCAATCAAAAGACACAGACTGGCAAACTGGATAAAAAGCCTAAACTCATTGGTGTGCTGTATCCAGGAAACCCATCTAACATGCAAGGATACACAGAGGCTCAAAATAAAGGGATGCAGGAAGATTTACCAAGCAAATGGAGAACAAAAAAAAAAAGCAGGAGTTGCAATTCTCATCTCTGATAAAATAGACTTTAAAGGAACAAAGATCAAAAGAGACAAAGGCGGACACTACATAATGGTAAACGGATCAATGCAACAAGAACAGCTAATGATCCTAAATATATACGCACCCAATACAGGAGCACCCAGATATGTAAGGCAAGTTCTTATGGACTTACAAAGAGACATAGACTCCCACACAATAATAGTGGGAGACTTTAACACCCCATTGTCAATATTAGACAGATCAACCAGACAGAATATTAGCAAAGGTATCCAGGACTTGAACTCAGACCTGGACCAAGCAAACCTAATAGACATTTACAGAACTCTCTACCCCAAATCCACAGAATATACATTCTTCTCAGCACCACATCACACCTACTATAAAACTGACCACATAATTGGAAGTAAATCACTCCTCAGCAAATGAAAAAGAATGGAAATCATAACAAGCAGTCTCTCAGACCACAGTGCACTCAAGTTAGAACTCAGAATTCAGAAATTAACTCAGAACCGCAAAGCCTCATGGAAACTGAACAACTGGCTCTTGAATGTTGACTGGATAAACAATGAAATGAAGACAGGAATAAAGATGTTCTTCTAAACCAATGAGAATGAAGATACAACATACCAGAATCTCTGGGACACATTTAAAGCAGTCTCTAGAGGAAAATATATAGCAATAAGTGCCCACATGAGAAGCAAGGAGAGATCTAAAATTGACACCCTATTGTCAAAATTGAAAGAGGTAGAGGAGCAAGATCAAAAAAACTCAAAACCTAGCAGAAGACAAGAAATAACTAAGATCAGAGCAGAACTGAAGGAGATAGACACACAAAAAACCCTTCGAAAAAATCAATAAATCCAGGAGCTGGTTTTTTGAAAAGATCAACAAAATAGACCACTAGCCAGATTAATAAAAAAGAAAAGAGAGAATAACCAAATTGATGCAATAAAAAATGATAAAGGGGATATCACCACAGATTACACAGAAATTCAAACCATCATCAGAGATTATTACAAACAACTCTATGCACATAAACTAGTAAACCTGGAAGAAATGGATAAATTCCTGGACACTTGCCTCCTCCCAAGCCTAAACCAGGAAGAAGTCGAAACCCTGAATAGACCCAAAACAAGGTCTGAAGTTGAGGCAGCAATTAAGAGCCTACCAGCCAAAAAAGCCCAGGTCCAGACGGGTTCACAGCCGAATTCTACCAGACATACAAAGAGGAGCCGGTACCATTCCTTTTGAAACTATTCCAAATAATCCAAAAAGAGGGAATCCTTCCCAAGTCATTTTATGACACCAACATCATCCTGATACCAAAACCTGGCAGAGACTCAACAAGAAAAGAAAACTTCAGGCCAATATCCATGATGAACACAGATGCAAAAATCTTCAATAAAATACTGGCAAGCCAATTGTAACAGCACATCAAAAAGCTGATCAAACATGATCAAGTAGGATTCATCCCGGGGATGCAAGGCTGGTTCAACATACGCAAGTCTATAAACGTAATTCACCACATAAACAGAACCAAAGACAAAGACCCCATGATTATCTCAATAGATGCGGAGAAGGCATTTGACAAAATTCAACAGCCCTTTATGCTAAAAACCCTCAATAAACTAGGTATTGACGGAACATATCTCAAAATAATAAAAGCTATTTACGACAAACCAACAGCCAACATCATACTGAATGGGCAAAAACTGGAAGCATTCCCTTTGAAATCTGGCACTAGACAAGGATGCCCTCTCTCACCACTCCTATTCAATATAGTACTGGAAGTTCTAGCCAGAGCAATCAAGGAAGAAAAAGAAATAAAGGGTATTCAAACAGAAAAGGAGGAAGTCAAATTGTCTCTATTTGCAGATGACATGATTTTATATCTAGAAGACCCTATCGTCTCAGCCCAAAATCTCCTGAAACTGATAAGCAACTTCAGCAAAGTCTCAGGATACAAAATCAATGTGCAAAAATCACATGCATTCCTATACACCAAAAACAGACTTAAAGAAAGCCAAATGAAGAACGAACTGCCATTCACAATTGCTACACAGATAATAAAATACCTAGGAATACAACTAACAAGGAATGTAAAGGACCTCTTCAAGGAGAACTACAAACCACTGCTCAACGAAATAAGAGGGGACACAAACAGATGGAGAAACATTCCATGTTCATGGTTAAGAAGAATCAATATCGTGAAAATGGCCTTACTGCCCAAAGTAATTTACAGATTCAACGCTATCCCCATCAAGCTACCAATGACCTTCTTCAAAGAACTGAAAAAAAAACACCTTAAACTTCATATGGAACCAAAAGAGAGCCCGCATAGCCAAGTCAATTCTAAGCAAAAAGAACAAAGCAGGAGGCATCACACTACCGGACTTCAAACTATACTACAAGCTACAGTAATCAAAACAGCATGGTACTGGTACCAAAACAGAGATACAGACCAATGGAACAGAACAGAGGCCTCGGAGGCATCTACAACCATCCGATCTTTGACAAACCTGACAAAAACAAGCAAAGGGGAAAGGATTCCCTCTTTAATAAATGGTGTTGGGAAAACTGGCTAGCCATATGCAGAAAGCAGAAACTGGACCCCTTCCTGACACCTTACACTAAAATTAACTCCAGATGGATTAAAGACTTAAACATAAGACCTAACACCATAAAAACCCTAGAAGAAAATCTAGGCAAAACCATCCACGACATAGGTGTAGGCAAGGACTTCATGACCAAAACATCAAAAGCATTGGCAACAAAAGCCAAAATAGACAAATGGGACCTAATCAAACTGCACAGTTTCTGCATGGCAAAAGAAACAGTCATTAGAGTGAATCGGCAACCAACAGAATGGGAAAAAATTTTTGCAGTTTACCCATCTGACAAAGGGCTGATATCCAGAATTTACAAAGAGCTAAAA
>NW_016107340.1:7682818-7686268 GCF_001604975.1 Cebus imitator | reverse complement strand
GTGTAAATTAGTTCAACCATTGTGGAAGACAGTGTGGCGATTCCTCAAGGACCTAGAAATAGAAATTCCATTTGACCCAGCAATCCCATTACTGGGTATGTATCCAAAGGATTATAAACACTTCTATTATAAGGACACATGCACACATATGTTCATTGCAGCACTGTTTACAATAGCAAAGACCTGGAACCAACCCAAATGCCCATTGATGATAGACTGGACAAGGAAAATGTGGCACATATACACCATGAAATATTATGCAGCCATCAAAAACGATGAGTTCATGTCCTTTGCAGGGACATGGATGAACCAGGAAACCATCATTCTCAGCAAACTGACACAAGAGCAGAAAATCAAACACTGCATATTCTCACTCATAGGTGGGTGTTGAACAATGAGAACACATGGACACATGGAGGGGAGCACTACACACTGGGGTCTGTTGGGGGGAAATAGGAGAGATAGCGTGGGGAGAAATGCCAGATATAGATGATGGGGAGGAAGGCAGCAAATCACACTGCCACGTGTGTACCTATGCAACAATCTTGCATGTTCTTCAAATGTACCCCAAAACCTAAAATGCCATAAAAAAAAGAACTCTCTAAATATTAAACAAAATAATGTTGAAAAAAAATATCCATTTTGGCAAACAATCATTCAAAGCTTCGTGTTTTTAAAAAACTCCTGCCAAAAGGCTAATATTATTGGAGATACACCTAGCTATTAGTGTTTCCTACTCTGCAATTAATTATTTTATCCAATTAACTTAGGAGATGCAAATTATGGCGAAGGTCTTATTCCTCCACCTGATTTTGTAAAATAAAGTTTGATTGGAACATTAAAAAAAAAAAAGAAAAAAAAAAGGATCTGAATAGATTCAGAAAAGCTGGCAGGTGAAACAACAGGAAGTCGATGAGTTCAACATATAACAGCCTCTCTTTTCTCCTTGAAGAACAGGGGAGGTCATCTTCTGAGAGGGATGGGGATGAGAATAAGGCAGAGCATCATGAAAGGAATGAGGAAGATTTAGAATAAAAGAGGAAATTGACCAAGAGTCAAGATACAGATTTTTCATTTACCTTCCTCCCTAGACACATGAGCATAATTTAGCATTACTATCCTTAATTTTACATGAGGAAAACATCTAGGTAGCAGTAAGTAGAACAAAATAGTATGTTAAATTTCAGTGCTTGAATTATAGTTGGAAGAAAGAAAAGACAACTCAACTTCTACCTGGAAGTACCTGCATGTTACTAATCCAGGTTTAGATGTTCCAGAGTCCATTTTTTAATGTTTTATTTTATTTCAGTATGTTTTTGATTGTAACATGGGTAAGTTCTTTAGTGATAACTTCTGAGATTTTGGTGTATCCGTCACCCAAGCAGTGTACACTGTACCTAATATGTAGTCTTTCATCCCTCACCCCTCTTCCACCTGTCCCCTCAAGTCCCCAAAGTCTATTATATCATTCTTATGCCTTTGCATCGTCATAGCTTAGCTCCCACTTATAACTGAGAGCATATGATATTTGGTTTTCCATTCCTGAGTTACTTCTCTTATAGTAATGGTCTCCAGTTCCATCCAGTTAACTGAGAATACCATTATTTTGTTCCTTGTTATGTCTGAGTAATATTCCATGATGTATATATACCACATTTTCTTTATCCACCCATTGGTTGATGGGCATTTAGGCTGGTTTCATATTTTTTCAATTGCAAATTGTGCTGCTATAAACGTGTGTGCAAATGTCTGTTTCATATAATGACTTCTTTTCCTCTGGGTAGATACCCAGTAGTAGGATTGCTGGATCAAATAGCAGTTCTACTTTTAGTTTATTAGGGAATCTACATACTGTTTTCCATAGTGGTTGCACTATGCTAGTGGCAATGTAAACATGTTCCCTACTCACCACATAACAGCTAATATTTTTTTATTTTTAAACTATGGCCATTCTTGCAGGAGTAAGGTAGTGTCTCATTGTGGTTTTAATTTGCATTTCCCTGATGATTAGTGATGTAAATCATTTTTAAATATCATAAATATCAGCATTTTTAAAACCAAAAGAAGTGTTGAAAATGTGGGGATGGCCTTGCTGTCATGGATGAAATTCTAGAATCTTTATGTTTGGCGCTTGTGGTCAGGAATTGAAAGTGTCTTTTTTCATCCATCTGTTCTTTTTTTTTTTTTTTTTTTTCAAACTATCTGGAGTCCCCAGAGTCTTGAGCTCTTTGGAAAGTTAGTACTTACTGATGAGGCTGCTTTCCCTCCCCTGCATTGAGGGTTCGTGATGTACTCACACGAAGCAATGAACTCCCTCAAGTACTTTACCACGAAAGCATCACAGCTAAATTAGACTGAGATTTTAGTGACCTTTCCTATTTTTTTCTTGTCTGACAGAATAAAGGTCTAAGAATGTTCAGAAGATGAGCTGGATATGGATGAAAAGATACAGGCTGAGTGTGTCAAAGTTTCCATTAGGAAAACAGAAGGTTTCTTGCCAAATAGAAACACGCAGAAGGAATGTTCACTGCATTTTCACCCCTCCCCTCTCACTGCTGCCTCAGACTGTTGCCAACTCCATTTACAAACTCTTTTAAGAGTGGATCTGAAACAACATCACAAAACTAGAGGAAGAGTCAAAAGTGTCCCAGATAAAGCAGTCTGTCAGAATCAAGTGTTTGAGGTTCATCTCAAATGTAGTCCACTGGCTTTGGTCTACCTGGCCTCATCTCCAATCTCTCCATCACTCAGTCCTCTAGGGAGAAGAACCTGTCTCAAGACCCAGAACATGTGGCGCCTTCTCATTTCTGTGCCTTTGCTCATATGTTTCCCACCACTTAGAATGCCTGTTCACCAAAAACATTCCACTTACCCCTTAAAACCTCACTCAGACTATCTTCCTTGTCCCTTGTGACACCTTGCTTAACCCTTCCTCTCTCTCCACCCTTCCCTCCATTTCCTACCATGCTGATCATCTGGTTGTTGCAAATCTTGCTGTTCCTTTATGTTACTGTAACATTTTGTGCTTACAGTCCTTATAGCTAGATAGTGTGCTGCACCATTTTTACTTGTTAATGCTGTGTTTCCTCCCTTCACCAGACAGTTGACCCTTCAAGGGAGTGGGTCATGTCTTGTTCCTATATTCTCAGTGTTTAACATAATGTCTAGAGTTAATGATTGCTAAATGCTTCTGAATGAATGGATGAAAATCTGCCAAACATGTACCTAGCAAGTACAAAAAGAATGAGCTGAGGTGGATCACCAGAGGTCAGGAGTTCGAGACCAGCCTGGCCAACATGGTGAAACTCTGACTCTACTAAAAATACAAAAATTAGCCAGGCATGGTGGTGCATGCCTGTAGTCCCAGCTACTCAGGAGGCTGAGGTGGAGGTTGCAGTGAGCTGAGATTGTGCCACTGCACTCCAGCCTGGGTGACAGAGTGAGCCTGTG
>NW_016107340.1:7647612-7682764 GCF_001604975.1 Cebus imitator | reverse complement strand
ACAGACAGACAGACAGATAATCTTTATGGTTCATGTTCTCTGTTGCAGTAAATCCTATAACTCTTTGAATGTCCCCCTTGCCCTTTAGTTATTTTCTATATTCATCCCTAAAAGGGTCAGCTGGAGCTAGAGGGTAAGCTTGAGCTGCTTAGTCCCACAGCAGAGTGTTGCCATTCAGGCCAGGTCCTCCTGTCCGTGGCAGCATGGCATTTGGGCCACGGATACTCAACTCAAAGTGAGGTAATTAGTTGGCTATGATTGTTGAGTTCTCGATTATTGTAGATAAGATCTTACTGTCCAACTGAATTATCTGTCTTTTTTGACATATTGTAATGATCAGATTGATTGGATAGATATCAAGCGTCTGCTTTATATTGGCCTGTATGGATCACTTCATTGGGCCAAGTGGACACCCCACCCAGGATTTCTTCATTCTTTGACATGTGATGATTAACTATAAAATTTTACAATTTTAATTGAAAATTTTGAGGGGGCATCGGGGAAGTCTTTTATCAAGAAGGAATCACTGCCGTTTTGTCAGATGATGAAGTTTGTTTATTTCTTGCAAACATAACCCATAGATGGGAGGTCTCTATAAGATAAGCTTTGGCTGCAGAGAGAGAATAAATCACGTTTTAATTTGGTATTTTCCTCACCTTCAAACCGGTTATTTTTATTGTATTATCCAGCCTTCCATTGTTTTTGTTATTCAGGGAAAATAATTGAGAAATGAAAAGAGACTATTTTTGTGATTTAGAGAAGATTTTTTTTTAGCATGTTGCTAGAATTTCTTTGAGATAGATAGTGGCTCAGATGGTTAAATGGATAAGGCTTTTAGTGACAGTTTCATGTATAAAATAAGTTACACAGAATTTTGGTGTGATTTTACTGCACAACAATAATTAATTTGTTGAAGATCAATATCCAAACTATATATATCATAGAACCCTGAAAGTACACAGACCAAGTTCCTTCTATGTAATGAACAACCTTACAAATACTTTAGAATTTGGGGGTATAGATATTTAACAAGAATATTTCCCATCATCTCTAGTGTCCCTCATCCTCTACTTGTCACCACCTGAGTATTTTTTTCTTTGGTTCCCAGAAACATTAGGCAAAAAGAGAATTTTAAAAGTACATTTTTGCCAATTGCAAGTGCATAGTTTTCTGTCTTCGCTGGTTCTGATCCGGCATCTCCCACCCAACTCTAACTCTGTTGTTTGGAAAAGTAAAATAAATGCCACAAAAAGTCAGTAGAGTTGCATTTTTATACAATTTATCTTGGTTTTTGTAAGGCCTTTTTAATGTAGTAGGCTATGCTTTGTTCTCATGGCTACAATAATTATGTGGAAATGCATGAGCTGATTTTTAATGCAATGTTGTATTAGAAGGACATTTTTTTTTAGTAAGGGTGTAAGAAAGGAAATAAACACTTGACCACACCATCTCTACTAAGAATGCAAAGAGCAGTAGCAACTGGTCTTTATTTTGAAGCAGAAATCTATTTACTGATCATTCCATGCCATTAGTGTGTCACTATGTTGAGTAAATAGTGTAGCAGTAAGTGTGACTGTTTTTTATTACCTCTCCTGTTGTGTGGTTAACATTGTATTATTCTTGTTTTCTGCAGGCATGAAACCAGATTTAAACAACGTATGCTGGAACTGACAGATACAAACAACATTGCCTACTTATTTCTCTCAGCTGCCAACAGATGGCTGGAGGTCAGGACGGTACGTTCATTTCATGATTTCGAAATGGAAACCAAATAGAGAAGACGCCTGCTGCAAAGAGGCAGACAGTTGTAAAAAGTAGTCTTCCACTGAGACTCGGCACTAGTTTCACATTTTCTGGACTTTAAAATAGCTCAGGTTTGTTTATGTTACAGATGAAGTTTGTCATAATGTTTTAGCTAATGAAAAGACAAATAGCCCCAAAAGCAAAAATTCATTTTATGTTCATTAGTCTCTAGATCATATAAGTTAATGGAATGGCAAATATTTGTATAACTTCAATTTTTTTTTCCAAAAGAGCTCATTTGGCAAGTGAACAGATGTACTCATTTCCTTCCCTGAATTGGTCCTGCCTGGAAGGATGGCAACTTTCTATGTTTTAAGCCAGTGGAGGGTCATGTTAGCACAAAATGTAGAAACGATAGTTAATCATCCATTGCCTTCTGTCTTGCATAATGTAGAAGAATAAGCACAAGCTTTGGTATCATACAGACTTGGTCTAGCAAGTTAATTTTAGTTCCAGTTTCTCATCAACAAAATAAGAATGTATACCTTGTATGGGCATTAGATTAAAAGTCACATAAATCCCCTATTATTGGCAAATGCATTCAAGAAATGTTTTTCAAATGCATGCATGGACAAATAATGAATGGAAACAGAACCTGCCCTGGTAGGGGGTTCATAAGCCAATGAGCTGGAATATCAAACAGGCGAGATGAGACAGACATTCCAAAAGGCAAGGAATATAGTTTCTAGTCTGTGCAATCCAAAACATGCATAAGCCACTTTGGTGGTAATGGTGGATTTAGTGTAATTTTTTAAATGAGTATTTGCCAGTTTTGAAAAGAAAAAGCATGTTGATCTGTACTATTGGAAGAATCTTATTCCCACTAATTGTGTTGCACTAACGTGCAGGCTTTCTTTCAAAACACAACAGAAAAGAGAAGGAAGATGGTAAAGGGAATTTAATAGGGTAGAAATGAAGGAGCCCAAGCTAAAATCTGAGTAGTTGATTGACGGATACAGATTAATCTAGAATCTTGAACATCCTTGTGAGCTTTAGTTATCATGATTTCTCACTGGTTTACAGAGATTCTCATACTATATTAATCATTATATAGAAAATATTCAACAGGACAACACAGTTATTTTTTTACCGATTTTTGATAGAAGCATTGGTTACTGATAAATTCCCTCCAGGTAACCGTCACATTTGGAAGATGGCAGGGCAGAGTTTCTTGGGAATTACTTATAGATAACATAAAGGCAAGTGAAGTATTACTTAGAATTTATCAGAAAACCAAAACATGATTCCTAAACCCTATCTAAACAATAATTCCATAATTTCTTGTTTTAATTCCTTGTTTTGAGCTTCTCTTTGGAGTGTGTGTGTTTGTGTGTGTGTGTGAGTGATTTCTTCTGTTGTTCTATAAAGGAACAAATCATACACTAATATTATAATTACTGATGAAACAGCTTACTGAAAGAATGTCCCAAAGTCATAAGGGCGAAATGTTAGTAGTTGCCTTTGTATCTGGCTTTCCTGAACTTGAAGATCAAGTATGTCTTTTAGGGGCAAGCATGTTTGCCTTGGACTTGAGGTGAGGGTGTGACCGACTCCTGTTTCTGCTCTTTAGCACTTCCTGCTGTCAGGTTAATGGATAAGTGTCGAACACAAATCTTCAAGCAAATCATGTGCTGTGTTCTCATAGCCAGAAGACAAGATATTAGAGTCCTAAGACTGCCAAGAAAAGGAAGGTCAGGAAAAATTAGAAAGGAACAGCAGCCAAACTCAAAATGGTTTAGTTTAGTTTGACTCACAACCCAATACTTTAACCCCCATGTGAAAAAGCAGCCTGAATATAATAGAATCTGTATCTTGAATTCTATATTTTGAATTTCACCTGCAAAAAACAAAATACTGTCACTTTAAACAGGAAGGGCAGAATGGGCCATTCATTTGGTTACTTTGTAATACATTTGTTACTATGTCTTCTTTTTGCTTTCTGTGTATTAGCATCCTTCCAAGATTTTTAATCTAGTCTTATTACTAGAACTCTCTCTTAAAAATTAATACAAAATTAAGAAGTATTTTACTTTTATTTCTGATGGGCAAAGATATATTTTGGCAAGAAACTTTTGTTGATTTATTGCAAAGTTCCAGCCATATCTGCTGACAGAAGTCAAGGTTGAAGGTCCTTGGTGTATGATTCGCCTCCATCTGTTGTATTTATTTGTCAGTAACTTCATATGGGTGAACACGTGTACACACACACACACACACACACACACCTCTAGACAATCTCAGAGATCCATTGTGAGACCAGTCAGATTCACTGTCACTCTGCTCTTCTGAGTAAACTGAGAGTTTTTATTGGAACCGGGTGTATTTAAATATAAATGCTATAATCCAAGAACATACACCACAATAGGAGTGTCAAATAAAGTAGATAACTTCTCCTGGGAAATAACCTTTTCTCTCAATTGTGTGCATATAAATGGCCTCATTACTACTGTGCTTCTGTGGGCATGTCCATATCATTAGAGACACAATTTTAGTTTGGAATAACTGGATCTTGTGTGAGAAAAATGAAGCTGAGATACAGGACCTTGGAGACTAGGGTATGAACTGTTCTCTACACCCCACAGCTGCCTTGTAATAGATTTTTTTAAAGTAATTAAAATTTCTATTTGGCCTGGCACATCTGCATTGATCTTATCTATGGCATCAACACAACCCCCTCCCTTTGTCATATTACTTACTAAGTTCACATTAATATCTGCTTCTAGCAAATATTCTTAGAGTTCCCAGACCAGGAAAGCAACCAAAATGGTACAAAGAAGGTCAATTCACTGGGTATAAATTAGAAGAGGCAAGCAGGATTTCACTCAGATTTCACCAACTCTAATTCATGGACTCAGAGCAATCATGGAAACAGGAGAAAACATGGTATAATTGCTTTCTGTGGCCATGTTTTTCCACCCTTCTTCTTCATGCCGAGTTTTAACTTTCCAAAGCCATGTCACTGCTATTAACAGGAAATCCCAAGAAAGAAGAGAGAGAAACCAGAGTAGAAATACCTTTTGTTGAATTTGGGAAGTTCTCTGAACCTCATCTAATTTTTGTTTATCATTATCATTATTATTATTATACTTTAAATTCTGGGATACATGTGCAAGAATGTGCAAGTTTGTTTCATAGGTATACACGTGCCATGGTGGTTTGCTGATCCCATCACCCTGTCATCTACATTAGGTATTTCTCCTAATGCTATTCCTCCCCTAGTTCCCCCACCCCCTGACAGGCCCTGATGTGTGATGTTCCCCTCCCTATGTCCATGTGTTCTCATTGTTCAACACCCACTTATGAGTGAGAACATGTGATGTTTGGTTTTCTGTTCCTGTGTTAGTTTGCTGAGAATGATGATTTCCAGCTTCATCCATGTCCCTGCAAAGGACATGAACTTATCCTTTTTTGTAGCTGTGTAGTATTCCATGGAGTATATGTGCCACATTTTCTTTATCCAGTCTATCATTGATGGGCATTTGGGTTGGTTCCAAGTCTTTGCTATTGTGAACAGTCCTGCAATAAACATACATGTGTGTGTGTCTTTATAGTAGAACGATTCATAATCCTTTGGATTTATGCCCAGTAACGTGATTGCTGGGTCAAATGGTATTTCTGGTTATAGATCCTTGAGGAATAGCCACACTGTCTCCCACAATGGTTGAACTAACTTACACTCCCACCAACAAGGTAAAAGCATTCCTATTTCTCCCTATCCTCTCCAACGTCTGTTGTTTCCTTTTTAATAAGCATCATTGTAACTGGTGTGAGATGGTATTTCATTGTGGTTTTGATTTGCATTTCTCTAATAACCAGTGATGATGAGCTTTTTTTTCATATGTTGAGATAGAGACATGAAAAACCCTCCAAAAAAATCAATGCATCCAGGATCTGGTTTTTTGGAAAAGATTAACAATATAGATAGACCGCTAGCCAGACTAATAAAGAAGAAAAGAGAGAAGAATCAAATAGACACAATAAAGAGTGATAAAGTGGACATCACCACTGATCCCACAGAAATACAAACTACCATCAGAGAATACTATAAACACCTCTATGCAAATAAACTAGAAAATCTAGAAAAAATGGATAAGTTCCTGTACATATACACCCTCCCAAGACTAAACCAGGAAGAAGTCAAATCCCTGAATAGACCAATAACATTCTGAAATTGAAGCAGTAATTAATAGCATACCAACCAAAAAAAACCCAGGACCATATCGATTCACAGCCGAATTCTAACAGAGGTACAAAGAGGAGCTGGTACCATTCCTTCTGAAACTATTCCAAACAATAGAAAAAGAGGGACTCCTCCCTAACTCATTTTATGAGGCCAGGATCATCTTGATACCAAAACCTGGCAGAGACACAACAAAAAAAGAAAATTTCAGGCTAATATTCCTGATGAACATCGATGTGAAAATCCTCAATAAAATACTGGCAAACCGAATCCAGCAGCACATCAAAAAGCTTATTCACCGCGATCAAGTTGGCTTCACCCATAGGATACAAGGCTGGTTCAACATATGCAAATTAATAAACGTAATCCATCACATAAACAGAACCAAAGACAAAAACCACATGATTATCTCAATAGATGCAGAAAAAGCCTTCGATAAAATTCAACATCTTTCATGCTAAAAACTCTCAATAAACTAGGTATTCATGGAAACTATCTCAAAATAATTATTTTAAAAAATATATATAGAGAGAACTTTCTTTTCTTTTACCATTCATCTTAAGTAAGAGTTAAGACAATCATGATTTTATCCTCTTTCTCTGTGCAGTTTTCCCTATGGAAAATCTGGCCTTGCCCACCATATTGATTTCATATTCATTTTAAATTGGGAAAAACAATAAAGGCCATAACCCACTCAAATCAAAAAAAGAAGAAACTATAATTTGGCTGGTAGAAAGCAGCTAGACTGTGGCCACCGGAGTTGCTTTGGCAGCAGAGGGGACTGTTTTTCCTCTGGGTGCTAACTGAAGCCGGCCGTGGTTCAGTGCAGTGTGTCACTACAGCCTAACCTCTGAATGCTGCTTACGTTCTTTGTTCAGCACAGTGTTTTCTCTTCATCCCTTTGCACTAAACAATTCCAGTTCTTTGGCATTGGTTTTTTCAGTTGCGAAAATGGTGTAACTTTATCTAAAGGCTGTCTTTCCAAGGCTTTGTCTTGCTGTGTGGTGAAAGGATAAAAGAAAATTCTCCTCAAGAAGCCAAAAATAAAGTCTTTAGTCAATAGGCTAAAGTGAAAATGGTCTTTAGGGTGAGCTTGCACAAGAGTCTGTTTTGTGAGATAACACTGTTTTATAGTGTGTTCACAATTCAATGCCAGATAGGGATGCACTGATCTCGTAATTTGGAGGCCTTAATATATTCTTGCAGACACCCAGTGGTACCATAATGTGTTCCTGAGTGCTGTATGAAGGAGATGGATCATATACTTTTCGGTTGTTCTTAACCGCTTACCAGACTGCTTTATAGAGAATTATAATTTTCATTATAATTCCAAATACAGATAGATGTCTTTGAATCACTAGAAATCTGAAAAGAGGGCTCTCTTTTGACATGTAAATCTTCTGGTGGGGAGTATTGAATTCACAAAATTGATGAAAGTTATAATTTACTATTATACAGGTAAAAGCCCTCTTTTGAAGGTAGATGATTCGTCTATGTTGTAGCTTCTGTTTCCTAAGTTGAATCTCTCATTTCATTGTATCATTTGGATGGAAGGTGTTTTTCACTGAGTAGATGGCTTAGGATGTGTAAGGTCATAGCAGAAGAATAAATGCTATTAGTGATCCCTAAGTATTTGCTGTCTTCTGGGAAAGTTATTTAGACCATCTGCTTCTCTTTCTTAATTTATTGCCTCTAAGCCGTTTTGCTATTCACAGATTTGCAGAGCAATGGAAAGGTGTAACCATAGGGTCACTTTGTGATTCATTAAACTTGTTAAGTTTAACAGTAAAGGAAGTGAAAAATGGAGAACTAACGAAAGCTTTTATGTTAGCTATTAATTTCACATTTCTATACTACTATAATATTTGAAGAGAAATGATTGAAATTTAGTGATTTTGCTGTGTATTTTTTGAAAAGTGTAATATACAAAGGAGCTAAAATATATCTCAATGATTTGGGGAGCATTTTTACTCTACCCTTTCTCAGTTTTGTGGTGGTATTCATAGAGCCATCTACTGATCAAGATGAAATTCTGATCAGAAGTCTCTAAAATATTTCCAGTACTTTAAAAAAAACAAACAGTTTTTAGCACTGATAATAATCCAGGAGTGAGCTGGAAGGTATTTAGTTAGTATAATTAAAAGAGAGCATGAATAGCTTTTTCTTTTAAAAAAAAGTTTTAAAGTGTTCTTATAATAAAATAACTTTGTTATAGGCACTAAACTACAGACATATTGGCTTTCAAGGTATAATATCTATTTGAATTTAATAGATTTTAGATTTTGAAAATCAGTTTCTCTTCTGCAAAGTTTTGCTATAAAATATGCCTCAAAAAGCTATGCCTTTCTTTTGCTGAAGGGTCAAAAATATTATTTCCAAAATATTTTAATATATGAATTTGAGCATGTTCTGATTACTGGCCTAATAACTAGTAATATTTACTGATCAGATTGAAAATTATACAAATAGTTTTGAAAATATTATATTTTCTGTGCCCACATGAAAGAGATGTAGAAAATATATATTGACTACAACTTACTGATGAGCCTTCTACCTTTTCTCCCATCATCTGTTTTTACTTCTTTTGCTGGCCCTTTTGCAAGAATAAGACTACCTATCTGTTACCAGAATTATCATTTTAATTCAATAGAAAATAGTTAAAATTATCACCTAATTGAATCTACCATTTTACTCTTTACAGTGAGTGAATTCAGGAGCCCAGTATAGAGCACAAAGATTTCCATAGTAAACTAAACTTACGAGAGAGAAATTGAGTGCATAATGTTTTACATTTCCTTTATTATATTTATATTCATATTATGTCTACTGCTTATTTTCCATTTTTTTAGACCCAGTGGTTTTTGTTGTTTCAGTGTCTCAGATTATGACCTTGTTCTATTCTAGTCCAGATCTATTATTTATAAAAAACACAGCAACAATATTTTATGAGTTTTTCCCCACAATTAAAATAGTAAAAAAAATGTAATAATTTGGAACTGAATGATGAAATTCATGGCTTAGGTAAAAGTACTTTTCACTTTAGAAAAGGAAATAACCCCTAACACACATAGCAAAGCTTTTTAAGAGACAGTCATATTACAGTTCTAAATGGAAGAGGGGTTTAAAAGATTGTAAAACTCTGTGTTAGACTTCCCACTTTACGAAAAAATGTACCCTGGTAATATCTTTACATGTTTAACTTTTAAAATCTGGATATGAGATTGGTAGAGCCTTAAATGATTCATATAAATCCAAAAGCAAAGTCGGGAGAAGCCCCAAGTCGGAAAATATATTCAGCTCATAGAAAAACTCAGTGAATGTTTTATGAAGGGGTGAATTTATCTAATCATTTACTCCACAAAGTACTGAAGCTTTACAATCAATGTATGTAGCATTATTCCTATTACTGGAGATAATAGCGGTAAAAATTCAAAGACCCTGTCCTCATGGAACTTAGATTCTAATGAGAGTAGACAGACAATAAACATGTAAACAAGCAAATAAGATCACTTCATACACTTCAGAGTGCTTTGAGGAAAATAAAACAGGACAGTGGGATAGAGAAGAGGCACAGAGCTGGAGTTAGGGACCAAGAAAGGAAAACTCCAAGGAGGTGATTGGAGTTGACACTCAAATGATGGGAAGGAGCCAGGTATCAGAGACCTGTTGACAAGTATTTCAGGCAGTCATTGGCACAAATAAAGTTGATGTATTCCCAGGAATAGGAAAGAGGCTAGTGTGGCTGGAATATAGTGAAAGAGCAGGAAAGTAATCTCAGATGAGGTCCGAGTAGACAGGGAACAAAATCCAGACTATATCTTAAAAGGCTTTGTAATCTATCTGAGTTTGAATGTATTATAATAGGAAGCCGTTGTTAATTCTAAATAGGGGAGTTATATGACCTGACTTACATTTTTAAAAGAATGAATGAATGAATGAAGTCAGCTGGCAGGAAGTAGAGAATAGAAGTTAATAAAAGAAGTACCTCACCTCAAACCCTTAACATACACCACCCACAGATATTTCTCAGAAGCCAGATGACAAATATTTTCTTTTAATGTCAAGCCAGGCATACCTTGCTGGAAGGATTTTTCTGGTACTAATTTACTTTCTGCAACTTATTACGGAAACTCTATGAGACTTTTAGAAAAAATAATATGGAAATAGCAATGTATAACATAAATTTGGTAGTGTTAACTTTACACCAAATGGCTGAAAGGAAAAAATTCATATTGCTGTAAATATTTTAGAAGTATTTGGGAGCACACTGGTATGTATAAACTGCAGGAGAACATCCCGACTGCTTAAACTCTGCATTCATGTAGTTAATTCAAATAAAGAGGAAAAGAGAAAGACTGTCTGATAGGGATATGGCAAGTTGTTACGAAAAGGATACATCCGAAGAGGCAATCAAAGAAGTACTTACTACCTCTGTGGAATTTATTGCCTCAAAGGATTAACTATGGATTTTCTTCCTTTAATCTTTGTAAAGATCATGAGCATCAATATGGAATTGAATTTTAGTGCCTGCTTTAAACTTTGATGTTTTATGATACATACAAATTTTTAAGCTTGCTTGAAACATCTGAAAATTATCCAAATGGGAAAAAAAAAAGACATCTTGGTACATGTAGATAGGGAAATCTAACTGGTATTTAACATTTTTATTCTTTTAAAAATCCTTGTGAATTAAATATGATTTATTTTCCCGGGAAGAAATTGAGTCTCAGAGAGTTTTAAATTGCTTGTCTAAGCTCATTAACTACTAACTGGCAAAGTCAGTGTCTGAACCCAGATTCTGATTCCAAGGCTGGGACCATTGATAGTTCTCCAACAGTTTGATCTTTAGAGCTGTTTTTAAAAGAGGCCGGAATGTATACATGTGAGTTCATTTGAGAAACTTCATTCTTTGACTTCAGCATGTTCAACATTCCATTACTGTCATTAATATGTTATTATCTAGTTGTGAGATTTTTTTTTTGAGGAACCAGAGACAAATCTGGCTAGAGAAGGAGTTCACCAGTGGGATGAGACTTGAGATAATTCTAGAAAGTGACCATATCTCAAATTCTACATGCTTTTGGGACATGTGACACTAATGAGAAGTTTTTAGAATTTCTTTTTTAAATGATGAGACAGAACAATACCCAAGAGAGCGCTGGGAAGTGGGATAAAAAGAAAGCGTTAAGAAATGGACAGGTGTCCCCATCTTTTATATGAATTTGAGGCTGTTATTAAAGAATTGTTTTAATTTTGGAAAAGAGTTTATAATTGAATCATACACTATTTAAATACATTAAGACATGCCCATACTTGTACTATCTGAGCAAATAAAGCCCTTATTCTTATTTATGTGAAAGCTGTAGTTTTAGTGTCCCAGACTCTCAGTCCAGACAGTTGACAAAAAGTTCAAATACTAGGTTGCAGCAAAAGTAATTGTGGGTTTTTTGCCATGGCTTTTGCATCAACCAAATACAAATCCCAACAAGTTAACCAGAGACAAATTTCTGCAAGGGCCTCACTACACCACACAGAGGAGCTCATCACAATCCTGACATAAACACACACGAAATCTGAGCTAGAAAATCAGGTCCAAAAATAACTGCTTATCTGGCAACTCAATATTGTAGAAAGTCAGGGGGAAAAAAAGGAAGCCCTACATCTGATCCTCGTTGTGCCACCAACAGTAGCTTAACTTCTTAACTTCTGGCAAGATGTTTAACTTCTGTGAACCCATATCTATCTATCTGTCTATCTATCCGTCTGTCTATCTATCTATCTATCTATCTATCTAGTGAGAGCATGGAATCACTGTCTATTGCAGCTCTATTACTGCAAGTTTTATTCTAACACATCTTAGGTATTCCTCCTCTGAAACTTAACAGGATGCACATGGAATGATGTGTATTCCTTTAGTGATCACCTCTGTAAGTAGATTGAAATATTTGGTTTAAGAACTTGGGAGCCACTGGGCACGGCGGCTCACACCTGTAATCCCAGCACTTTGGGAGGCCAAGGCGGGTGGATCACGAGGTCAAGAGATCGAGACCATCCTGGTCAACATGGTGAAACCCCATCTCTTCTAAAAATACAAAACATTAGCTGGGCATGGTGGCGCGTGCCTGTAATCCCAGCTACTCAGGAGGTTGAGGCAGGAGAATTGCCTGAACCCAGGAGGCGGAGGTTGCGGTGAGCCGAGACTGCACCATTGCACTCCAGCCTGGGTAACAAGAGTGAAACTCCGTCTCAAAAAAAAAAAAAAAAAAAAGAACTTGGGAGTAATCTTTTAATATTTTCTCTTGCTTTTTCAAAGGATTATCTGGGAGCTTGCATTGTCCTCACTGCATCTATTGCATCCATTAGTGGGTCTTCGAATTCTGGATTGGTAGGCTTGGGTCTTCTGTATGCACTTACGGTAAGTATGGATAAAAACATCACTGAAACAGAAAACCAAACACCACATGTTCCCACTGATAGCTGGGAGTTGAACATTGAAAACACATGGACACAGAGAGGGGTACAATACACACTAGGACCTATTGGGGGATGGGGGACAAGGGGAGGGAAGTTAGAGGGTCGGTCAATAGGTGCAGCAAACCATCATGGCACATATATACCTATGTAACAAACCTGCATGTTGTGCACATGTATCTCATTTTTAGAAGAAAGAAAGGGAAAGAAATCTCACTTTGTGCAGTTGGAGGTTCTTTCTATAGTTATTATCAACTCTTATTCATGGACATTAGAGGAGAGGTTTAAATTCATAACAAGATTACATCTTGCAAATAATAGTAGATTGGGGCCCAACCCCAGCTTTATAGTATAGTTTCGATTCAATTCTACCTTGTGAACCAATTTTTAAAAACATCCCAGATCTTGTGGTCAGAGTACTCTCAAGGCTATTTGGGATCCCTTTCCTGAGTTGTACACAACCCAGTTGGGGACACTACAATGAATGTGAATATACACGAGATAAGTACAAACAGTAGTGTATACCACTATCCATCGTGCAGGGAAATTAGAGGACAATTCACAAAATGGTGACACTTATGGACCCTTAAAGGCAGCAGACACCTTCTTTGCTGATATATTGCATCACATTCTCCGTGGTCTCTAATATTCTGTAGCACTTATGAGTTGTACCATACACATACACTAATAGTCCAAGTTAACCCATTCCAAAATTTCTAGTAATTACCACAATTTCTTACTTTAATTTATTTTTAAAAGTTTTTTATCACCTGGCACAGATAACCAATTATTTGAATTGGGTTGTGAGGAACTTGGCTGACCTGGAGGTCCAGATGGGTGCAGTGAAGAAAGTGAACAGTTTCCTGACTATGGAGTCAGAGAACTATGAAGGCACCATGGGTATTGCTCTAAATATTGTTTCACTTAAATATTCATTTTAAACAAATATTATTGTGTGTTGGTCATATTGCTGTTTTTGCATTTGCTTTCCACTTCAATATCCAGAAAACTGTCTCTCATCTTGGCTTTGCTTATTATGTGCACCTGTAAAGATATGACTCTTTAGGCTGAAAAGTCTTGGATAAAACCAGACAGAGTCCAAACAAGGATTATTTAATGAAATTTAAAGTGGGTTATAAAAATAGGGCTTTATTACATTAATTGCTGACCTAAGCTATAAACTATTATATTATCTTTCTCAAGACATCATTAACTTAGATGTCAAAAATTTAGATCTGAAATACTTACTGAGATTCTTAACTTTGCTAGAATAAGACTGGCAGGAAATTCAATACTGAAAACAGAATAATCTTTATTAATGCCAATCTCAAGCTTAAAAGGCATTCCTTTACCTAAATCTTTCAACAGCCACCTAGCTCTTCAAGGACAAAATCCAGAACACTTAGCTAACATCATGAGCCTTTCATTAGCCAACCCGTGCCCACCTATCTTGTCCCATTTCTTGTCATCCACCTGCACCACTTTTACTCTGGCCACACTAAATGCTAGACTTTCTTTTCCTCTTTGTTCTCCTATGTGCATATATTTAAAATAAATTTCCCCATCTCCCATCCTCTAAGATTCATCTCAGGAACTGGTTCCTCTTGGTGCCCTCCTGGACCTCTGAGGTTAGCACCATCCATGCTCCCAGAGCACCATAGGTTTGCCCTCATCATGGGCCTCCATGAAGTACTTGTAGGTGCTGACCTACTGGACCCTTCCCCAAGAATAGAGCAAGCACCTTGAGCTGTGTCTTTCATCTCCACATTCCCAGCACCTTGTACAGTACCTCTCACTTTTTAGGAACCTAGGTGTTTAATGATCAACTGACTGAACAAATAAATCAATTCACAAATGAACTATCTCTGTCCACTTTGACTAGAATTGAGTGATGGAATGCTAAAGAGACATGATGATGGTTAAGGCTCCAAAAATAAACATGAAAAAACTGTCTTAAAAGTGCTAAATCAAAAGGTGTTTATGATTTGAATTGATTTGAATATGATTTAAATTTTTTTAAAAACCTGCCACATAGTTTTGTTCAGTATTACTTTAAATTTAGAAAAAAAAAAGTATATATGTATTAATGTATTTAAGTATGCATACATTTCTTTCTACATCTGTCTCTATCTACCTATTATCTATCTATTTCCCCTCCTCATCCTCCAGATCCTTCTCAAGTTCCAGAACATTGGCCACAAGAAGGGGAGATCAAGATACATGATCTGTGTGTCAGATATGAAAATAATCTGAAACCTGTTCTTAAACACGTCAAGGCTTACATCAAACCTGGACAAAAGGTATGAAATCACTGCATTTGATTTGTTGTATACATAAAACCTCCAACGGAATCTGGTTTTTTACTGCCTAAGCTCTTCAGACTTCCCAGCCAAGTAAGCATATTCTCACTGGGCTCACATTAATATTCCCTACCTGGCGTAGGTCAAATTTTATCTGCATAAAAACAAACAAACAAAAAAAAATACAGATAGGATCAGACTACAGTACATGTTCTCCAAGTCATATTGTAATTCACTAGTCTCCCATGAAGATCAGAAAAGTCAACAATAGGCATGTTTTAAAAAATATCTGTCTTCTGGCTGCTGCCAATTAGCCATCCCATTGGGAACCTCTGCATTCATAGTAAGTCTAGTTCCCAAATGACTTATTTTTGTTATTATAAAAAGAACAGTGGGCAGAAGAAAATGAACTCATTCTACTTTTTGTTATAAAACCATCACTTCTAAGATAACATGGAAATCATTATTTGTTAGTGCAACAATATACNAAAAAAAAAAAAAAAAAAAAAGCCATGAAGGAAAAACAATGCAACCACATGGAAATAAAAATAATTAGAATGAAATCGAAGATTTGGTGAGAACTGTTTGTACATTTTCATTCTGTTGAGACAGGGTCTTGTTCTTTCACCCAGGCTGGAGTGCAGTAGCATGATCATGGATTGCTGCAGCCTTGACCTCCTGGGCTCCAGCTATTCTCCCACTTGAACCTTCCAAGTAGTTGGGACTACAGGCACACACCAACACACCCAGTTAATTTTTGTGGAGATGGGGTTTTTCAATATTGCCCAAGCTAGTCTAGAACTCCGGACCTCAAGTGACCCACCTGCCTCAGCCTCCCAGAGTGTTGGGATTACACGTGTGAGCCATTGTGCCCAGCCTGTTTTTATCTTGATGATAATTCATAATGTAGACCTAAGAAAAAATATCTATAATGTAATTATTTAGATATAGTTTTATCATAATATCTTGTTTAAATTAAAACACAAAACTTAAGCTAATCTTCTGTCCTTTGAGTCTTCTTCTCTTGAGTGACAGCTGTTTTCATAGGTGGGCATATGCGGTCGCACTGGCAGTGGGAAATCATCCTTATCTCTGGCTTTCTTCAGAATGGTTGATATATTTGATGGTGAGTTGCTAACTAAATTTTTTAAGTGGCCATGTGGTGCTTTCCTTTAAAAAAAAAAAATCAATTTACCTAATCCTGCAGAAATAAAAAGCAAATATTTATAAGGACTTTGTGTTTTGCACATGGTTCAAGGCAGATATCCCAAATAAACAGCCCAAAAGTAAAGAAAGGACATAGAATTAGGGAAATAAACTGATGATCCTTAAAGCATTTTAATAAACTGGTAAAATGAAAACAAGGCCACCCACTTTGAATGGCAGTAGGTGGAGGTGGCATTTCAAGAGAAAGGAAGAGGAAGGACAACTGCCTTGCTTCCTTTAGACTAAACATATATCTCTTTCCAACAAAGGAAAAAAGTGCTAGGAGATTAGTAAACTGCCTTTTAAATTTTGGTACATGACTCTTACCATCATCTGCTTAATGTCATGGTTTAATGACATTGAACATTTTGTGAGGAGGCAACCTTTGCTGTAAAGTGATAAAGCTCATGATAGCAATGTACACAGCTATTTATTCATCCACCAAATTATTAATAATATGATACACAAGAGCATAGAAACAATTTAACCTTTGTTTTTAAAAAAAAGTCACACAATTAAGTCTATCAGATGGCCTATAAATAGGCCAGCACATAAAGTATCTTGAATGAAAGAGGATCCAGCAATAAACTTGACCAAACTTACTGTACTTGACAGTACAGGAAGTGCTTACTGTTATTATCTGTAATGATGATGATGATTGCAGCACTTTGCATGTTTATTGTACTTGACAGTTTATATTATTGAATTTAATCTACACCACAGCTCTGTGAGATAAAGAGGTCAGTTTATGAACAACATGGAACTATAGTAAGTGTAATTTCTTTGGGGTTTAGATTCAGGAACAAGATAAACTTCTGTCACTAGGTTAGCAGCTTACTTTTCCATGGCTAGTAATAATGTACAGATACTTTAAGGACTTTCAGTGGGATTAAAGTTATAAGGCAATTAAGTGATCAAAATCAATTGATATTTTTCATTAAAACACTACGTTTATGACTGATCATGTTAGGTTAGCCTGATCCTCATGAGTCCAGACACATGATTTCAGGTCCCATGTGAACACTATCAGTGATTTATTCTCATTTTAATAGCAGTAGGCTATTAAGATTTTAATACATAATTTATTATTTCTAATCTATTATTCTTGAAAGACATAAGTTAAGCTAATCACCCTTGCCTGCTCTTAAATCTATCTGGTAAAAGGACTCCAGCTACCATTCTAAGCCTGACATCTTATCGCACGGGGCAATATGGTCTCTGCATAAAAGTGATATGATTAACTGCATACATGACGGTGGAGAAACAACATCCAGACTGCACAAATCTCTATGAGTCCATATGCAGTATGGAGAAATTTATTAAAACTTTATATTCATATCACAGAACTTTCTTTTCTATTTGTAATGCATTGTACCATTAAATCAATATAGGAATGAATGACAAAGATTCTGGTTTTCAAAGAGTCTATATTCTAGTTGAGGAACAGACAATTAAAAAGATAAGTAAAGGTGTATAGAATATCAGATTCTGATAAATCTCACAAAGAGAAATAAAGTGGGAAGGAGGATAAAGGGAATACAAGAAGGGAAAGGACTCAGTAAGGGGTAAAAGTACTTTTTGGTTGGTATGATCACATAAACCAAATAAAAATTCTGAATTCCTTTAGGAGAAATACATAAGAAAAACAAACCATCACCAAACGTGTATTTTTTTTTAGAGACACATGATGTTTTTAACACTTAAATGGAAAAGCTGGTCTTCTGAATTTCAACCCTGAACTAGGAAAGAACTTTTAATTTGTGAACAAATATTATTTTACTTGTTACTTTGCTACATGCCTGTAATTTCTGTTTCTCCTTAACAGGAAAAATTGTCATCGATGGGATAGACATTTCTAAATTACCACTGCACACACTACGTTCTAGACTTTCAATCATTCTGCAGGATCCAATACTATTCAGTGGTTCCATTAGGTAGGTAACATGTTCAGCAAACATCTGTGTGCCTTAGGATTTAGCCTTTGACTCTTAGAAAGGTTTTACTCAGAGTCATTTTTCAGGTATGAGTGAACTGCTATCAGAACAACAAAATCAAATATGCTGTCCAACAATCTGGATTGGAAAAGCCTAGAGTTGCTAAATTAACCTATAAAAATTATGCTTCTAGGAGATTTCATCCCTTTCAGTTTGCTTCTATAAAAGCCATTTTGTCCTCTATACTTGAGAGCAGTGATGCTTGGCAGACATTTCTAAGGTGTTCTGTCCTACAGATATCCAGTTTAACTTGGATGTCTGGCCTGGCCTTAGCAGATATTCTGACTTTGGTTAATCCTTTTACCTATCCCTCCACCCCTTATAACTTTACTTCAGCCAAAATTTCTATGCATAAAGCTGCTACAGTTTTCGTGCCTGGTTCAGGGTTTCCCAAAAAAAAAAAAAAAAAAAAAAAAAAAATGGGGATATCAACCATCTGCTAGGTGCTTTAAATATATTATCTGATTAAGTCCTCAAACCATTACTCAGAGAAGCTGTAACTTAACCCAAGTTCATACCCCTACTAAGTGGAAGAACTGCTATTCCAACTGAAGTTCATCTGATTCCAAAGTCCATGTTGGCATCTTTATTAGTCTGTTTTCACACTTTTATAAAGAATGACCTGAGACTGGGTAATTTATAAAGGAAAGAGGTTTAATTGACTCATAGTTCTTTATGGCAGAACTGTGAGTCAATTAGGTCTCTTTTCTTTATAAACATATAGTGGCATGAGAATGGACCAATACACTACTATTGCTGGTGGTGCAGCACAGCCTATCTAAAATAGTTCATATGTTCCCATAGAGATGTATGTATGTAGCATCGGCTCTGCATGAATATTTTGCTAGATACTATTCGGGTTATACAAGCATTATTTGGAGCCAATGGATCTATGTAACAAACTTGGTTATATGATATAATGTATATTAAGTTATATAATAATATCATCAAGACCATGTTTTATACTATTAAGATTATACATTCATTCATCAAACACTAATTCAGTGCTTGCCCTGCCCTGAGCACTATTCTAGGTGCTGAATATACAGCAGTAACCAAACAAATGAACTTACATTGTAAGAAAAGAAAAGCAATAAGTAAATATACATAAAATTTCTCTATTTTTACTTATTGATTAACTAATTTTTCCCTACAGATTTAATTTAGATCCAGAGTGCAAATGCACAGATGACAGACTCTGGGAAGCCTTAGAAATTGCTCAGCTGAAGAATATGGTCAAATCTTTACCAGGAGGTCTAGGTATATTTTCCAAATAGTATTTTTATTTTTTATATATGCCATTAATCCTACATATCTTTATATTTTATGCTATAATCACATAATTTTAGTGTTAAATCTCCTTATATTTACAATAAAATCCTAAAAGTCATTAGAATATTTCAAACTCTAATGTTTTGGCATGGGGTACCAGAGAATGAACCCCGTAACAAATTCTGTTCTATGTGACTACTCCAAAATATTCCAATTAATACATCTATCTCTGCCATCTTTTCACAATTGATGGGTACAGGTCATTGTTATGGATGTTTCCCTGTGGTTATTCTTGCTCAGTTGACCTGTCTGATTACCTACCATCAGAAAATGAATGGGAGGATTGCAGGAGCTGTTAGGTTTAAGTCTTTGGCACCATTTAGGGAAAGCCAGTTTTGCCACATTAGTAGCCATTTTCCTTGCTGCAAGAAGGAAAAATTCTCTTTATTGATATGACATAAGTTTCTTTGTGTTTGAAGACATTGTTGTACATTGCCTTGAGGCAGTATCAGTTTTAACCAAGTGCATAAAGAACACAACATGTACTCAATCACTGATAAAAATTCAGTCCCAGAGGTTGTACAATTTCTGACAAATAAGTGATAACAGAATGAAATCTGATTATTAAAATCACAGAGATTAATCACAGTTTTAAATCACTGTCTTTAAGTCATTAAATCAAACGTATAATTTTTGACTTCTGCTTCCTTAACATCTAAACTCATCTAAGAAAGCAATAGGAAAGATAATAGTTGATTGATATTCTAAATTTAATATACAATTTATAATTGCCTAATTGTGTTGTTTGGCATCTAGATTTTTAAAAATCAACCTACAAAATAAAATTACGTGTATTTGGTAGTTCACTTGAAAAGGAGAGCCAACTCAAAAACACTACATTTTATTATTTTAATTAAGTTCCAAGGAGAAAGTATGCCACAAACAAAAGTCAAGACAACATGTCTTTAAGGAAAGTTTGATTGACTTGCCAGGGTCAGGTTGTGAAAGTAATTCTAGAATTCTGGATGAACCTTCCCATAGTGATTTTTTTCCTTTTTTTTGAGACAAGTTCTCACTATGTTACCCAGACTTGAGTGCAGTGGCTATTCACAGGCATGACCATCACATACTACACCCTCTAATTCCTGGGGTCAAGTGATCCTCCTGCCTCACCCTCCTGAGTAGCTGGGACTATACGTGCCCCACTATGCTTAGCTCCCATAATAATTTTTTAATGTCTCCTGTGGAAAGCCCAGCAAGTCTACTTGAGAAATTAATACATGCTTATAGAACGTTCTCTCTTGGCATTTAGAGATCCCCTTTCTCTCCACTAATAGTTGAAAAGACAGACTATTGCATCTTTCTAATACTCTTCATTAACATGAGAGCTACATACACCTGTTTAGAATTGTGGGCATAGTGTTTTGAGGTTATGGTACAGCACAGGCAATAGGAGATTGTATTTACATTATGTAACTGACTGTATATTATGCTTATCATCTTAGTAAAGATGACCAATTGCTTAATGAAGATTTGGTTCAGGCCAGCTTTAGTGGAAACATTCCTTATCCCCAGCATCCTCTTTTATATATAAATTAGAATTTGGAGAATAGATACCTATCTTCTAATCATGACAAATTATAAGACTTTGATACCATTAGAATATAATCAATAGAATTTACCCCCAGAACTTTAGAAAACGGTGTTTGAATTCTAATTAAAAAAGACATTTTGTAAACAGAATTTATCTTAAACTCACCATTTATGAAATATAGTACAGTTTATGAAATATAGATGGACACAAAAAAAGAAAAGGATAATGAGGACATACCATTCATTTATCCATACAACAGTGGATTATTCAGCTCCTGTGTAAGATACCACAGTACTAGGGACATATTGAAATGAAAACAAATCCAGTCCTTATCCACTTTGTACTTAACAGTCTAGAGAGAGGAAAGGAGAAGTGGAATTGGAGTTGAGAATATTCTATATCTTATCAAGTTAGCTAAATGTGACTTTGGGGCAAGCCATTTCATCTCTCTGGGCCTTAGGTAGTTAATCTCCTTAGAGAATAGTATTAAATAATTAAATAATCTCCAAGGTTTTCCTGTCTTCAAAATGTGTTATATTCTACTATCAGAGGTAATTCCCTACCTATTGTTATAAATGAGATGATTTAGGATCATCTTCATTTTCCCAAAGTGGAGTTCCTCTTTGTTGCTCCAGTATGAAATCCTTGCACCAGCACTAAGTGATAGCTATCATGCTGTCATACAGCGTAATGTGGTTTACATGATTTTGCCCAAGAAAATGTTAGTAGCATTCCTTTAGTGAAATCCTTGCTTCTTTCTCTGATTTAGATGCGGTTGTCACTGAAGGTGGGGAGAATTTTAGCGTTGGACAGAGACAGCTATTTTGCCTTGCCAGGGCCTTTGTCCGCAAAAGCAGCATTCTTATTATGGATGAGGCAACAGCTTCCATTGACATGGCCACAGTGAGTGCATTATCTGTGCTTTTAAAATTGACAAATTGGAGAAATGTGCATGAAAATTATAATTGATTATTTCCTGATTGGGTTCTGAATCCAATCCAACCCAAGTACTCTTGTTTTGAGAATCTTCTCAATCATCTCCTTGATGAACTGATGATAGCACATTGAGAATTAAAATAAATAGGACTCTATATATGGTTTAAAGGCATTTCTATTACCAATAAACATAAAATAAATTTGCCACAACTTTTTGATAAATTTTCAGAATAGCAAATTTCCAGGGCTTAGTTGATGAGAGGTACTGTACTATATTCAAGTATTACGCCATATAAGTTCTGAAATGCAGTATGAAAATCTCTATTTAATAGAATCTGTTGATAAACACCACCACTCATTATTTCCTAAACAAATTCGAAGAAGGAGGATTCACTTGGATTAATAATGGCTAGAATTAATAACAGCCTTCTCTATGTGTTTATTGTAAAAAGCCATAAATTTTGCCTTTTGAAAGATAGTACTTGACATTGTCAAGTGTGTCCAAGAAAGATCTGTCCAGAAGGCTGTGATTGAGTAGAGAAAATATTACATTAAATCATAAACTGTGTATGAGCTAGCAACTAATGTTCTTTTGAAAGTTAACTTGATATTAAAATTTGACATCAGAAAGGACAAAAAAAGAACCCACAACCTCATGTGTTTTTTTTTTTTTTTTTGCTGCACACTTTAGATTGGGTAAAACTACTCATAAAGTGAAACAGTTTCAAGTTAGTTAAGAGCTATTTATACATGGAGATGCTAACTTGACTTTTTTTTTCTATTAAGTAAGTCTAATCGAAGTACGTAGACTTATACAGCTTTCTTAAACTTAATCTAAAGCAGTAAAATGGTCTCTGATCAAGTCATTGCAATAAATAGCATAATCACCTTCAAAATCAGTATTAATTAATAAGGTTGTACAACATTGAGAGTTATTATAAGGGTAATATTGCCTCAATTAAGGAGAGAGAGTATGAAAGAAATGGCAGTTGATTGAAAGAAGGAATTCCTTCACTCTAAAAATTGAACCAAGATTTCCTCTAAGAGAGATGAAATCTGTACCCATAACAGCCCTTAAAATATAATTATAATAGTGCTTTGAGGTGGGAATAAAAACAGTTTCTGCCTAGAATGTTCATTTATGGGTCGAAGTCCAAATTTTGGCATCAATTTTAGTTCTTCCCTTTTCTGACTCAAAGGTAAACTTCGTTACAGAATTTTGCTGGTTTCGAACACACACTGTTTGTAGTATAACTCAAGTGAGCATTTTGAGTTATACTACATTAATTTCATTTTCTTCTTTGTGTTTCCTGGAAATAAATATATCACACACTTCTAGCTGATCACTGACTGTCATTTGTGTTTTGAAGACACATACAGAATCCAACATGAACCTGCTGCTGGGGCCTACTCTTTCTTATGCCTTCCACAGAAGACTAGGGAGTGAGAATGCTCACAAGGGATTGAGTGGAATATTGTTCTTGGGGCAAAACATTATGGTAAGACAAAGTAGTCCAGAGAAAATTTACACTTTATTTTTTTTGCAGGAAAATATTTTGCAAAAGGTAGTAATGACAGCCTTCGCAGACCGAACTGTGGTGACAATAGCTGTAAGTATGAGAAGATAGAGGCGGCACACCTATTTGGTTGTTGTTCTAACATGTTATCATCTTTGGGTTTGAGCAAAATATACTTCTGTTGAATTACGTATTTTCGGCTAATGTTTCTGTGTCTGTTAAAAACAAATACAAAGATGTTTTGGAAGCATTGTTCTTTCCAAACTGTCTGCTCTACCTAACTGACTTCCCTAAGTTACAGTGATAGGACATCCTAAATCTAAAGATTCCAGTGGGTCACAGCCTCTGCTTGTTCACTAGATACAACGGTAGTTCATATAGAATAATTCTCCTTTCTATAATCTGATGGTCTGATGAGCAGTTCCAGAAAGAAAATTCCTCCATTTGATTGCTTATTCTGCTACTATCTATACCTAATTTCTATGTTTCCATTCATCTGTTAAAAAAAATAGACAATGAGGTCTATCATGGTAGGGCAGGTAAGTTTTTCTGTTTTAGATAGCACCAATCAAATAGAAGTACGTAAATATTTGTAATTCACGTGAAAGCTGACTTATAATAGCCTGCAGTTTTCTGTCTTTTCCTCTTTGCAAGTGGATTCTTGCTCACATTTAGGCTTACTGCTTAACAAAACTTCTTTTTTAATGAGTCACTTGGATATTTTTCCTTCTGCTGATTCTCTTCTCTTCTATTTTTCTCTCCAGCACCGTGTCTCTTCTATTATGGATGCAGGCCTTGTTTTAGTCTTTTCTGAGGGTATTTTAGTGGAGTGTGATACTGTTCCAAATTTGCTCGCCCTCAGGAATGGCCTCTTTTCCACTTTGGTGATGACCAACAAGTAGACCGTCATGATCTACTGCGCCAAATCTGTCATTCTCTGGTAGTTATCTTAGCAGCATCCCCTCAGTAAGGCATGGCTAATGCTTTGAATAAAGAGGAGGGCTGGGGTGAGGGAACTAACTGCAGGGTGTTACAAAATCAGCTCAGCCAAGTGCTTTAGTTATTATGCTCACTGCCAAATGGGGCGCATGCATGTGTTTTCAAATATATACATGCAAAAGAGAGTGTTTATGAAATCTATGAACTGAATTACCTCTTATTCTAAGGACCAATTTCACTAGTCCCTAGGGATGTTTTTTAAGCATCCATAAAAATGCCATACACAGTTCTTACCTGCGCTGGAGAATGCGTTGTTAAATTTAAATAGTTACTTGAGTTTCACTGGTGAGTAATGGGAGTTGTGTATGGAGTGCTTGCTATGCTTCCACTTTCTTGGTCTTGGATGATGCATGGGAGAAATAGAACCCCTTTGGAATGTGGCATTTTTTAAGATGGCAGGAAATACCCCATCAGCGCTCGCTTTTTGCAAACTGCGTAAGTAAAGAAAAATCTACTTTCTCTAATTTTTCCAGTGAAAAGGTGTGAATGATTTAAGGGGTAGGAGAATTGGTTAACTTGAAAAATAATTGTCCAGTATTTTCAATAATTTTCTTACTGGAAAAGGTAAGGAGATATTTTAGAAGATAAAGAACTTTCTGTTGCCCCAAAATGGGTAGAGAAAGGGAGAAAAAAATAGACCACTGCCGACTCAAAAGACGGATTTTCTCTACTCTGCATAAAGCATGGCATTGTTGGGTGGCTCTGTTTAGTCAATATCTGGAAGATTACTTGAGCATAATTTGTACTTTAAACAAAATGTTAGCTTTCCTGATTAGTTTACCTCTTAACCTGATTTCTCTCCTCCTACATTCACTAAATACATTTCTATAGACTTACATATCTTTCACCCATTCTTCATTTCAAGATCACTTGTGTGAAGGTGGCCACTAGGATACGTAGAGTTCCCTGCTCCCACCCACCCCTAATACACATGAAGCTGTTGAGGAAGAATCACTATATTTTTTAGAGGACCAGCTCCTCATAACAGGCTCATAAAAGGGAAAGCACCACATTTGTGGTAGACTCTTTGTAGAATGACCCTCAGCTCCGTTAAAATTAACTGTTTTTCCTTCCCTGCCTAAGAGCTTATTCCTTTGGTTAACTGCCGCTAAAATTGTGGAATAACTTAAAAAGATAACTTTCTCCAGCTTCTAAACGGAAGCACTCACACACCAAAACAGTCCACGTATTTATTTCTGAAAGTGATTACATGATTAATTTCTCTGGAATGTTTTGAAAATTTTATCAACACATTTACAATTGACACCACACTTTGTCAAAGAAAAATTATTTGGAATAATGGAATAAAAACCAACTATATTTATTTCTGTTAGCCAAGATTTTTTAATGTTTTCATTTTTATTTTTTTCTAGTAAACATTATTTTAGAATATTAATGCAGTGTTTATAATATTACATTTATGGGTTTAGAGGCCAAATTCTTTTTTTAGACATCCATGATATGGTTATTGAAGAACTAATATTTTTCTGGAGGGAAATACACAGCAGATATTATTGGATAGTTTGTTAAGTTTCTTTTTCCAAATGTGTGGGTGTGCAAATGGCTCTGGTCCTTTCTCAAAGATAAATAAACATTAGCCTCCAAAATCCCGTTAATTCATAAATCATGGTCTTTGACATTAAAAGTAATGGCAAAGACCACTATCACTTTTGCACCAACCTAATATATCGTTTGTTACCAATATTCAGTGAACGACAGGCTTGTCATGGGCGTTGAAAACTGGTGCATGTTCTAAGCTGGCATCGTTATCACATTCCATATATGTGTTTCTCTTCCTCTCAAGTCATGAGTCAGAACTGTAACTGCTGGTTTTTCTGAAAGCATAAATACTGAGTCCACCCCATCTACATGGCCTGGGGCAGAATGCAGGCCCTTACCTCTGGGGATGGCTTTAGGTTGGACTTGGAATTGTTCAGAGAAGCGCTTTGGAAGACTTTATCAGCCAAACTGATAGCATTTCTAGCTTTAGAACTCTGGACAGGGACTACCATCAGCACACTAATATTTTGCTCTTTATAATTCAGGTTCAGTATGGTATCCCCTGGCCACATGTGGCTATTATCTGAAATGTGGATAGTTTGAATTGAGAAGTGCCACAAGTGTAAAATATGTACCGGATTTTAAAGACTTAATACTAATAGAAGCATGTAAAAGTTCTCATGAATCATTTTTATATTGTTTACATAATGAAATGATAACATCTGAATAGACTGTGTTAAAATGTATTAAAATGTTTTCACTTATTTTGTGGCTCCTTATATTTCTATTGAACAACACTGATCTTAGCAAGAGTAAATTAGGCCCATCACACAGATTTTTCCTAATTTATAAACATAAAAAATAATAGTAGTTGACATTTATTATTTGTTTGTATGTGTCAGACAAGGTGCTGATTTTTTTTTACATGGATTATCATTAGAACTTCATCACCATTCTCTGAGGCAGGTACCATTACCATAGTTTTACAGATGTGAAACTGGAACTACACAAAGTTAAGCATATTGCTCAAGATTGCACAACAGGTGGTAAAGCCAAAATACACAATCCCAGTTTAACTTCAGAGCCTGTTCTGTTAACCACAACACTGACGTGGTAGGTGAATGCTCCTCTAAGGTATCAAAGAGCCTTATGATAGATGACAGGATGGAAATATCTTACATTTTGAAATTAGTAAACCTAGTTTTGATACTCGTTCTGCTACTTATTAACTATGCGATCTCCTGATTTTGCTTTATCTCTCTGAATGGCCTCCCCTATAAAGTGGAGAGGGATAACACTCACAGCTGAGGAATGTTCTAATGATTCCCAAGAATGTGTGTGGAGCACTTAATATACAGCATATGCTCAGGAAGTGGTAACTTTCATCATTATTAGTTACTAATTAATCCAAAGGCCATGATGTGGAAAGAAGGAATGGGTCAGTGCCAGTGATCTCCGAAGACTGAGACTGCCTGTCTAAAGGCCTGGATAATCCCTTCTATTACTGCATCACAGAACGGAACCACTTTCTAGGGTTCTTCAAATTTTCTTATAGCCCAAGGAATTAGTGACTCTGCACAAGAGATCATTATTGTTGACCTTAAAGTATAACTCCACTGGTTCACAATGGCCTCTCTTAATTTAATTGCTTAATAAACATTTTTACCCTACTTATACTTAAGGCTTCATGAAAATGGTAACATTGATATATAGTGTATTAACACTCAAATAAATACAGCCCATAGAAAACCCAGCCATGTTGGCCATTGCTTAAAAGTATGTAAATAAATGATCATTTAAATAAGGAAAAAAGAGGAAGTGTCTGTGATTCCCACATCTCATCACTACCAAGATAAACAAACCCCAGAATAATTCGTGAAATATACATATTGCGTTGTTTTGGCTTGTGCCCTAAATGTATAACAAATACATGTATTCTTTTCACTCACAGCATCGAGTTCACACTATTCTGACGGCAGACCTGGTTATCGTGATGAAGCGAGGAAATATTTTAGAATATGACACTCCAGAAAGCCTCTTGGCTCGGGAAGATGGAGTATTTGCTTCTTTTGTTCGCGCAGACATGTGAAGGAGTATCTTTAAATGATACATGTATTTAAAATAATGCAGTCATACCTAATTAATGGATCATCAGCTTGACCTCTGTAAAGTGGCATCTTAAACTTTCACAGACTTTTGCACAAGAAGTTGACATTTATTTTTCCTGTTTTTTAAAAGTTTTTCAGGATATTATTGCTTAAAATGTTCATTATTGATATTTCTATAGTGATCAAGCCACTCTACCTTTAAGAATAGCTAGGTTGTATTAAAACATGTAAGCTACTTTAAGTGGTAAATCTATAGCTACAATTTTCTCATAACTTTAAGTCTGGCATGGAAGTCCGGAACTTTAAGTCTGGCATCTCTCAGGCATGGACGTTGCAATGAGTAGTTAGTATTACCATACTCTTGTTAGTAGGAATATATTTTCCTTATTGTTGGAGTCTCCAGAGGTTATTGGAAGAGAATTTAAAAAGATATGTTTTCTAATGAAATTCTCAAATTCATTATCTACGTTACAAGAATGCATTTGTATTCATTAACATTACTGTTTTTGTTAGAAGTCTCTTTTTTCTCTTGTTTCTTATCACAAAGAAGTTATCACTGTATTTATTCTATAAAGCCAAAGCCTTAGCTAGAAAGATCATGAAGAGTTTAAATATTTTTAAAATTTTACTCAAATTTTCATTTTTTCCTGTCCTGTAATGAGAGAATTATTAAGATATCAGGCATAATGTGCCTTTTCCAGACAGAAGTTCAAAGAGTGATTAGGTTCAATCTTTCAGTGGCAGGCCAGCTAAACGTTCTACAATTACTAGCTGTGCTTCTTATCTTAAGCCCTAAAGTGCCACATTACTCAAGATTTACACAGGCACGTTGACTTCTTTTGGCACTGCTAATTATGGCAGGTGAACATTCCTCTTAGGTGTCAGATGTTTCCTCTGAAACAATCTAATGGCAGGCTGGAAATATCTTACACTTTGAAGTTATATATGTAACAAGTGTCTATTTCTAGCTGGGAGAGTTTACCTCTTCTAGACATTTACCCAATGGCGTCACATATGATCGTTTGCTCCTGCTTTAATTTTAATGTGCATATAAAAAATATGCCAAAAATGCTATTGTAATTTTAATGAGCATGTAAAGAGAGTATATCAAAAATTCATGGGATATTAGTGCTAGGTTTTGCTTAAATGAAAATTAATAAATTCAAAAATACTAAAAGTTACCATCATTGTCATGTGAGCAACCCGTTTCTACCCTTCTGTGCCCATCCACTGTAAATATCATCAATTTCATTTTCATATGAAGATCCACATCCATTGTAAGATTGTGAAGACTTATAAAATTGATGAATTAAGAGAAATTATGGTGCTTTTCTATAGTTTTTTGTGCTCTGTTTATTGTGTAGTGTATTCACTGTTGGAAAATCTGTAATAGTTGTGTATCTAGAATATTGAATCTTTATATTGACAAAAAAGTAAGTTCCATAAATATAGACAAAAATGGCCCATCATATTTAGCTTAAATTGCAAACTTTTGTTGTGTATGTAAAACTTCATTGGAAGAAAATAAGATTATTGTTTTCTGAAAACTAAACAGAATATGACTGGTACTCATTAATTATATCTCGAAAATATTTTCTAAAACTTCAACCACTCTTCTAAAATGTTGGTGTTTAAATCATTTGTAGGGCTGAATATGCATATTTCTTGTTAGCAAGTTATAATTCATTCTCACAGAGAAAAGAGTTGTTACCCATGGAAGTAACCTCTTAATGATATTTTCTAATTGTATCACTGTACAGGCAACATCAGTAGAAGCCTTTTTAGCTACACTAAACTAAAGATCATGTTTGCCCTTTTACACCCAAGTGGTGACTGGTGCCCTCATAACTGTTACTTGAGTAAAGGTCTAATTGTCAACTAAATTGACTAAATAAGGTCAAGGATAATGTTCTTCATTGATAACCATTTATTATACATATATTATCTATCGAACATAAAAAGATTCATCTTAAAATAATATTTGACTATATAGGTACATCTCTGTAAAAGATGACCAGCTTAACTAAATCAAATTTTACATTTATAAATTTTACATTTAATTAGTCAAATAAATTTTAAAATTATAATTCCCATAAGAAGCAATAAATGCATCAAGCATTATATTAAAATACCACGGTTACTGATGTCATTGACAGGGAAAAGACATTTCGTATAAACAATTGTGCACCTTCTATTTTTATACTCTTACTCATGATCCATTTAAAAGTCTACTCAGCCCTAGATTAGATACCAGAAGACCCTCTAAATAACTGATCCCTGAAATTTGGGACCATGTCTTATTTGCCATTGTGCCCTTGGAATTTAATACAAGTGCCTAACCCATAGTAGGCCCTAAGAAATATAGTTGATTGATTCACTGATCAGTTTTACTGCCATGTGCCTAGAACTATAGGTTATTCTCTCTTTTCTGTGTTGTCTTTATTCTATTTATTCTCTACAATATATAAAATGTGTTTATTCTCTACAATAAATGTATTTATGCTCTATAATATATAAAAACATATTGGACTACTATTATATAATAAATTACTTTATTTGCTTAAAGAGGGTGATTATTTTTTCACTTACAGTTCCACTGGGCAGCAGCCAGGACTGGTCAATAGATGGAACTCAATACCAATTTAGAGACAATACCTAGCCCTGCTTTGACAATCCTGTTTCACATGTGCCAGAGTCATGCACTTCCTTACTTTTATAGATACGCTCCAGAGAAGTTTCCATTAAGTGAAACAGCTATATTATTTTTTTAAATATATCTTTATTTAAATAACCTAATGGACTTTTTCCCAAGGTTTATTGATCAATTTTTAGGGTTGTCTTCCAATATATATTTTATCATATTTTGTAACACATTCTTTGGAGGTCTGTGATTTACAGTACTATGATAATTCCATTACTGACTTATTCAAAGTTAGATACAAATACTTATTACTCAAAGTCTTCTAATCTAAGCCATTTGGCATAAGAAGCAATAGCCAAGGGGATGTATCCTGTACCTTATGTTTAATTTGTTCTTTAGTAACTACATATCATTGATATCAGATTATCTCAAGTATTAACAGATTCACCTGGATCAAATTCTCCAGTGAAAGAGTTTGTATCTATATTTCTAGTAAGTGCCTCCAACTGGATTCATAATAAACCAAATTTGGGAATCACTGAGTTATCTCATCATTACACTAGTTTCCCTTTTTTATGCTTAACGTGGAACCATCAAATACTAAAGGTGATTTTCACATGCTTCCTTTCCCTGCTGACATTACCTTATCCTGAATTGCTAAAACAAGCCTCCTGGTGTCTCTGAATTAATTGCCTTAGTTCATCATAAAGGAAACATTGTTTAATGAACCGAATCTTAGCTGAGAAGTTATCAACAGGGACTCAAAACATTATTTTCTTTTGTTTTGTGGGTTTAATCAGCAACAAGGGATCTGAGGATAAAACTTTTTTTCACAAAGATGCAAAGCATTTCAAATATTAATTGTATGCACATGTGACCAGTTTGAGATTTCACTATTGATGTTTCACAATATGGAAGGAAGGTGAATTATCTGTGATGACTATTCTCCTTTCCATCTTATGTTTTTTTTGCAAGTGTATCATTGCTGATACATGAAAGTTGATACATCCATTATACATATCTAATAAATGGAATTTAAGTTATTTCTTTTTCTATGGACAGTAGCAAACTGCACTTAGCCAGTCACACTATGAACACCAGTGCCCTATTTCTAAAATGACAAAGATAAAGAGACCCATATCTGGCTAAATAAATTAATTGGCTCTAAGAGGAATGCACTCTGGGACTTAACTGCCACCAACCAGCACAGACCATCACCAATTACACATTCCATATTCATGACAAAGAGTTTTGTTTTCAGGCCATTATTTTTGCTAATCTGCCCACTGTGTAAAATAAGTAACTTAGTGACTGGCAAGATGGCTGAATAGGAACAGCTCTGATCTGCAGCTCCCAGTGAGATCAGCATAGAAGGGGGTGATTTTTACATTTCCAACTGAGGTACAAAGGTCATGTCATTGGGACTGGTTAAACAGTGGGTGCAGCCCACAGACAGTGAGCCAAAGCAGGGTGGGGCGTTGCCTCACCCAACATGTGCAAGGAGTTGGAAAACTCCTTACCCTAGCCAAGGGAAGCCATGAGGGACTGTGCCATGAGGAATTGTGCACTCTGGCCCAGACACAACACTTTTCCCACAGTCTTCGTGGCCCACAGACCAAAAGATTCCCTTGGGTGCCTACGCCACCAGGGCCCTGGGCAGCCCTTTGGGCAGACACCGAGTTAGCTGTAGGAGTTTTTTTTCATATGCCAATGGTGCCTGGAACACCAGCATGAGAGAACTCCCCTGGAAAGGTGGCTGAAGCCAAAAAGCCAAGTTGTTTAGCTCAGCGGATCCCACCCTCACAGAGCCCAGCAAGCTAAGTAAGATCCACTGGCTTGAAATTCTCAATGCCAGCACAGCAGTCTGAAGTCGACCTGGGATGCCCAAGCATCGTGGGAGGAGGGGCGCCTGCCATTACTCAGGCTTGTGTAGGCAGTTTTCCCCTCACAGTGTAAACAAAGCTACAGGGAAGTTTGAACTAAGTTCACCACAGCTCAGCAAAGCCACTGTAGCCAGACTGTCTCTCTAGATTCTTCCTCTCTGGGCAGGGCATCTCTGAAAGAAAGGCAGCAGCCCCAGTCAGGGGCTTATAGATAAAACTCCCATCTCCATGGGGCAGAGCACCTGGGGGATGGGGTGGCTATGAGCACGGCTTCAACAGACTTAAACATTCCTTCCTGCCGGCTCTGAAGAGAGCAATGGATATCCCAATATAGAGCTTGAGCTCTGCTAAGAGACAGACTACCTCCTCAAGTGGGTCCCTGACTCCCATGCCTCCAGACTGGGAGACACATCCCAGCAGGTGTCGATAGACACCTCATACAGGAGAGCTCCAGCTGGAATTTGGAAGGTGTACCTCTGGGATGAAACATCCAGAGGAAGGAACAGGCAGCAAACTTTGCTGTTCTGCAGCCTCTGCTGGTGATACCCAGGCAGAAATACAAACTACCATAAGAGAATACTATAAACACTTCTATGCAAATAAACTAGAAAATCTAGAAGACATGAATAAATCCCTCGACACACATACTCCCAAGACTAAACCAGGAGGAAGTTGAATCCCTGAATAGACCAATAAAAAGTTCTGAAATTGAGGCAGCAATTAATAGCCTACCAACAAAAAAAAGCCCAGGACCAGACAGATTCACAGCTGCATTCTACCATAGGAACAAAGAGGAGCTGGTACCATTCCTTCTAAAACTATTCCAAACAATGGAAAAAGGGAAACTCCTCCCTAACTCATTTTATGAGGCCATCATCATCCTGATACCAAAATCTGACAGAGACACACACACACACACACACACACAAAATTTCAGGCCAATATCCCTGATGAACATCAATGCAAAAATTCTGTATAAAATACTGGCAAACTGAATCTAGCAGGACATCAAAAGCTTATCCACCACAACCAAGTCAGCTTCATCCCTGGGATGCAAGACTGGCTCAACATACGCAAATCAATAAACATAATCCATCACATAAACAGAACCAATGAAAAAATTACATGATTATCTAAATAGATGCAGAAAAGGCCTTCGATAAAATTCAACACCGCTGCTTGCTAAAAACTCTCAATAAATTAGATATTGATAGAAGGTATCTCAAAATCCTTAGTGCTATTTATGACAAACCCACAGCCAGCATGATACTGAATGGGCCAAAATATGGAAGCATTTCCTTGAAAACTGGCACAAGACAAGAATGCCTTCTCTCACCCTCCTGTTCAACATAGTATTGGAAGTTCCGGCCAGGGCAATCAGGCAAGAGAAAGAAATAAAGGGTATTCAAATAGGAAGAGAGGAAGTCAAATTGTCTCTGTTTGTAGATGACATTATTGTATATTTAGAAAACTCCATCGTCTCACTCCCAAAACTCCTTAAACTGATAAGCAACTTCAGCAAACTCTCAGGATACAAAATCAGTGTGCAAAAATCACAAGCATTCCTATACATCAATAATAGACAAACAGAGAGCCAAATCATGAGGAAATTCCCATTCACAACTGCTACAAAGAGAATTAACTACTTAGGAATACAACTTACAAGAAATGTGAAGGACCTCTTCAAGGAGAACTACAAACCAGTGCTCAAGGAAATAAGAGAGGACACAAACTAATGGAAGAGCATTCCATGCCCATGGATAGGAAGACTCAGTATCATAAAAATGGCCACACTGCCCAAAGTAAGTTATAGATTCATGCTATCCCAATCAAGCTACCACTGGCTTTCTTCACAGAATTAGAAAAAACTACTTTAAATTTCACATGGAACCAAAAAGGAGCCTGTATAGCCAAGACAATTTTAAGCAAAGAGAACAAAGCTGGAGGCATCTTGCTACCTGACTTCAAACTATACTACAAGGCCACAGTAAACAAAACAGCATGGTACTGGTACCAAAACAGATATATAGACCAATGGGACAGAACAGAGGCCTCAGAAATAATGCTACATGTCTACAACCATCTGATTTTTGACAAACCTGACAAAAACAAGCAATGGGGAAAGGATTCCCTATTTAACAAATGGTGTTAGGAAAACTGGCTAGCCATATGCAGAAAACTGAAACTGAACCCCTTCCTTACACCTTATACAAAAATTAACTCGAGATGGATTAAAGACTTAAGCATAAGACCTAATGCCATAAAAACCCTAGAAGAAAACCTAGGTAATACCATTCAGGAGGAGAGGACCCAAGATGGCTGACTAGGAACAGCTCAGGATTGCAGCTCCCAGTGAAAGCGCAGAGGATGAGTGGACACCACATTTCCAGACGGATTTTTATTGCCCAGAGACCAGGAGATTCCCAGGCGGAGGAGCCCCATGAGTCGCCAGCGCGGCCGTTTTGGCCGGCGCGGCTGCTTTGCCCACACCCTGGTGCCGGGGTTCTCTGTACAAAATACAATGGTCCGGGTGCCCTTTTAGCTGGCAACTGGAGACCCAGGAAGGCAGATCACCCATTCATCTGATTTAAAAGGAACTGAAACAGGGAGCCAAGCCAGGGGATTCCTGGGCAAAAAAACCGCCACGAATCTCAGTGCCAGGTTCAGCTGGCGCAGTGAGTCACCGCAAGGGAAATCACACAGATCCCAGTGCCTTTTCAACAGGCGACTGGAACACCCAGGAGAGAG
>NW_016107340.1:7619639-7641507 GCF_001604975.1 Cebus imitator | reverse complement strand
CACATATACACCATGGAATATTATGCAGCCATCAAAATCGATGAGTTCGTGTCCTTTGCAGGGACATAGATGAACCTGGAAACCATCATTCTCAGCAAACTGACACAAGAGCAGAAAATCAAACACCGCATGTTCTCACTCATAGGTGGGTGTTGAACAATGAGAACACATGGACACATGGAGGGGAGCACTACACACTGGGGTCTGTTGGGGGGAAATAGGGGAGGGATTGTGGGAATTGGGGAGTTGGGGAGAGACAGCATGGGGAGAAATGCCAGATATAGGTGAAGGGGAGGAAGGCAGCAAATCACACTGCCATGTGTGTACCTATGCAACTATCTTGCATGTTCTTCAAATGTACCCCAAAACCTAAAATACAATTAAAAAAAATACCATTCAGTACATAGGCATGTGTAAAGACTTAATGACTAAAACACCAAAAACAATGACAACAAAAGCCAAAATTGACAAATGGGATCTAATTAAACTTGAGCTTCTGCACAGCAAAAGAAATTATCATCAAAGTGAACAGACAACCTACAGAATGAGAGAAAACTTTTGCAATCTGTCCATCTGACCAAGGGCTAACATCCAGAACCTACAAAGAACTTAAACAAATTTACAAGAAAAAAACAAACTAACCCATCAAAATGTGGGTGAAGGATATGAACAGACACTTCACAAAAAAAGAGATTTATGCAGCCAACAAACATATGAAAAAAAGTCCGTCATCACTGATCATTAGAGAAATGCAAATCAAAACCACAATGAGATACCATATCACAAGAGTTAAAATGGTAATCATTAAAAAGTCAGGAAAGAACAGATGCTGGAGAGGATGCTCAGAAATAGGAACGCTTTTACACTGTTGGTGGGAGTGTAAATTAGTTCAACCATTGTGGAAGATAGTGTGGCTATTCCTCAAGGATCTAGAGCTAAAATACCATTTGACCCAGCAATCCCATTATGGGGTATATACCAAAAGGATTATAGATCATTCCACTGTAAAGACACATGCACATGTATATTTATTGCAGCACTGTTCACAATAGCAAGGACTGGGAACCAACCCAAATGCCTATCAATGACAGGTTGCATAAAGAAAATGTGTCACATATATACACCATGGAATACTACACATCCATAAAAAAGGATTAGTTCATGCTCTTTGCTGGGACATGGATAAAGCTGGAAACCATCATTCTCAGCAAATTAACACAGGAACAGAAAACTAAACACTGTGTGTTCTCACTCATAAATAGGAGCTGAACAATGATAACACATGAACACAGGGAGGGGAACATCACACACTGGGTCCTATCATGGGGTAGGGGGGCTAGGGGAGGGATAGCATTAGGAGAAATACCTAATGTTGATGATGGGCTGATGGATGCCGCAAACCACCATGGCATATGTATACCTAACTAACCTGCACGTTCTGCACATGTACCGCAGGACTTAAAGAACATATATATGTATATATATATATATATGTATATATATATATATATATATATATATATATATAAANGGGCTGATGGATGCCGCAAACCACCATGGCATATGTATACCTAACTAACCTGCACGTTCTGCACATGTACCGCAGGACTTAAAGAACATATATATATATATATATATATATATATATATATATATATATATATATATATATATATATAAAACTAAAGGTCATCATCTGTGTACAATGAAATAAAAAAGAAGATGGAGAAAAATAGTTTCTTCCTCTTAATGGGAGAATAGTAAGCACATGCAGGAATGGAAGGAATTGATGGCAGCGATTTTGCAGGCAAGCTACCACAAGTACTTTAGACTGGCAGATTTGGGGGAAGTAGCAAGAAACATATTTTCTAACCACCTAGAAGGTACAAAGGACCACTGAGGGTTCACTTTTTGCTCATTCTTCAATGCTTCTTTTCAGATCCTCTCTACTCCATAGAGGCAAATGAAAGTTTTTAAGAGCAAAAATAATTGAGTTGCATAATGCCGTACGAAGTTGCATTTATTGAAAATGTAAACATAATTCAGCTTTTGAGGGAATTTTTGTTTTTTTGTTGTTGTTGTTTGGTTATTCACTTTTTACCTACCAAACTGCAAAACTTAAAAATCATATTCAAAACTGAAGAGTGTGTTATAAAGAAGACATTTTCATATTTTATATTTGGAAATATAAATCAACAATACTGCAATGTGACAATGAGTGCAAATGACATTAACTAGGTCAAGCACGATGGCTCACATCTGCAGTCCCAACACCTTTGGGAGGCTGAGGTGGGAGGGTGACTAGAAACCAGGAGTTCAAGACCAACCTGGACAAAAAAGCAAGACCTTGTTTCTACAAAAATAAAAATTTATTTTTATTTTTATTGTACTTTGGGCTCTGGGGTAATTTTAAAATAAAAAATTAGGGGGCCTGGCTGGTACATTCCTGTAGTCCCAGCTATTCAGGCAGCTGAGGCAGAAGGATCCCTTGAGCCCAGGAGTTAGAGACTGCAGTGAGCCATAATGGTGCCTGGGTTCCAGAACAAGACCCTATCTCTAAAAAAAACAATAAATAAAAAGAAAGATATCAACTAAAATTAAAAATAAATAAGAAGCTTGTTCATATACATCAACAGTGCAACTCTGATGCAGTAGCTTAACGCTATTTCATTCCCAACTTTCTTTGAGAGGATGATTAAAGTATGCACTGTTTATACAACATTATCAGTTATTATTAAGTGAAAGACCATTGACCTTTAATATTATCAGAGCCAAGTGGATTTAGGCCAGCTCTTTGATATCTAGGCCAGCTCCTTAACTCACAGTAGTTTGGGCTTTTTGTTTCAACAGTCGTCAAGTAAAAAGTAATTTAAAAAATTCATAAACTTTTTCAGATAGCCAAAATGTTCATCAATTATTTGAACTTGAACATAAACAGAATTTCCAGCTATATGAATCCATTAAAATGTCTGTTAACTTGATTTTAAAGGTTACAACCTAAACCTATGCTCCAACCCTTCAGTACATGTGTATGCATGCAGTGCACACACATATACACTCACATTTTAGCTTAACTTGCTGTCTTAAATAAGGCTGTAGTTGCTATGAAACTTTATATCACTAATCCAGTTATAAAAACAGGTGGTTAGAATAGATGGCATAAAGAGAAATATTCTCACAGTAATTGGTAAGTGTGTCTTTCAGACCTAAATAACCTTAGAAAGAAATTTCACTTCTAAATAGATCATAAAATGTGTTTCCAGTCATATGAGATTCAGTGCTTCTTTTTTATTTTTTTTATTTACCTATTTATTGAGACGGGGTCTTTTTTTCTCACCCAGACTAGAGTGCAATGGCATGATCTCAGCTCACTGCAACCTCCGGCTCCCAGGTTCACGTAATTCTCTGGCGTCAGCTTCCCATGTAGCTGGGATTACAGGCACCCGCCACCATATCCAGCTAATTTTTTTTTGGTATTTTTAGTAGAGATGGGGTTTCACCATGTTAGCCAGGCTGGTCCTGAACTCCTGACCTCAGGTGACTGCCTTGGCCTCCCAAAGTGTTGGGATTACAGGTGTGAGCCAGTGCACCCGGCCAACCTTTCTTTTTAAACTACTTTTTAAGATAACACTGGCAACATATTGCTGGGTTATAGTGAGGAGGCTCTTTTTAATTCAAAGAAGGGATGATGATGATTGTCATGAAAGGTGTTGAACCAGGCACCTGTGAAAGGTGGTTGTCTCCCTACTAGGGGATGCTATGTGAAAATACGCTTTGGTTATTTCACCTTGATTGATAATTTGTTGAATATCTGCTGTGTTCATCTTTGAATAACAAAATGTGATTCAGGGAGATTATTTGTCGGTGTAGCACATAGCTATGCAGTATATTCAAAATAGTATAAAATCTTAAGAAATAAGTATTTTTATTATACTCGCTTTACAGATGAGAAACTGATGCTAGGGTTTTAATGATTTATCCCCAAGTTACTGATTTAAAGTCTGACCATCTGACTCTAGAAACTGTACTTTTAAACAGCAGCGGGTAGGTGTGGAGAGGAGGTTGATATTAAAATGTTACATCTGCACTGGAATCTAAGAAAAGCCGAATTATCTCACCTCAGGGAAAGCGAGGACTGGGACCTCTCTAGCGACAGTCCACTTCCTCAATTCCATCTCCCTGTCGCTAGTTTCTCATTTATCTTCTGCGCTGTTCTTATCCCTGCCTGCTTCTTTCTTGCCTTTATGAACCATTCCTATCCCCAAGACTAAATCTTCTGGCTTCCCAGTCCACAACTAACTCCATTTCTCAGATTGTCTATTTCAAAGTATCAAGCAAGGAATCTACCTTGTGCAGCTCATCATTTAATCTTATACATGACAACTGCGCATTACATCACTTTGGGTCAGGAGTCTACCCCTAACCTAAGAAGCTGTGATCAGGTAGTATAGGCCAGTTAGAAGCAATGAGGAGAACCTAACACAGTCTGGGGAGTGATGGGAAAGCAAGAAGGCAAACACAAATCACAACCAGTAGTTCCAAAAAAGACTAATGAGACTGGGCTGGCTACTGATTATTTTCCTTTGGGGAAAAAAAATTGAGGGAGGAAAAATCTTTCCTCTATCACATAAGCACTGAAATGAGCTGTGGTCTAAAACTCTTGGCCTTTCTTCTCATGTTCTTTCAACCTATCTTTGTTCCAGAGAAAGGGAAAGTCTAAAGAAAGATGTACTTTTCTTTTAAGACAAGAAAACAAAATCTCTTGCCATAAATAATCAGCTCCAAATATTGATTTTTTAAGCCCAAGTTTTGTTTCTCTATGGGAATAACTGCATAACACATAGCCTGAGACATTTTCCCACAACTTCCCACTGAAAACAAGTGGTAACACCACACCACCACCGCCACCGCCACCGCCACCACCACCACAGAATTGCACTATCCCACTTGATTTAAGATCGCTAACACACATGATCATTACAAGGAAATTTCGGACAGCAGCAGCCATTTTTCCCAGTGACCTATGACCTGCAGACATTTACACATGCCAAGCACTTGGCCCAGGTGCACAGTTCCTATGTCCTTGGGAAACAGGAAGAAGATGGCAAAATGCAGTGATTTGGGGTGACAAGTTTTCACTTGGAAAATAGGAGCTTCTCATCTTTTTTCCCACTTGACTGAACTTCCAGCATATATTCAATACGACAAAACATTATATTGGAAACACAAGGCATCCAGGCCTTTGGCCAAAAATGTAGGGGAAAAAAATAGAAAGCTTAATATTTCATGGGAAATTCTTGGCTTACATAATATTTTAATAAAGCTTAGCTACATATGCCAATAAAGCATAGAGATGACATAATGATTTATGATTTAAATACCATTATAATCTCTGTAATGTCTAGTATCATCTTGTATCAAACAATATGAAAGAGGAAAAATCTCTGGGGAAAAGAAGAGCAACATGAAATTGATTCAGTTATCAGTAGAATGTTTATTCCATATACCATCTAATTAAAATTTGTTCTAAGGGTAATAACAGCTAACATACATTGAGCAGATATGATATAAGCCTTACAAGTATAATCTCTTTTGGTCTTGAAAAAATTTCCATGAGGTAAGTATTTTTATTTCCATTTAATAATTGAGATTCATAGAGACTAACTTGCACAAGGTTTAGTGGAACTCAGATGCAAACTCAAGCAATCTGACTGCAAGGCCACACTCTTAATCATGTGCTGCACTAGAATAAAGATTAATTTAGTAAAGTCAATTATTTGTTTTGGGAATAAATGATTTATACTGTATGTGTGACAGTTAATATTGAGTGTCAATTTGATTGGATTGAAGGATGCAAAGTATTATTCCTGGGTGTGTCTGTGAGGGTGTTGCCAAAGGAGATTAACATTTGAGCCAGTGAACTAGGAAAGGCAGACCCACCCTCAATCTGGGTGGGCACCATCTAATCAGCTCCCAGTGTGGCCAGAATAAAAGCAGGCAGAAGAACTGGCTTGATCTCCCAGCCTACATCTTTCTCCCATGCTGAATGCTTCCTGCCCTCAAACATCGGACTCCGGTTTCTTCAGCTTTGGGACTCGGACTGGCTTCCTTGCTCCTCAGCTTGCAGACAGCCCATTGTGGAACCTCACCTTCCGATCGTGTGAGTCAATACTCCTTAACAAACTCCCCTTTATATATACACCTAACCTATTAGTTCTGTCCCTCTACAGAACCCCGACTAATGCAGTATGTGACATATAATAAAGAATAATTATGCGTATCTATGTAGAATACTACTGAAAAAAGAACTGGACTAGAAGACCTGAGCTCTAGTCTTGATTCTATTAATTGGATATATGGCCTTGAATTTATCATTTAAAGTGTGGGTCCCCATTTCCTCATTTGCAAAAAGCAAACTAAAAGACATGACAATAACTACTCTGCTAGACTGAGTTTTTATTAATTTTAAACAAAATGATGGGAAAGTAACTTTATGAGTTGAAAAGCATACTCCAATACAAAATGTTAGTACTGAAAGCACACTATGTTGACCATATCTTAGTAGGGAATACATGGGATTTTAAAAATCACAGAATAAATGTTTTATATCCTCTAAAAACAAATTGACATTCCACCTTTTGCAATGGTGAGATCGTATATTCAAGATGAAAAACTGAATAAAAATAGCTCCAGAATATTGATAACCTTGAGGTTCTGGAAAGGGAAAATGCAAAATCAGTCTGTTAGGGTACAATGTAGATCCCCTTGGGAGGAAAAAGAACAATAAATTTAACTCACATTCAAAATTAAAATCACATGAGAAAATGAACACCAAGATTGAAATCCAGAGACACAACCAATAGGAATATTAGCCCAATAACTAGAAATCATTATAAAACAATCTCTAAGAAGTTTTAAAGTATGTATGTTTGCCAGTAAGCATGTGAAAACGTGTTCAACATCATTCCTCATTGTGAATGCAAATTTTTAAAACTGTCCCCCAAAATGGCTAAAATGACAAGGTAGGTGCTAAGCAATACTAAGCATGGTGAAGTTGTAACTCTCACACAACCACAGAAGGGAATGTGCATGGCACAGCCAGTATGGAATACTGGCAGTTTCTACTAAGGCTAAATATGTACCTATACCAGGACCCAACAATTCCATACTACAGCATGTATCCAAGTGAAATGAATGCTTATGCCCACAATAGATCTTGCACAGAAATGTTCCATAGCACCTTTACTTATAATGGTCAAATTCATAATAGTCAAACAAACATAGATAACCCATATGCCTGTCAACTGGAAAATGGATAAATAAATGGTGTTATATTTACAAAATGAAATACTGTTACTGGAATATAAAACAACCTGGCCAAATCTCACAGACACGCTGTTGAATGAAAGAGGCAGGTACTAAAGAATACCTACTGTCTGATTCCATGTATACAAAGCTCAATAACAAGCAAAACAACCTGCTGATTAAATGCCGTAAAAAAGTCAGCTCTGCTAGGGAACAGCTATAGTCTAAAAAGGGCAGAAGGAAACCTTCTAGGGTGATAGATACGCTTTATATCTTTATATCTGATCCATGTGGTAGTTATGTAGTTGTATATAAAGGTTTTTAAAGGGTGATTCCAAAAAAAAAAAAAAAGAACTAGGAAAAAAACCTCTAAAATTATTATTAAACTTCAGTGGCTATATCAAACAGTAATTAAGTTTAGATGACAAGAGAATTATTTCCACTGGAAACAGATCTAGAATGCAGTGCAGAACAAGTAGATAAAAACCATGGAAGAACAACCAGAAGATATGGAGGATAAAATGAGAAGGTCTGAACTAGCAATCTCAGAGAAGAGAAAGAATGAGGATGGTTCAAAGAGCCCAAAATTATTCCTAAGAAATTCAGACTCCGATGATATCAAAATTATTTCAAGCTTTCAAGAAGTAGCTGATCTCTATTATATAAACTATTCCAACCAATGGAGAAAGAATACACATCAATTATTTTTACAAAGATTCACAACATTTATCCAAAACCAGACATATAACACAGAAAAAAATTAATACAGACCAATCTCATTCACAAATATTTATGCAAAAGTCCTAAGCAAATTGTTTAGCAACATAATCCAGAATTATATTAAAATAACAGTTCACTGTGACCAATTGGAGATTAATCTCAGAATGTAAAAATAGCTCAACTTTTTAAATATAGTGACTTAATTCACCATATTAACTAGTCAAGAAGAAAAAAATAGATAAACTTGGTACATGCTAAACAGGCATTTTGTATAATTCTTTATCTGTCACTGATTTAAAAAACAGGTAGAAAAAAGCATACCACCTTAAAGTGACAAGTTATTCTGGAAGCATTTTATTAAAATCACTAAGAAGAGAAAGCGTGCCTGTTATCGTCATTTTTATTTACCAATAATCTAACAATACTAACAAATTCAGGCTAAGAAAAAACAATAAATAATAAACTATATCCTAAATATTAAGGATGCTATATCAAAGTTATAATTATTTTTTAAAATATTGTTTTGGGTGTCCTGGGCCTGTGCATGCTAAATCCTTTACATACACAACTCATTTAATCTATACAACTCTGAAAGGTAGATGTTAGTCCATTTTGCAGAAGAGGATATTGAGGCTCAGAGGCATTAAGTATGTTATTCAAAGCCATCAACCAAGTGAATGGCAGAGCTGGCACTGGATCTCATCTTTCTGACTCTAAACCTTCGTGAACTTAAATAAAAGGTTATACTATATCTCATGTATCTCCCACAATTTCTTAATTTTTTAAAGAAAGATTGACTTTCAAATGCATAATAAATTTCTGTAGGTTTACAGAGAGGGGAATCATTTATTATCCCATCGATTCTAACAAAAAATGAGGTAATTTGACATTTTAAATTAGAAATAACTCTCAAATATATAATTCCAGAATTCCAATATAAACCTGTTTGGAAAAAGTGACCTGGTGAAAGCTTTTCTGGCACAGAACATTTTTACTTTAAAAAAAAATAAAAATAAAAAAGAAAGAAAGGAAAGATCATTTAACAGCAGAAAAAGAAAATCCTGTCTTCATTGGGCCCAACACGTCTAAATATCACTTCAAAACTTTCAACCTCTACAATCCTTCTATAGCTGACAGTTTTGAAAGGTGGCAATAAGGAGCTGCTCTACAGGGAGTTCTGGAAAACGTCAGGTTTCTCTTTCCAAGCATCGCATGAGTCACCAATTTTGCAAAACTTAATGACGTGAAAGCATAGCAATGGATCAGACCATCCTTGGGAATTGCTTTTTCCCTAAGAGTTTCAGAAATCCTGTGAAGAGTTCCTATGGCAGGACAGATCCCAGGCTCATGTGAACTTGCCTTTCTTTGGCACAAGAACGGAAAGCATAATTTCAGGCTCTGAAAAACTCAACAGTGACAGCCACTATTTCTCTTCTCTTGGGAGAGGCCCTACTAGCTTTATTTACAACTAGCGTTTTGTAGCCTACCAGTACAACATAATCAGTATGGGTAGTCTTTCTTTGATGGAAAGAACTACTTTTCTCTTGGAGACACTATTACAGTAAAACAGTTGTGTTGATTTCTGAGTCCTTATTTTATTACCAGTATCTTGGTTGGCTCCTTTTTAGTCCCCAGTGTCTTAATTACATTAAAGAGTTGAAGAGATGGTAGCACAAGCATTGTTTAGTTATACTGTAATAGCACTCTGAGGGTTGGTAAGATCTCAAAAATATCCAGGTCTATAAAATGATAAAAGAAATCTGTGGGCTAGAGCTTTTCCTTTCTACCCCCACAGCCTGCTCTGAGACCTTTTGGACCATCACCAAACCAAAACCGGCCCTAAGATAGTAATAAGAGTTGACATTTGTTAAGTACTTATCACAGGCCAGGAACTTTCCTAAAGCATTTTATATTATCTCATCCTGCCTTAAAAACAATTCTATGAGGTTCTAACACCTGGCTGGGCAAGAGAATCTCCAGGATAACTTTTAAATGTGCTTTATTTTATTAGAAGTGTTTATACCTTTTCATTAAAGACATTTTAATTTCTAGGGCAAAGATTCTCTCTTATTCTATCCTTGCTCAGTAGTAGTCTGGAGGGGCATGAAATCATATTACCAGGCATTTCTCATGTAGCTGGGTCATGGCTGGACAATCATGTCTTCCATATTGTCTAGTGAGAAATGCATAGGATTTGGACTCAGATGTTCTGAGTTTGTCATACCTTTCTACCTATGAGGTAAGTGATTTTGGAAAGTCATTTTGCTAAATTCTAATCAACTTGTGTGCAAATGAGGAAAACAACCTAATTCTCATGCAGCCGTCTCGAGGATTAGGGTCAATAATTTTCATAACCTAGTACCTGGCAGACTCTCAATCCTTATTCATTGGGTAAAGTGAGAGATCAGTGAAGGCACTTCCCACTTTTCCTGCCTCTTCTTCTGCCTTTCCTCTTACTAAGTATACTGATTTTCTTACTGTTCTTCAGGCACATCAAACTATGTCCTGCCTCAAAGCTTTTACACTTGCTCTTGGGCTCTCTATAGAACTCATTCCCCAGTTGATTATACAGTTGGTTCTTTATTCGAATGTCACTGTTGTAAAGAGGTCTTTCTTGAACTCTATTTAAAACTGTCATCTCTGGTCCTAGTTAATTTTGATCCTTATCTTGATTTATTTTCTTCACATATTTTACCACTATTGATAATTATGTAATGTATTACTTGTTTGCTAACAGCTTTCTCACAAGAATGCCTTGGAGCAGGGACTCCATTTTGCTCACCTAGATGCAAATCAGAGGGTAGTTATCGCTATAAATACCTCTTTTCCTGCGCTACTGATTCACACCTGTGAGCTTCCTAGAGTTTGAGGAGCTGAGCCTGCAAATAAGGAGTGATCTTATTTAAAGCAGAGTAATGCTTTTCTGCACATAAATAGACACATATCTCAAAAAGAAATGTTCTCTGAATTCGCTGGAACAAATAACTAAGAAGAGTTATACTGTCATTCCCATTCCATGATAACTACAAAAAAGTAAGTTTATAACATGCTGTTTTGATTACTAGTTTATGTAACAATTTTATTAAGCTGATTCCAAGGCAATATGTTCCAAAGTGGTTTATATGAGGACACTAATAAAGCAGCATACTAAGCAAATAGACCAACTGCTATTTGGTCTGCTAACATGATTCGTTTCCATTGTCATTTTGAAGATCCTCCAAATTTTTAAGTCTAATATGGCTCAGGAAATCCAAGAGTTTGAAGTCTACAAGTCACGTCAAAGGCCAAGTCAACAAATGCAAGAATTTCACCCTTGTTCTCAAGGGTAGTTTCAGAAACTTCGCGGATTTGCATTTGGTAATCAAACCAGCAGACAAATAGGAAAAGCATCAACCTAATATTTTCTCTACTTGTCTGAAGGCACTTGGCAAGCTTTGTTTCTCAAGAGAATGAGAATGTCAGAAACCCAAAGAAAATACTCACAGGGTCTAAAAGGAGCCTGACAGATGCTGACTTACAAGTGAACCAGTATCTTTGAATTGCTTCCCAATTGCATAAATTTCTGAAACATGAGTACATTCTAACAGAATTCCTGCATATTCAAGAAAATTATAATAGTAAATAAATTAGCTGTGTTCAGAACTTACTGATCTCCTCTGATGGTATGCAAATTCGTCTTCACTCCTGAAAGAACAATTAAAAAAATTATTGAACATTTAATACAAATAACTTAGTGGACAACAGTGATTGAATAAGCAGATGAATAAAATAAGCCCTAAGTAGTAAATGTGCTCTTGAAAAATTGATTTTTTTTTTTTGCCAATTTCTCACCATAGGCAAATTTAAATGTTCATTATTTGGACCATAATATGAGGAAGGGCTAGAGGTCAGTAAATAATAAGTATTTATTGAGCAGCTACTATGTGTCCAGAAAGATTTTGGGGGGATAGAGGTATACGTCCAATAAGCTTAAAATCAAGTTGTAAAGAGAAACTTAGCTAGCAAATGCCTAACAAGTGTAAGTATTGCTGCCTTAAAGCAGTTAAGGAAGTTGTTAAAGAAGGGAGAAATGGATAATTTTGCAGGAGTGTCCAATCTTTTGGCTTCCCTCAGCCACATTAGAAGAAGAAGAATTGTCTTGGGTCACACATAATGTACAAGAACAATAACGATAGCTTATAAGCTAAAAATCACAAAGAAATCTCACAATTTTAAGTTTACGAATTTGTGTTGGGCCACATTCAAAGCTCGCCTGGACTGCAAGCATCTTGTGGGTCACAGGCTGGACAAGCCTGATTTAAAGGTACAGCAAAAAGGTAAAGAGAAAAGTGAGAATAAGAAAATCTTTGCAGACAGGTAGAGAAATAGACTTAAATTCCAAAACTTCACATTTCCTATGTGGGTTCTGAGAAATCGTTGCAAAACCTTGACGGGTAGAGAGATGAGAGAAAATGCAAGAGAGAAATACCACGTTTTGAACGCTATTCCTACTTCCCTTCATTTGCCAAGTATTTATTTAGTACCTATTCTTGGGAGCTAGGAACAATTTGAGACCCTGGGTATGTGGTGATAATAAATAACATGCTCTCATTCAGCTTCCGCTCAGTGCAGAAAAACTAGTTGAAGGACAAAGATATGCACTGTTTAAGGAAAAAGTGTGAGGAAGGGAATAGAAAAACATATATCTGGAATAGTCTTATAGTACACATTCCTTACCATTTAAAAAATGACTACTATTTGTTTTTAGGCCTACTATTATCAAACATTTACTTATTAATTCCTTAAAATTTGATCTTTATTATGTGCCCTTATTTTGAATTAATCAAGTTCAGTTACTAATAAAAATATGACATTCTGTTATCAAAGCAAGTCAAAGCTCCATTTAAAATTGCATATTTGGAAGAATATATCTCACTGGAAAAAAATGAGTCTGAAATATGTATTATGCCAAAAGAACAGAATTTTCAGAGGATTCAGATATGGATTTATTTGTTGCAAATCTTTTCATAAGTTCTCCACAGCAGTTCAGCTCTTCTCATTCCAAATTTCTATTTTTCTGTTACTACTATAAATATCATAGTCACCTCTGACTTTTCCCTTTCCCAATACTGACTCTGTATAACATTCCTTTTGTACGTATTTGTATATTGCCCACTGACATTACCTATCAGCCCAAGACACATTCCTTCTCTAATTAATTCTGCCAGTTACAGAATTTTGGAGCCCAGAGGGACTATACTCAAGAAATGCAACCCTTAAAGCCATTGTATTCTCTGCTTCAGTATCAATCCTCTTAAAACAGGCTCTTATTGTGTAGTTTTCTGATCAAAATCTTTTCATGGCTTATTGCTACCTACTGAGAACTGCTCAGATTATTTTGTTCAGTATTTAAGGTGCCTATGTATTTTTAAGGCCCCAATATGCTTTTCCAACGTTTGTATTTTTCATTCATTGATTTAAAAAAAGTTTTTTAGTCCATTTGTAATTTAAATGGTGCTAGGGCCTTGTTACAAAGATGAGCAAGTCACAGCCTTGCCCTCTAGGAGTCTCCAGTTTAAGGGAGGGGGTACAGGAGTTGTGGGAAGGGGAGTGACAAGTACATGAAAATCTCAAGTATTGAGAGTGGTGGTAACAAGCGCCTTCCAAGGGAGCACCGGACTCAAGTGTCCAGTCCTGCTGTGTAGCCAAGTTGGCTTCATCAATACTGATGTGAGCTGTCTACCCCAAATATATCTAGACTTTCAAAGCCGAGATCAGACGCCAAACAATCCATGGATTTTTCCTTAGTCTCCTATTCTTCAATACCTCTCATCTGAATTTCCATGGCATTTATTTCCTTTCCTACTCTAATCACGTCCTTGCTTGTATTCGAGTTTATTATCAATGTCTTGTCTCTTACTGCAACTGTCTGCCTCTGAAGAGCAACAAATATGACATATATTTATATATCTCTTGATACATAAACCTAAAAGCAAAGGTTACAAAGGTGTTCAGTGAATGTTCCCCCAGGCTAAAACAATGAATATTAATGCGTACACCGAAGTCAAAGGTAAAACAGAACAATGATGGGAATTGACTACACACATTGATCCTTCATACACTTGTAAAACTATTATACGACATAAATTACTGCAAAAATTAATGACAGTATAGAGGAAGACTACCTCTAACAAACTAGGATCCCAGGCTTACAGGGGTTAAGCAGATCTAACCACAAGGGGAAAAAATGTTCTTAATTTGCCTTCATTAAAGACTAATTTTAGGTCTTTGGATAATTAAATGAATACACTGTTTATGCCCCGTACACTTTCGGCCCGAGTCTTGGAAAATACATGATACTTCCAAGAATTAAAGTTTCCATTAACGCAAGTGCCAAAATCAGGAGGCTTGACCTGTGGGAAAAAGCACATTTGTCTTCGCTGGCTCTTTTTCAAAAGCTATAGATGTTTACTGTAAAATCTTTCTTGTGCGCAAATGCTCTGTTTTATCATTCAGACCATCTAGACAGAGGAAGAAGCTGCAACATTTCAGAAAGCAACCAATTGCTGAAGACCGAATGACCTGACCTTATCAGCGCTGATGCGTTAACAGCAGTCCCTGTTTGGAGTAAAATTTCTTCGTTGGGAGCCACTGGCAGTGGTTTTTCTTTCTTTTCCTTAAGGGGTTGGGGGAAGTCGCTGTTTTGAGGTGTGTGTGCGTGTTTCATTCCCTGAGAACTGGCTTTGGCTGGTGAAGAAATAGTTTACTATAGTGAGTTTCAGAACATCTTCCACCTGTATCTCTCCTAGCAGGTGGAAATTTAATGTAAATAATTGTGTGTGCCCACAGCTTGAACGCCTCGGAAGAATATTTTCTGACCTCTCTGCTTGTATTCAGTCCGAAGTAGCCCAGTTATCTACCCAGGTTACAAAATAAAAGTAAAATTAAAATTTAAAAATCTCCTTACGTCAGTGAACTTGGACTCGGAAAGTTCTCTCTCCTGAGCAGAGAGCCTTTTAAAGGCTTGTGTGTCACGCTGGCGGCAGGGGGTCGCGGCTACTGGAAAGGAGCTGGCTCTGCAGGTCCCGCCCTCCCCCGGGCCGTCCCTCCCTCTGGTCTGCTCCTTACCTCCCGGGGACTCACGCTCGCCCCCTCCCCGCCCGCCCCCTACTCCGCGACGACGGCGGCCTCCGAGGTCCGGCATGCGTCAAAGCCCTAACTGGGAGGCTGATTTGCGGAGCATCGCCCCCCCGCCCCACCTCCACCCCCACCCCCAGTCCCTCCTCCGCCCACAGAAGTGGCTAAGGGAGTTGAGCTGAGCAGGGGGAGGGGAAGATCTACACCCATCCCCCTTCCTTTTGCCCTTCCTGCCTTTAGATTCAGTTGCACCTTTTATTATTTTAACTCTTCTCCTTAGGACACGCAGCCCCCAATCTGTCCCTCCGGCCTGGGCGGCCCCTGGTCCCGCGCGCCAGGATGGGAGAGCGAGGGACCTGCCCGCGTCCCGCCGGCGTTTGCAAGGAGGTCCAGCCGCAGCGCCAGCTGCCCGGAGTCTGTAAGTTTCAAAGCTACTCCGGGGGAGGGGAGGGAGAGCCAGTCCGCGTCCCGGCAAATGATTTAAAATGCAAAACACAGCACAGGCTTGCAGCGTTGGATGGACTTTTCGGGGCTTACTCCCTACTGCAACCCGCAGGCTCTTGTCCTTTTTTTTTTTCTCCAGCACCTTGTATGTTTGATTCCTTCATTGTAAAATAATAATAATAATGTTTTCAATTTATAATATTATGATTTCCATAGGAAACTTTTAAACTCTTTTTTTAGATGCAACTCATACTTCCTTCTCATTTAAAATAATTCTTATAATTTATAAATTCTATAGCACACTACTTATAATTTTTGTCAGATTACATATCTTATTTACACTGAGCAAGGAGTCACGGCCTTTGCTTACTTCTAAAAATAACGGAGGAAGAATTTCCTCTTTACTTTTAATATTGCTACATCATCTAAGTACTTTAATAAGTAAATCGTGCACCCAATTTCTCTCTATATTCGTGATCGACGCCACGTGCTGTAGCCTTGCACTAATTTACAGGCGCGGTTAATCGCAGATAATTAGCTTTGAGCCTGCTGTTTACCTCAAGGCTCCTGGTTTTAACTAAGGCTATGCCCATATGTACTCAGAATGATAAGAAAAATTGGAAACAGTTCTCTTTATTAAAACCGAGTAATTTTTCTGAGATGCCCGAACTCAAGCGCAAGCTAGATTCATGTTTGGTTTAATAAAAATCACATTTTTGGATTTGCATGTTACCTCGCGCAAGTACAGACATGTCCTTGAATACAAAGACCCAAGAGGTGAGGATAGGGCGGGTTTTAAAGTTTTTAATTAATGTTTCCCTCGTGCAGGAGGACGGGTGTCCAGGGACGGAGCCAGGTGAGAGGCAGGGGGCTAAGCTGGCTATGGTGACAGGACGATGTTGGCCAGAAAGAGTATCATCCCGGAGGAGTATGTGCTGGCGCGCATCGCTGCGGAGAACCTGCGCAAACCGCGCATCCGAGACCGCCTTCCGAAAGCCCGCTTCATCGCTAAGAGCGGGGCCTGCAACCTGGCTCACAAGAATATCCGTGAGCAAGGACGCTTCCTGCAGGACATCTTCACCACCTTGGTGGACCTGAAATGGCGCCACACGCTGGTCATCTTTACCATGTCCTTCCTCTGCAGCTGGCTGCTCTTTGCTATCATGTGGTGGCTGGTGGCCTTTGCCCATGGGGACATCTATGCTTACATGGAGAAAAGTGGAATGGAGAAAAGTGGTTTGGAGTCCACTGTGTGTGTGACTAATGTCAGGTAAGAATGTTGTGGGATGAGGCAGGGGTCGAAAACAGTCGAGAAAAAATGTCAAAATGCCCTTTCTCTTATTCTGTTAATTAATTGAAAGTGAAATAAAGGGTTAGCTTTAGAACCTTCAGAAATAAAAAAAAAAAAAAGCGCAATAAAGAACAAAACCTAACACAGTAAAATTTTTTTTTAATGCAGCTTTTTGGACGAAGGGTCTCTGAAAATCTGTGCTTCAGTCCTTTGGACTAGCCTTGAAAATATTATACCAGTTATCTAAAAAAATTGTAATTCAAAGGATTACACAGAGTGCTTTACTCCAAAAACGCACACATTTAGTTCAGTATGAACAGCTGCTGTCCATAGTTTCAGGGTCCACAAGTAAATTTATCGTATCAACAAATAATATTGTGCTAGAAACATATTTCATAGTGACTCTTCTAACCCATGATGTTTTCAGAAATAATGAGAAAAAAATGGGAAGGCCCTAGGGGGAGAATGTCCTAGATTAAAAATCTACTAAAAAAATGCAATAACAAATATCATCCCTTCTTTATCAAGATTATAACATAACTGATTGTTTGCACTGGATACAGAAATTAAAATTATGCTAAGATTGAGAACTGGAAATTGCTAATTTTTAATGAAAATTCTTTCAAAATTTTCATGGAAGGGGTTATATAGAAGCAATTTAACTTTGTACTCTTCTTTCAAAGTTTTAATCGAATAGGAATGAGACAGTTCTTAGATTACCTCACTTTGGCTTCTTTCTCATCTTTAGTATCCTGATGACAGGTAAATTGAATTTGATTTCAGTGATTCTCTCTTACTTTCACATGGGCTAAGAACATTTAGTTGAGGTGGTTTATTTCTTAATCTTTTCTTTTTTGTTATTTGGAGATGGAAAGAGATAAATTATATCAATTACCAGGACGGTCACTGTGAAGCAAAACAGTAGTAATACTACTGGAAAATTTTCCAAAACATTTTTAAAAGAAATTTTAAATTCTTATAATTCACAAACCAAAGAAATTTGAAAAAACATCATAATACCAGGAAACTGTAAAGAATGGGACCTCTAGTGACCCTGACACCTTATTAAGCTAGCATATCACTGCAGAAAGTGAACCCCAGACAGTGAACTCTTCCATTTGCTAAGTAACTGCAATGCCAGCCTTTCAAGGAGAAAGGCAGCATTAGTGCACTGAGATAACACACTCACAGATTTCAGCTCAAATTTTGAGGAGCAAAAACTGTATTAAACTGATCTATTGCTTTTAACATTAATTAGATATTACTTCCTTTTTTCAAACTTGTCACAAACTTGTCTCAGAAAATGCAGGTGGAAAACATAGGTGATCATCAGTATACCAGATATAAAGAAAACACAATACTTAAAATATCTGTTAAAATGCTCGGTAGATATTCTAAGATCAAATACCTTTATAATACATCTCTTTAAGAAACTTCCTGGCACTGTTAGTGGTGAATCATTTTCATATCAAAATAAATTTTTAATCTAAATTATGTAATACTGATAAAAAGACAAAAGAAATGATAACCACAAACTTTAAAAATAAATAAATCTTCATTCTCTCCCAATGAGAATTTAAAAGGTGACTAATAATAATTCTAATTCTTTGTAGTTTTTCCCTTTGTAAATTCAATGTCCAACCATATCATTAAAATTGGAAACTACATTTTTCATTGAATATTCACCAGTATTTCCAAATAATGTTTGACCATTCTTCCTTTAGGGTGACTCATTTTCTCCTTCATGTATTTTTTAAGGACTCTCTTTGACTCCTTCATTTAATATTAGTCAAAAAATAACCAATGTATTTCCTCTTTCTCAATATTATCCAGCCTAGCTCTTTCTGTAACAGAACAAAGGAGCAGCTAAACACTTTTATCTCTTGAGATTGTTTAGCATAGCAGGTGTCAGTAAAAAGCTGGGTCTTATACCATATGTAATATTTAGAATTCAACAATACACAAAATATGGCACGAGTAGTCTCTTAAACCACTAAAACAAACCGTTTGGGATATTTATCATTAGACTGCTCGCTGAAGTATGGATACATTATCAGAAATTAGTGTTGTATCCATACCCCTTCTCTGGGGTCCATTTTTATTCTTTGCCATGTTTGGGGGCTGTACCATAGATCTTTTTGTGGGTAGCTGGTGCAATAGGCAATTACTGTAGTTTTCCATGAATCCTTTTAGTAACGAAAGAGAAAGGCAACTTTCACACTCCACTTAAAAGCTAATTAAAAGAAGAATCCTTGTATTCTTGGTTATCCCTCCTGGTTTCCTAACAAAGTACAATGTATATACCAAGTATTCAAATGTTTAAACACTTTTCTCACCTGCCATCTGTGGCATTAATAAATAGGTAATACTTTGAGAGATGGCTAATGTGTGGCTTGCCTTCTACAAAGTTAGAGAAGTTTGAAATTGGGATTGGGGACAAAGATAGGACTGATATTGTTTCCATGAAGAAGCCACAGCAGTATAGTTGTGAATTTAAGTGTTATACATTGTTAGGAACAAATGTGGTGCTTCCCAAATGGGGGTAAATCAGAATCACCTGAGAGCTTTTCAAAGCATCTTACCCAGATCCAACCTCACCCTACCAAATCAATGTCTATTCACTAAGGTATGGAGTAGATGTGCAATTTGAAAATGCTTCCCAAGAAAATCCTACAACTTCTTGGTTCCTTCCTTTTGCTTCTTTCACAGGATTAGGCCAAAGTGGGAAAATTCAAGTTAGCATAATATTAATTAAGGTACACCTTAGAGATATTATAGTTTTGGTTCCAAACCATTGCAATAAAGCAAATATACATAATAAAGCCAATTACACAAACTTTTTTGTTTCCCAGTGCATATAAAATATTTACATTATATTGTAATCTAGTCATCTAGTAAGTATATAATACCATTATGGCTGAAAAATGTACATATATTCAAAAAATATTTTAATGCTAAAAAGTGCTAATGATCATCTGGGCCTTCTGCAAGATGTGGCTTTTTTTTTTACTAGTGGAGGAGCTAGCCTCAATATTGATGGCTGCTGGTTGCTGAAGGCTGGGGAGGCTGTGGCAACCTCTTAAAATATGACAATGAAGTTTGCTGCATTAATTGACTCTTCTTTTCACAAAAGACGCTTCTGTAATGTTGATGTTGTTTGAAGCATTTTACCCACAGTAGAACTTTCAAAACTGACCTCAGTTCTCTCAAACCCTGCCACAGCTTTATCAGCTAAGTTTATGTAACCTTCCGAATTCTTTGTTGTCCTTTCGTGTTCACAGCATCTTCACCAAGAGTAGATTCCATCTCAAGAAATCACTTTCTTTTCTTGTCCAGACGAAGCAACTCCTCATCCATCCAAGTTTTATCATGAGATTGCAGCAATTCAGTTACATCTTCAGGCTCCCTTTCTAATTCTAGTTCTCTTGCTATTTCTACCACATCTGCAGTAATTCCCTTTACTGAAGTATTGAAACCCTCAAACTCATTCATGAAGGTTACAATCAACTTCCCAACTCCTGTTAATATGAATATTTTGATCTCCTTCCATGAATCACAAATGTTCTTAAGGGCATCTAGAATGGTGAATCCTTTCCAGATGGGTTTCAGTTTACTTTGCCCAGCTTCGTCAGAGGAATCACTATTATGGCAGCAATCGCCTTATGAAATGTAAATTTCTCAAGTAATAGACCTTGAAAGTCTAAATTACTCTCTTTGGCTCATGGCTGTATAATAGATGTTGTGTTAGCAGGCATAAAAACAGCATTCATCTCCTTCTACATCTCCATCAGAGCACTTGAGTGACTAGGTGTGTCGTCAACGGGCAGTAATATTTTGAAGGAATCTTTTTGTCTGAGCAGTAAGTCTCAGCAGTGGGCTTCAACGATTTAATCATGCTGCAAACAGATATACTGTCATCTAGCCTTTTTCTCTCTACTTACAGAGCACAGGCAGAGTCAATTTAGCATAATGCTGTAGGATTTTCAGAGTGCTCAATGACTGTTGGCGTCAACTTGATGTCACCAGCTGCATTAGTTCCTAACAAGAGTTAGTCTTTCCTTTGAAGCTTTGCATCCAGACACTGACTTCTGTCTAGCTATGAAAGCCCTAGATAACATCTTCCAGTAGAAGACTGTTTGACTTTGAACACTGGAAATCTGTGTTTAGTGCTGCCACCTTTACTGATTTTCTTAGCTAGATCTTTTGGATAACTTGCTACAGCTTCTCCATCAGCATTTGGCACTTCACTTTGCACTTTTCTGTTTTGAAGGTGGCTTCTTTTCCTAAGCCTCCTGAACCAATCTCTTCTAGCTTTAAACTTTTCTTTTGCAGCTTCCTCACTTCTCATCCTTCATAGAATTGAAGAGAGTTAGGGCCTTGCTCTAGTTTAGGCTTTGGCTTAAGGGAATGTTGTGCCCCATTTGGTCTTTTATCCAGACCAGTCAAACTTTCTGCATCTCAGCAATGAAGCCATTTTGCTTTCTTACCATTTGTGTCTTGGCTGGAGTAGCACTTTGAATTTTTTTCAAAAACGTTTTCTTTCCATTGTTTACACTTGGCCGTTTGGCACAACAGGCCTAACCTTTGGTCTGTCTTGGCACCGAGCTTAATCATTTTTGCTTTTGATTTAGAGTGAGAGACAGCAACTATTTCCTTTGCTTGAACAGTTAGTGTTATTTGTAGGGCTACTCATGGGCCTAATTTCAATAGTGCTGTGTCTTAGGGAATAGGAAAGCCTGAGAAAAGGGGGAGAAACAAGGGAACAGCTGGTCAGTGAAGGAGTCAGAACACACACATTTACTGATTGTTTGCCATCTTATATGGGCATGGCTCATGGTGCCCCAAACTAGGGGTCCCCTGTTCTTCTATAAGAACAATAGGGTTCTCATAGAAGTGTGAACCCTATTGTGAACTGTGCAGGTGAGGGATCAAGGCTGCGGGCTTCTTGTGAGAATCTAATTCCTGATGATCTGAGGTGTGACAGTTTCGTCT
>NW_016107340.1:7614569-7618294 GCF_001604975.1 Cebus imitator | reverse complement strand
CAAGAGAGAGAGACTGTTCTAAACGCAGTTTAGAATTAGGCATTTTACAAGTTAAGTTGCCTAGCCTTTCTGCAAGCATTTAATAGTCTTTAGCAGAAGAAAATGAAAAGTTCAGCTTGGCATATTATTTCGTTATCCAAAATGTGACCTGATGGTGGCGTTTTCTGATATCATTCCTCACAGGTCTTTCACCTCTGCTTTTCTCTTCTCCATTGAAGTTCAAGTGACCATTGGGTTTGGAGGGAGGATGATGACAGAGGAGTGCCCTTTGGCCATCACGGTTTTGATTCTCCAGAATATTGTGGGTTTGATCATCAATGCAGTCATGTTAGGCTGTATTTTCATGAAAACAGCTCAGGCTCACAGAAGAGCAGAAACTTTGATTTTCAGCCGCCATGCTGTGATTGCTGTCCGAAATGGCAAGCTGTGCTTCATGTTCCGAGTGGGTGACCTGAGGAAAAGCATGATCATTAGTGCCTCCGTGCGCATCCAGGTGGTCAAGAAAACAACTACACCTGAAGGGGAGGTGGTGCCTATTCACCAGCTGGACATTCCTGTTGATAACCCAATCGAGAGCAATAACATTTTCCTGGTGGCCCCTTTGATCATCTGCCACGTGATTGACAAGCGCAGCCCCCTGTATGACATCTCAGCAACTGACCTGGCCAACCAAGACTTGGAGGTCATAGTTATCCTGGAAGGAGTGGTTGAAACTACTGGCATCACCACACAAGCACGAACCTCCTACATCGCTGAGGAGATCCAGTGGGGCCACCGCTTTGTGTCCATTGTGACTGAGGAAGAAGGAGTATATTCTGTGGATTACTCCAAATTTGGCAACACTGTTAAAGTAGCTGCTCCACGGTGCAGTGCCCGAGAGCTGGATGAGAAGCCTTCCATCCTTATTCAGACCCTCCAAAAGAGTGAACTGTCCCATCAAAATTCCCTGAGGAAGCGCAATTCCATGAGAAGAAACAATTCCATGAGGAGGAACAATTCTATCCGAAGGAACAACTCTTCCCTCATTGTACCAAAGGTGCAATTTATGACTCCAGAAGGAAATCAAAACACGTCAGAATCCTGACAGCAAGATAACCCCAAGACAGTCTTTTATCAAGTTTCAGTGGTTTATGCCGGGCACTGTCAGACTGAACCAGAGCCGGAATACAATAATGTGTCCGTCTACATTTTATTACACTAAATGATATTCACAGTCAAGCAACAGCACTTTCTGTAGTAATAAAAAATAACACACAAGGTGGAGGATTCATGGCTTACGCTTGTTTTGTATGATACAATTCGCAGCGATATGCTTAAGTTATGTGTAGGGATGGGTATGCTCTCGTTTCTCTCTATTTGAAACACAAGAATTACACTAATAGTAACAAGACTTGAGCACAAAATTTGGTTAAGGAATGAGTCTGTTTGAAATGCTTGGTTGGTGAAACCACAGATCTCTGTGTGTCTATTGATCACTCTGCAAATGCAAATAGAATAGGAGGGGAAAAAACAAAATCATGTTAATGCCTTTTGTACATCAACTTTCTCCTGTCTCCCTGCTACTGCCTTTGGTAGGAAGCCTAAGGAAAATACTGCTTAAGTCAATCTGTTTGTAAGTGGATTCAGTTCATTCACTTGGTCTGTCAGGGACTCCTGAAGGTTTCCTCATCCATCTCATTGCAGCCTGTTGGGCAGAGCAGAACAAGGAGTCTTTGGAGGAAAGCTAAGTCTTGCCTCATTAAGACTGGGTTCCCAACAGTGACAGTCACTTCCTTCAGCTTCTCACTTCTTCTTATAGAATCTCCACAGGGAAATACTGTATTGAATATTTTATTAAAACATTTTATTTGTACTCACTCTAGTTTTGTGATTCCTCTTTCACAAAATCATCCCAAGTTAAAACTCAAGCAAGTAAAAGAGATGTCAAAGTGATAACACTGACTCTGAGATTCCTCTCTCTCCAATCTGTTTGCTCCAAGAGAACTAGCTTTTTGCTTTGTTTTCATTTTATTACAGGTTTTTAAATGTCCTCTTGGTTTTTCCATCTGAGCCTGGCATACCATGAAAATCCCATAAGCTTTTTTTTTTTTTGAATCTTCAGTCTCCCGTCTTAAAACTACACTTCCTTCCCAGCAATATCTGAATTTAGGGTTGGCATATATAAATTTAGCATTATCTCATTTGCTAAAGTGAGAATTTCTATCAAAGCTTCACTTAAGCATCTTTAGTGCCTGCTTCTTCAAGGAAGGGATGAGAGGGAAGAGAGAAGTACTAGGTTAATAAGCTATATATGGTTTCAATCTTGCATTTTATATAGCTAAGCATCAGAAAGCTGAGCTATTAAGTAGCCTTTCTCACAGATTTGGGGCTTTGTATTTTATTTTATTTATGAACATTGAAATAGGTAATTATGAAATGTTCTAAAAACTCATTCTAACCAAGTGAACAGAAATTGTTTATCAGATTATTAAGTAAATCATTCCTGAAAGGTTCTAACTGTTTCTCTGAACTCCAGACTCACAGATCAAACAAGCACCTGAGCCTCCACTTGGATATTGAATAAGCATTTCAAACTTACTATGTCTAAAACTAGATGCTTCATTCTCACTCACAAAACCTGTCCTCTTCCCAGTCTTTCTTCCAATCACTCAAGCATCAAGTCATGACCTGGAAAACATTCTTGCCACCTCTTTCATATCTTATATGCCATCCATTAGCAATGATATCTTGGCTCTGCCTTCAAAATATATCCAGAATATGACCAATTCTCTCTATTCCACCACTTCCTTCATAAACCAAACAAGGATACTTGTGACCCTATATATATGCATGCATCTGCACCAATTGTTTGAATATTAAAATATTTCTGTCTAGGTTGCTAAAGACTATCTTAATAAAACTTAGCCCAACAGCAACTACAGAGGTGGATACCTGACCTCAAAGCAGTTCTGGACCAGATGCAGGTTCCCACCTTCCCAGCCCAGGGCAGCTGAGCAGACCCAGAGGCAGCTGCCATATCATCCAGCAATAAGAACATGGATAGTGGCTTTCTGCTGCTTAGTAGCAACCCATCGTTTGTGGAGATGACACAGGCTGTGCAGCAGGTGATGTCGGGACATAATGGAGCTGAAATGCAAAATTTCTGAGTCCAGGGGCTAGAGAATTCCCTGGCACCAGGGGCAAAGCTAGCTATGGAGTATGGGGAGTTCCCCCAGACACCTTCCAGCTGCAACCAAATGCTGGGTGTCAAAGACCTAATGACCTCGTCAATATAATGGGCTGATCAGTGAAAGGGTATGAGGGGCTCCCTGTGTCAAGTTGTGGCTCAAACAGGGACATTACTTAACTAGAGACAGCCACACCAAACAAAAATCCTATCAACAATTTCTAGAAATCTGAAAATGTTTTAGAGAGTATTAAAATGATTTTGTAACCTATTTTTGCTAAAATGTATTTCACTGGGTAAGCAATTTTGAGAACTAGATCATTTTAGAAGACTGACTGTACATATATATGTGTTTATGATTTTGACATATATCGAGTTTAAATATTTTATATTCAGTATTTTGATTCTCTGCATCCACACTTTCTTCCACTTCCACAATTCATACAGCAGCCACAATATTTCTTTAAATCACTAATCAAACTACGCGACACCTCTTCTTAAAATCCTCTTCTGCCTTTTTCTTTTTTTTTTTTTTTTTTTTTTTTTTTTTTTTTTTTTT
>NW_016107340.1:7594719-7614424 GCF_001604975.1 Cebus imitator | reverse complement strand
TTGACCAGGATGGTCTCGATCTCTTGACCTCGTGATCCACCCACCTCGGCCTCCCAAAGTGCTGGGATTACAGGCTTGAGCCACCGCGCCCGGCGCCTTTTTCTTTTTTTTATTTTATTTTTGGAGACAGAGTCTCACTCTGTCACCCAGGCTAGAGGGCACAATCTCAGCTCACTGGAACCTCTGCCTCCCAGGTCAAGGGATTCTCATGCCTCAGCCTCCCGAGTACCTGAGATTACAGGTGTGCACCACCACGCCTGGCTAATCTTTTGTATTTTTAGTAGAGCCAGGGTCTTACTGTGTTGCCCAGGCTGGTCTCAAACTCCCGAGCTAAGGCAGTCTGCCCACCTCGGCCTTCCAAAGTGCTAGTATTACAGTTGTGAGCCACTGTGCCCAGACCTTTTTATTTTTCTTAAAATGCAAACCAAAATCCTTACCAAGGCCCACAAGCCACTACATCTCATTCTTAGCACTCTTCCCCTCAGCAACTCCCACACTGGCCTTCCTGCTCTTTGAGAAAGAGGCACATGGCTCTTGCATTATGATTTGCTTCTACCTGGAGTGTTTTTCCTCAGAAAATCTCATGAGTCTCCCATGTCATTATTTGTCTGCTCGAGTGTCTCCTCATGAGGAGGTATAGTGTAGTAATTATGAAAACAGATCCAGAAGCCAGACTCCCTAGGTTGCAATTTCAATGTTAACATTTAGCATCTGTAAGGCCTTGAAACAATTAACTTCTTTGTGCCTCCATTTCCCCATATATAAAATCAGAATGATTATAGTATCTATCTCATAAATTTGTTGTGAGGATTAAGTGAGTTAATGTATATAAAGGGCTTAAAAGAGTATAATTCCTTGGCCCAGGACAAACACTTGAAATAAAGGATTTTGTTTATTTCAAAAAAGGCAAAAGACAAAAGGCAAAAAAAAAAAAAAAAAAGGTATTGCTTTCAGACAAATTGGCTTCTTAGAAAACAGATGATTCAATGCATTACTCTTCTTCTCTAGCACAGAGATAAAAGAACTTGGCAACATGGATCTGATCTCTTAAAACCTCTGCAGCAGAAACCCTTCTATCTGCCCACTCCCAGTTGCTTTTCCTGATCCTTTGACACCTTTAACAGATACTTGCCTGTCTTCAAATATTGTCATGTGTAAAATACCACAATGTGTAAAAATGAAACATTTTGCATACAGAGATTTCTCGTTGTACATGTCTGTTATTTATTCATTTAGTAACATATTGAATGTCTGCCATGCCTGACATTTACCATCTGGCAAAAATAACAAGGTGTCTCTATTTTCTTTAAGGAGGAACAGAAATTGATAGCTGGGGTACATGCTGATTCTGCTGGTAAGTAATCAGAGATGGAAAGTATCAGGTAAGAAAAACTAGAATGCATGCCAGAATTGTAGAAGAGATACTTTCATCTCAAAACCAAAATCAAAACATACTGCTAGTTACTGAGCAGGCATGGAAAGACAGTGGAAGACCCAGAATTTTGCACATACAGCTTTGCTGATACTGGATGAGAAAATAGAACACTGTCCTTAGAACTATCACTTTTCCCTGCTTTATCACCATACCATGGTTTTATTCTACAATTCCTTATTGTTTGCATCCTAGCTCAAGACTCTCTCTAAAGCAAATTATTGTTGCCCTTGCCCACAGACATTTCTAAATATCCCTGGCCAAAATGTTCTGACACGTAAGTGCGTCTCAGAACCGACAGTTTCCCAGCAGCTTAAGGAAATGACCTTAGCTCCCAAAGAAAGTCTAACTCGAAGAAAAGTTAATCGCTTAATGAACATAGGGCAGCATTTTCTCCCCTCTAATACTTGGATTCATTTTGTTGTTGTTATTGTCGTTTAGTGACTTGGCATTCCTGGAGCCAGAAGTTTTCCCTTTGATAATAATTCAATTGTAGATAAAGAAGAAAGAATAAAAAGATATCTCCATCTCCTGGGGCTTCCACTCCCAACTTTTGTTATTTTCAGCATGGAAGGTAGAGACAGAATTGTAGTTAGTGTCTCCAAGGACCAGTGCATTAAATAACCATAACAAATCCTACAGGCTGTTTAAGAGGAAACCCAAGGGCCATGCTCTTCCCATGATCTTTATGCACAATTCTCATCAATGGTGATGGGAATTTCCCCACAGACCTAGAAAGGATGTGACTCTTAATTATGCCCCTTGATAATCACACAGATTCAAGTTTAAGTTCATGAAAATCTTAATCAGTCTTTAACTTCAGATCAAAATATTACATTGGAGCCCACTTTCATTTTACATTATTTACGTCTTCATGAATACTCTTTTCAAGAGGTGTTCCTGTTCTCATGAAGATTTTCTTGGCTGTCCCATATGGCACTCCTTCCTCCACTCCAATGCTCCCTGAGGTAGTTGGAATGAAATTGTTACCTTACACTGAGTTTATCTTAATTATTTGAAGTAACAAGAATATTAAATCTGGATTTCCACATACTACTGGATTACTTCAGTGTGTATTGAAAAAGTGGAGGCTAAAACAGTTACCTATAAAATTGAAGTTAAGATATTCAGTACTTCAAAAGGCTTCTCTTATTTGACATTGGTTGTTGAAGAAAATTCACATTCTTTACACATAACAGTTAAAAGGCTCTTTGTGGTTTGATTCCAATACACCTTTCCTGCCTCATTTTCTAACCGCACCCACAACACCTCATGAAGCTTCAGGTTTATTGAATGCTTCACTTACATTCTGCAGGTTGCTGAGACTGAAATTCTGTGCTTTCTCTATCTACCACAAACTATTGCATTTACAAAGCCTTCTCAGATCCGCCACCTAAATCACTCCTTTTTTATCCCCACGTTTACCTCTATTTATTGGTTATTTCATAAAAACTGGTATTACATAGATTTTGAATACCCTAGACATCTCGTTCCACTAGATTGTAAGTTCTTCCCTCAAAATTATGTATCATGGTGCTTGCCTAAAATAGATGGTGATAGCAGCCTGATAGTTACCACCCCAAAATCCATTCTTCTTTTTCCTTCATAGAAACAGAGTTTTAGCTGGGCGCATGAACATCCAGCTAGAGATTATACATTCCCAGCAGCTGTGCCAGTTAGTTATGGTCATGTGCCGAACTCAATGTACTGTGAACAGAAGCTCATGGACCACTTTCAATTCTTGATTTAAAAAACTCTGAGTTTGTGTGTCTCTACCTTTTGCACCTCCCATGGACTGAGCACATGTATGATGGAAATCCAGCTTTGACCAGGCTGATGAAGACAGAACCTGTGGAGTAAAAAGATGGAAGTAACCTGACACAGCAAATCACTTTGTGCAACAGTGCCATGCAAGCCTGGCTTCCTAATTTTAGCCAGTTGCACAACTGAGAATAAACATCTACTTTATTTTGATAGGTTTGTTTGGCTTAGTTTTTGACTGGTTGTTTGCATGTTTTCTTACTATACTACAGTTTGGCCTCTATCCTGATTAATAGAAATGCTTAATTATCAAATGCAAAGGTAACCCACAGAATGGCACACAATGCTTTCCATTTCATATTCTATAAAAATTCATCTTTAGAATGTATTAAAAAGCTCTTAGAAATTAGTAAGAAAAATGTGGGAACCCAAATAGAAATAATTGACAAGCAACATGAAAAAAGTACATCACAGAAAAGAGAACCCAAAAAGCCAACACACATATCCAAACGTACTCAAGCTCACCAGTAATCTCAATGCAAATCAAAAGCACAATGTAATGCCATTACACACCAGCAGAATGGTTAAACAGAAAAAGATAAAGGCAAGTGTTGAAAAGGTTGAGGAGCAACTGGAACTTGAACTACCACAAGTGGGAGAGTATATTGTCATAACCACTCAGAAAAACTGTTTGGCAGGGTCTTATAGAACAAAATACAACAAATGCTATGACTTAGCAGTTCCACTTTAGGTCCAAACTCCAAAGACTTATATAAAAATTTTTATAGTATCACTGTTATTATAGGCCCAAACTGGAAGCAACCCAAATGTCCATCTACAGTAAAATGGATATGTAGATAATGATATGTCTACACAATGGACTACTACAGAACAAAGAGAAAGAATAATTTATAACGACTCACAGTAACATCCATATATCTCACAGACACAGTTTTGAGCAAATCAAAACCATATCTTTATGGTTCCATTTATATAAAATTAAAAACAGCCAACATGACTCTTTGGTGTTTGTAAGTCAGGACGTCGTTTATCATCAGAGGCAAAGGGATAGGAGCTGGAAGGCAGCGTGAGGAAGCTTCTGGGTCTCTGTGAATGTTCTGTTTTTTTTGAACTGTGTGCTAATTACATAAGTGTATTCACCTGGGGAAAATTCATGAACTGTACATTATAATTTGCGCACTTTTTTATATGCATGGTTCCCTTTAATAAAATTCAAAATAATTTAACCATCAAAATACTTTAAAGAGAAGAAAAGAATGAAAAGTAAAAAGTGAATTTCTGGCTAGGCTCAGAGGCTTGCACCTGTAATCCCAGCATTTTGGAAGGCCAAGGTGAGCAAATTGCTTGAGTCCAGGAGTTTGAGACCAGCCTGGGCAACATGACGAAACCCTGTCTCTGCTAAAAATACAAAAATGAGCCAGACATAATGGCTCACACCTGTAGTCCCAGGCTAGTTGGGTGGGTTAGGTGGGAGGACTGCTTGAATTTGGGAGGCTGAGGTTGCAATGAGCCAAGATCGTGACACTGTGCTCCATCCTGGGAGACACAGTAAGACCCTGTCTCAAAACAATAATAACAAGAAAGAATCACATAAAACTAATCAACATTGATAAAAATTTACTTTCTTGTGTTGTAAATGCACTGAAAATTTTTAGATTAACTGACTAAAGACCCTATAAAATGTGTACATCATTTTAAAATAGATTTATTTCCTTGAGTGTCATGGTCTGTTAGATGTATAGCTCCATGCTGGAGTGTGAATACGATCACTCATTTAACGATTATTTATGAAGCAACTGCTCTGTGCCAGGCATTGTGATAAAGCCTGGGGATACAAATTATAAATTAAGTCACCACAAGGTACCTACAGACTAAGACATTTACCAAAAAATGCCTACAAGGGCATGTTACATGATAATGGTTACATGCAGGGACTTTGGTGTCAGGCAGCCCTGGCTTCTCTGTATTATACTGTGTGTATACATATATACAGTTATTTTGAGGTATTGATGAGAATTTGTGTTCAGCACAGTGCCTGGAACATAGTAAATGCTCAATATTAACTATGATAATTATGATTACTATCGTTATTATTCTTTTAGCAGCAGCAGCAGTAGTATGGTAGTGTCAATTAAAGGGCAGGAAACAGATTCTCTAACAGAGAGGGCAATAAGGGACCAATGAAAAGGAAAGAACCAGCAAATTTATTCTAAATGTTCCTAAAATAACTACCGTGACTACATGGGAAAACAATAAAGAATAGGCCCCATCTTCTACCAAAAATGTTAACTCCCAGCCTTCAGCTCGTAGGGTACCACTCCCTCCTCAAGTCCTGTCTAATTTCGCAAACAACATGAATATCTTAGAGCTCAGCATTTTAAGTCAGGAAAGGAGATAAAAAGAGGGGCTATCAAACTCTTCTTCTCTGATTCTCTGATATTCCGCTGCTTTATAGCACAGGCTATAAAGGTACATTCAGAAGTTAGGCAATTTAGAACCAGAGAATCATTAGAAAACTGAGAGTGAGCCTGAGAAGGATTTTTAGCCCAAAATGGTAAGCTACGCCTTTAGTTGATCCCCTTATCTTTGAAATAACCAAACAAAAAAATGTTAAATCACACTTAATCTACTGCAGCCTGGGTAAACAAGAAAGACTTATCAGTAGGAAAGAAATTTTGAGAAATTCCTGGAAAAGATAAAGAACATAGAATGGAGTTGCTGGGAAAACCACTGAGAGCTAAGACCTATTACCCAGATTCACTCAGGAGGAGGTATAGAGGGGCTAAACAAGGAGCTTTGCAACAAAAATCAGGAACTATCTAAAGTTCAGAGATGGTAGCGGCTGGAAACAGAAGCCAGAGCAGACAGCAATTTATGGACATTGCAGAGCTTTAGCAGTTCTGTGCTGATCTGCAGACAAGAATTGGCATTGTAAGTAACTGTGGCTCTGGTGCCTGAGACTTCCAGGGATGCCAATGGTACTTTGGGTCCTCAGATAACTTGGTTTACCACAAGTGATAGAAAAAGAAGAAGGTTGCAGTTGAACATTTGAATTAAAGTTTTATTCAACGCCGTTTGAAGTTTCTTAACATTTGTGTAATTTACATTTTTAATTATATGAATATACTTTTTTGACAGATCACAATTTTGGGGTTCTCTAAAGGGCTTAGCTTGACATGCACCGTAAACATTTTTTTTTTAAATCATCCAGATACAGAATTCAACTTACAATATTTCCATTTTAGGTAGAACTACTCGAAAGCAGAAATGATTTCTAGCATGGCTTTTGTCTTTGTAGCCAAATAGTATTACCCTGGCTTTGGGAGAGAAGGTGAACTAATTACAAGAATGGAACTAGGTTTTTCAGAACATTGCAGTAGCTACAGAAATGTGTGTTGTAATGTAGGCAAGGTACAGAGAAACATATAGAAAGCTTAATCTAGAATGCTGGAATAGCAAATATGGTAAATACAACTAAGAAACAACGGAGAACTTATCAAATTTAAATGAAATTTTTGACATTTGAATAAAAGATTTCCTGTGTGGTTATTCAAAATAAAATTATTCCACCCTAGATTTCCTTTTGTAAATTACTCTTTAAACCAATATATTTTATTGGGGGAAAAATGTAATTCTTTTCTTTTTTCAGCCTTTTGTTATAGAAAAATTCAAACATATACAAAAGTGGAGAGATTAGCATAATGAACTGTACATATTAAACACCCCCGTCAATAATGATCACTTTAGGGCCAATCCTTTTTTCTCTTTTCCCTTCACATGCTTCTCTATCTCCTTCTCTGTGTATTTTGAATGAATTCCAGATGTCACACACTTCAATTTGTAAATATTTTATAACATACCAAAACCATCTACAACTTCTTAATGTCATCGGTATGCTCCAAAATTTATTACTGCCAGAGCCAGATTAATACCTACCTTTAGTGATAATTAGAACTACTAATAGAAAAGAAGAGCTTATACATATTTTATAAAGTTTTAAGATAACAACAAGGCGGTTAGACTAGAAACAGGATATAGAATGTTCAGACACAAGGAGACTATATGGAGTGGCTAAACAAGGGGTTTTGACTTGCTAAAAATAAATCCAGTTAAAGGCAAGAAAGGTAAAAATAAAACAAACATAAAACAGGCATTGGAAAATCACAGAATTAAGTTGAATCATATCAACAACAAAAGAGAGACACCTCTTGAAATGTGTACTATAGGGATTCTAGCAAATGAAACTTAAATATAGTTTTGGTCTTTTGTCAATTTTAGGTAAAGTAGCCAAGCCTATTTATTTACTTCTAATTTTAAAATTCAAGTCAAATTCAAAGTATAGTACCCTTAGACCTATTAGATGCCCATTTAAATGGAACCACTTACTTTTTTACTCAAAAAAGAAAAAGAAAAATCTTTGTCATTGATTTTTTTCTTAGAATTATGTGATTTATATTATCTACCTTTTACAACTACTAATTGGTATCGTTATCATAAATAAATTCTTATATCAATAATTAGCTCCGTAAAGACAACCTTTAAACCCTAAATCCAACAGAACTGTGAATTTATTTGTAAAATCTTAGCATGAGTTCTTATCATATTTCTTGCCTTTTAATTCAATTTATCAGCTGTTGACTCAACTACACTTTTCTTATCACAGTAATGAAATATAAAGATGAATGTAAAAAAAAAAAAACTATTACTAGAGAAAATTGTAGTCTAAGCAGTAATAGAAGGTTAAAAGTAACAAAGCAGAACCTGACAAGGGCCAGATCAGCTGTTGTGAAAACAAAAAGCTATGTGAACATATTTAGTGCAAGAATAGCTTTAGAGATTAAGACCAAAGAATGGAAAGACTTTGAGATGGGTCTTGAATGATGGACACTATTTCAACAGGTAGAGATGGGCAAGGAGGGTACCAAAGCAGAATAAATGGCATTGATTCATTAATTCATATATTTATCAAGTGAGGAATGGCACTGTTAAATATTGCAAACACAAAAGTAAACAAGATGTAAAATGTCCCTGGCCTCATAAAAGAGGATAAGCAACAAACAGCTAAACATTTTTTTTAATCAAAAGATAATTTCAGGTAGAAATAAGTGATGAAGTCAATGAACAGGGTGGTGTGAGAGACTGGGCAGGAAGGTGTTAATGAGCAATTCCTTAGGTGGGATGAGGTGGGAAAGGCTCTCTGAATAAGTATAATTTGAGTTGAAGCCCCTAGGACAAGAGGTTGCCAGGGGAAGGCAATGAGGCATGCACGTGCTGAGGCAGGTGTTGGTGATGGAACAGGACAAAGGCCAGCTGCCTGAGTGTAGAGCACATGGAGAGTCACAGCACAAAGGGCCCCCACTTACTCTAGATGCAATAGGGAGACATTGAAAGGCCGCAGCAGGGATTGCCATCATTTAATTTTTAATTATATATATAATTAAAATTATATTGTAATTTTTAATATAATTTATGAGATATATATGATACAGGTACAATATTTATGATATAGACATATGTAGATATAATATATACATACATTATATATGCATTATATATACATATATGTATTATATGTAATTTATGTATTACATATATGTATATATAATATATACATACATTATATATGCATTATATATACATATATGCATTGTATATGTATTATATAATACATATAATATATAATGAATTATATATTATATGTATTATATATTACATAATACATATAATATATAATGCATTATATATTTAATATATATAATTACATAATACATATATTATATATAATACATATATATGTATATATAATGCATATATAATGTATGTATATATTATATATACATATATTCATACATATATCTACATATGTAACATATATGAGATACATATTTTAAAGCTTATTCTGGCAGCCAATGGCAAAGTGGAAAAGAAAGGAATTTTCTAGAGAACAGCAAGAGGGGTAAGATTTAGTCTGTATAATAAATGACAGGAGAAGGGAAATCAATGGATTCAGAAGGCAGATTAGTGAATATCAAAATGAGGAATCTGAATTTAAGAAGGAAAGAGAACACCTTGGAGCTTTTTAAAGAGAAAACATGATCGTAGTTTCACTTTTATGCAGCTTTCCTTACTACTATGTTGAATGAGTGAGAAAAAAGTTATGAAGATCAGCTCGGAGTTCATTGCAGTAGCCCAGGCGACAGGTAATGAGGGCCTGGAATAAACAGAGTGTAAAAGAGACAGATGCACAGTGTATTGTGCTAGAGGAAATCTGATATTTGGAGGCTGATTTATTAAGAAGGTCAGGGACAATTTAAGGGATGAGATAAAGTAACTATAATTCAACTCTGGGTTTTGCCATCAAAAGATTATGGATGAGAAGGTGACTACTAGAAAATATAGAAAATCTGGTTTTTGCTAGTTAAGCATGCTCGCCAGCAGAATGTTTACAGTAGGTATTGAGCTAGAGGAATCAACATATGTGTGTGGAGCGGTATCTAGACAACTCAGAGGAAACCACAGAAAGAGATGGCCTGTGAGACGGTCAGAAAGGGCAGAACACACTGGAAAGTAGATCACTGAAGCCCTAAAAGAATTTCCCAAAGGATGAGAGTGATCAGTAGTATTAAGTGACAGAGAACATTAAGTCATTGTGTTCAGTTTCAAATTATGTTTTAAGGTGATTCAAAACACTGACTAAACTCAGGTATATATAATTCAAGAGATGTTCTAAACAGGCTTCATCGTAGTCTATGTGCAGGTATGGTCAAACTGCTGTCAAACCTTTGAGAATTTCCATGTTAAATTCATTGGATGTATGTTGGAGGACAAAGGTAGTCTTGATACCTCTTAGATGTTGAAGCATTTTGTCACAGCTCAGAGCCTACAGCCTCTTCCCAAAACATCTTCCAGTTTTCAGAGCCTTAAACTCCCTTTTGGCTGCATTCATATGTGACTTGTTAATTGAAGAGTTTAAATTTCGTGGATTGTATGCATAAAACAAACTTATTAATTGAGGAGTTTAAATTTGATGGACTGTGTGCAATGGCCACAAAGAACCTATATAGGGCGAGGGGTCATTCCCATCGTCCCAAGGGCACAATACAACTGTTTCTTCTCTCTGCTGTCACAATCAACAGATTGATTTTTCTGCAAGCATTTCCTGTGTATATACGATGTCAAATTTCTTCTGTAGATTGGGTAGAAAATCTCTGGACTTCCAAAAACTTTGTCTACTTAAAAATCCCAATAATGTATCAGATGGAAAAGTTTTACTCCCCTATCACTGGAAAGGCTGTGGCCCAAAAGATTTGAAGTGAATGGGTGGGGTGGGAGTAGTCTGTTCTTTTTATCTCTTTCCCGTTCTTTCACCTTGGAGGAACAGCCTATTGCTAGAACATCTCTTCCCTCTTCCTTTTTGACACCCTGGGTGTTAGGAAGAGAAGAGGGAATAAAAGAACTGGTAGAAAATATATTATGTGACTGGTACCCAATATGTTTCCATCTGTTTTCAGTGGCTTGTGCCAATGTCATGCTCTCTACCCACAATATGCGTGTATATTTTTCTTGGGATGATGTTAGCATCATAATTATATTACTAAGCACTCTGTCAGTGAGGGGATTCCTAATCTCCATTTATTTTTTGCCAATGGCCATGCCTTCACTGTCTCTACTAGTTATGCTATATAACAAATTACCACAATGTAATGGTTTAAAACAGGAAACATTTATTTGCAGTTTCTGAGATTCAGAAATTTAGGCATGGTACAACTGGATCGTCTGATGCAGGCTGTCTTACCAGTCTCAAACAATGTGTCAGCCAGTGTCTCTCAGGAGGCTTATGCAAGTCTCATTTAAACTCTTGACTAAGAAAGGATTTACTTCTGAGTTCATGTGGTTGTGGGCAAAAGTCAGGTTCTTGACACCTATCGGACTGAGGACTACAGTTTCACCTGCAATTCCTTGCTGCAAGGGCCTCCCAACAGGGCTGCTTGCTTTATTAAAGCACGCAAGCCAAGAAAGCAATGGAGAGAGTTGGCTAGCAAGATGCAAATTATGATCTTGATAATGAAATACTGGAGGTGACATTCCATCATCTTTACTATATTCTATTGGATAAAAGAGAGTAACACAGGAAGCTGAGGTCATTAGGGGCCATCTTAGACCCCAACCTGCAAGAGTCTCCTGTGGGTAAGCCTGGGCCACTCCTATCTGCCTACCCTGGTCTCTGTCTTCCTTCATGTCGTTCCTCATGTGGAGCTTCAAAAGAATTGAAGTCCTGTTCTGCATCCTGCAATGGCCACAGAGAACCTGTATGGGGTGAGGGGTCATTCCCATTTTCCCTGGGGCACTATACAACTGTTTCTTCTCTCTGCTGTCACAATCAATTCCAGCAAGTCTCCTACCTTCTCCAAATGACAGCCCAACACTAGAGTTGATATTCATGCACTTCTTGCAGATTCTAGAGAACCCAAGTAAAGCCTTGTCAAAAAGTAGCCCACCCCCTTCATCTGAGAGGAACTATAAGTTCTGCAAGTTAGGAAACATCCTTCAGAGCAAGTGATGGCAGTCTTCATATTTTACAGGCACCCCTAAGCTTCATGAATGATTCAGTTAGACTAGCCTCATAGGGAATAGGAGGAAAAAACTACAGAACTTCCCACGAATCTGATGATACTTGACTTTAACCACTATATCTTGTCCCACAGTCTTCTTGTACAAGCACAGAAAGTGAAGGAAAGTTTGAGACTGTGACTGATGGTCAGAGGTTTTGTCATCTATTGTAAATGCTAGGGGGTTCAGGGTAAAGAGAATATAAGTTTTCCCTTGCTCGACTGGATATGGTGGTATGTAATACTCTTTGACCCCAGAAGTTGAGCCCTATTGCTAATTCTGAGAAAAGTCTCCCTAAGCATCCTCTCATATGTGCAAGTCTAAGAAGAACCCTAGGTTTTAGGCTATTAGAGCCTCCCCTACACCATTAACCTGTAATCCTGGACCCTTGTAGCCAATCTCAGTACTGGTCCCATAGTCTCATCTCATCTACATCCTGCCATATCTTATATTTAGTTGACATTTTTTAAAAAGAGATCACTTTGTCCATTGTCCTAGTGAGATTTAGGTTTTGCACTCTTAGTTATTCCCTGTCTATTTTTTGTCTTTTCATTCTCCCAAAGGAAGACAATTTCATTCACATCCAAACTTCAATTATTCAATGACTGTGAAATCTGGGCCTCAAGCCCCAATCACATCTTCACTTGTACATTCCTATATTTAAATGCCCATTAGTACAGCATGCATAGAAAAGCCAAGGCTCCTTAGAAATGCTGAGTCATTTCTCATCTTGCAGAGATGAAAAACTATAGATCCTTGTAATGTTACAATTAAAACTAAAATTAAATGTACAATTTACTAGGGAACTCAAGTAAAGCCTTGTCAAAAAGTGGCCCACCCCCTTCATCTGAGAGGACCTATAAGTTCTGCAAGTTAAAAAACATCCTTCAGATGTTTTTCTAACATTGTTGTTTGGAAAAAAATTAAAAGTATACCATATTTACCAGAGTTGCATATATTATAGGTATTATACAATTAAAATCAGATAACATACATATGGCGGGATTTTAACTGAGAGTGGCTATATTAAAAAAAAAAAAAAAAACTTGCATGGAAATGTGTCCCAAGCTTGCACATTATAAATGAATTCTGCTTCTTTGTTTCATGAGAGTTGAAATCAGACCTCTTAAACAATGCTTACAGAAAGTACTGCTTCTCTTGTTACGTGGGATAGTGACCCATGTTGGGGGTGAGAGTGCAATTGAGTCTACCAGAAACTGAGAAAAGGAGTTTTTCTTATTTTGGGGGGGAAAAAAGAGAGAAAAAAAGAAAAAAAAAGAAAGAAAGAGAGAACGAAAAGAAAAAGAATGAAAGAGAAAAAGAGAAAGAGGGAGAGAGAACGGGAGTCTTGCTTTATTGCCCAGGCTAGAATGCAGTCTAAAAATGGGCATTGAAAACCTCTTTTATGACAATAATTGTGCTTAATAATGGAAACATGAAGGAATAACAGAGGAAAATAACAAACAAGCATCCAGGACTTGAACTCAGACCCGGAACAAGTAAACTTAATAAACATTTATAGAACTCTCCACCCCAAATCTACAAAACATACATTCTTATCAGTACCACATCACACCTACTCTAAAAGTGACTACATAATTGGAAGTAAATCACTCCTCAGTAATTGCATAGCATTTCACAGGTTTAAATGAAAAGGAGTTCTTCCTATTGCATCTACCAGAAATGAATCTCCATTTTAGTTAAAAAGAAGCTTGCATTAATTCAACATTTGGATGAGGTCCAAAGTCAGTTGCAGTAAATAACTACTGTTTGTTTCAAGCTAGAGCCAAGCAGTTTGTTTATTTTAAACGCTTGCTCCATGGGTTACTCCCCTGGGAAAATGACCTTGTTTTCATCTCAGGCCCAAGGGAAGCTTCTTATGCTGTGGAATCTTATTCCAGAATGTGTCTGGAATGAAGAAAGCTGCAGCCTATACTCAGCTAGCATCATCGTCTCATTCACTTCACCAACAAAGCTTTCGACTTTTTAAAATAAAAGTAGGAGGACTGGGAAATTTTAACACTTCTCCTCATCCTCTAACACCCTCATCCCCACCATCCAAAATCACAGCTGAGAATTTTCAGTGCTATCTAGGTTACTTAGTTCTCTTTTACTTTTGGTGCCCCAAAGGTGATAGAAATAACGAATCCCCACACAGTCAAAGGAAGCCCAGATGACTCTATGGATGCTGGGTGAGTATGAAGCAACTTGACAAGTAGGCCTACTGCAAATAACATGGGCATCTAGAAGGAGCAGAAAGCAGGTTGGAGTTGATATGTAAATATGGAGCCTGGGGTCACTTTAGAATAATGCGACTTCTTTATCTCCTCCCCAACACAGAAAGAATTAGGAAGGTATTTGCAATATAGACATTGGTTACAGGAATCAGGCCTCTCCTGTACACACTTCTAATTTGTAAATATTCCCCAAGGTGATAGTACCTTATGATATCTCAATCATTAACACAATTCACTGAATTTGTTAATTTGATGATTGTTTTCCTTAGCTAAAGAAAGAAAACTGAAGAAGAGTTTTGTGGCTGGGAGGGAGATGCCACATGGACAGTTTTGGTGCAGCTGGTTTTACCCATTTAAAAATCTTAGGACAAGGGTGATATGAACATGGCTGTAAGCCATGATCTTACTATCCTTGGAAATCCTTGTATCTGGAGAGCAAAGGAGAGAAAAAAAAAAAGATACGGTAAGAAAATTTAAAAAAGATAAAAATAAATGAGAAAACAAGACAGATAAAATTAGGTTGGGGCACACATGGCATGCCATCCAGCTGACACATTACAAATAGTCACTTAATTTCTAGGAGCCAGCCTTCCACGGCTAGTCTCTGCAAATACAGTCTTGTCCTCCATCTAAGGTCATGTAAAAATTGCTTTGACCAGGATGCTTTCTGAAGATACATTAAGATAGCAACAGCTTGTCTGGAAGCATTAATAGAATAGGCTGCTTAGTAAAGATCTCAGAATGACTCGATTTGTTTGTCAGGTGAAACAGCCTAGGGTAGAAAATGGTAATCTGTGCAGAACAGAATCTGTCAGGGACATCAGACCAGCACTGCTGCTTCTGCTATTGTTAGTTATAGGGCAGAAGTTTAAAAAAGAGAAATGAAGAATGAGAGACAACCCCATAAACCCTATGCTCAGATTCATAGACTAACCTCACTATTAATTCTTCAGATGTCTCAGACACAATGTCTAAAAAAAGAATGAAACAAACAAAACCCACAGATCTCAATGGAAAAATAATCTGCTAGTGCTCCATTCTTTTGGAAAATTTACTTGAGGCATTTTGACTGAAATAATAATTCAATGGGGGAAGAGAAAAGTGCAAGTCCCATCTTCTCATAACCAAAAAAGACAAGTTTGCTTACCCACAGAAAAACTGCAGTGCCTCCTTAACTTGGCAGGTCAAATTTTCAAAAGTGAAGGTTGTCGTATCTCATGTTCTGTACTCACAGCACTCAGTGTTTATCAGTGGTAAGGTATTAATAAAAACATACTAAAAAATAGCTTCCTTAGATAGCTACCCAATTTTTTTCAGGGTCTGTAGAAACCATTTAGTGCCCTACAATTCGCCAACTAGTAGCTGAGAAACCAAATAAGCTTTGGCAAGAATCTAAGAACCAGGAATCTCTTGTTTAGGCCATGATTGCATCTTCTTATAAAGTAATAGTAGAACACAGCTGACTTGCTTGTTCTCAATGCTTGGATCATAAAATTCAATGCTTGGATCCTAAAATCCCAATTAAGAAATATGTTGGCATGGGCACAGGAGTCTTTGGTAAGGCTTTTCTTTTTAATGAAAAGCAGCCCCAAATCATTTTCTAACAAAGAGCAGCCTGCAAGCTGGGAGCTTGCACAGGTGAATACTGATAGGAACTAAGGACTAGACGTTTAAAAAAAGGCAGATCCATCTTCCCTTCTCTGCCAGCCACGTGTACTGTAAGGAGCAGACAAGATGCTGCCCCATCAACCGGAAAGTCCATTTGCATAAGGTGTTTGGGGTGGGGTGCCCAGCCTTCCTCGTGCAATATGTAAACATCAAATCTGATGGAACCAATCTGTGAACCCTACGTAATCAGACACTGCCTCCTCAAACTGGACTACAAAATCCAGCACATCCACAGCCAGTCCTTTCCTTTCGGCGACCCCTTTCTTTGTAGAGGAACCTGTTTTTCTTTCTCTTCTCTTCTACCTATTAAACCTCCACTCCTAAACAAAAAAAAAAGAAAAGAAAAAGAAAAAAGAAATATGTTGGCATTTAAGAAATTGGTTAAAAACATATTTTGCAGCTATCACTTTAATGAAAATAATGTTTTCCCAAATGGGTGGAAGGAATAACTTGATAGAGAAGATATTGGCTGAGCTTAAAAAAAAATCACAGAAAAAGTCACATAATGCTTTTTACAAGATTACGAATTTGTCTTGGGCCACATCCAAAGACATCCTGGGCTGCATGCAGCCTTCAGGCTGCAAGTTGGATAAGCTTGGTATAAAATACAGAAAACAATTAACAAAATGACAATATCAAGTCTTTCCTTGTCAGTAAGTACTTTAAATGTAAATGAATTAAACTCTACAATCAGAAGACATAGATTGGCTGAATGGGTTTTTTAAAATCATTATCCAACTGCAAGTTCTCTATAAGAGATTCACTTTAGATGTACAAATACACACAGGCTGAAACTGAAAAAATGGAAAAAGATGTTGCATGCAAATGGTAATCAAAAGAAAGCAGAGGTTGCTATGCTAATATCAGACAAAATAAGCTTTAAGTCAAAAAATGTTCCACAAAAAAGTGGCATTATATATTAATAAAAGGCTTAATTTATGAAGAGGGTATAATATTTATAAATATTTATGCACCAAGCCTCAGAGATCCTAAATAAGTGAAGAAAATTTTGACAGAATTGAGGAAACAAATATCAACACAGTAATTGTAGGAGACTTTAAGTACCTCATTTTCAATAATACATAGAACAACCAGACTGAAGATCAATAAGAAAATAGAGGACTCAGAAACTACTGTAGACTAATTGGATCTAACAAACATATACAGAGCACTTCCCCCAACAATAGCAGAATATACATTTTTCTCAAGTGTACATGGAACATTTTTCAGGATACAACAAGTTAGGCAATAAAACAAGTCTAACAAATTCAAGAAGATTAAAGTTATACAAAGCATCTTTTCCATTCACAATGGAATAAAACTAGAAATCAATAGCAAAATGAAAAAATGTACAAATATATGTAAATTAAACAACAAATTCTTAAGTAACAATAGGTCACAGAAGAAGTCACAAGGAAAATTACAAAATACCTTGAGACAAATTAAAATGAAAACACAACATAGCAAATCTTATGCGATGCAATGAAAGCAGTGCTAAAAGAAAAATTTATAGATGTAAATTTGTACACTAAAAAAGAAGAAAGATTTTAAATCAACAATCTAACTTACGAAACTAGAAAAACAAGAACAAACTAAACCCCAAGTTCTAATAAAACTTAGAGCAGAGATAAATGAAATAGGAATTAGAAAAACAATAGAAAGAAATCAACTAAGCCAAGAATTGGTTTTGGAAGAGATCAGGAGAATTGACAAATCCTTAGCTAGATTAGCTAAGAAAAAAAAAGAGAAGATTCAAATAAATCAGAAATGAAAGAGCACACATGACAACCAAGTCACAGAAATAAGAAGAATGAAAGAGAATATTATGAGCAATTTTATGTCAACAATTCAGATAACTTAGGAGAAATGGATAAATTCCTAGAAACACACAACTTATCATGACTGAATCATGAAGTAAAAGAATACCTGAACAGACCAATAATTAGAAAAGAGATTGAATTAAAAACCAAAAACCTCCCAACAAAGAAAAGTATATGATCAGATATTTTTACAGGAAAATTCTATGAAATACTAAAAGAACTAACAAAAATCCTCCTGAAACTCTTTTTAAAAATTAGAGAAGGGAACATATTCATATTCATTCTATAAAATCAGCATTACCCTGATACCAAAGCCAGACAAAAAAACCACAAGGAAAGTATAAACCAATATCTCTGATTAATATTAATGAGAACATCCTCAACAAAATACTAGAAAGCTGAATTTAATAGCACATTAAAATTTATTTGTGGAATGCAAGAATGACCAAGAGGAATTTATTTGTAGAATGCAAGAATGTTTTGACATGTAAAAATCAATCAAATTAATATACTGCATTAACAGAATGAAGACCAAAAGCCACATGATCACTGATGTGGAAAAGTCATTTGACAGCATTTAATACCATTTAATAATAAAAGTATTCAACAAACTAGAAATAGAAGGAAACTACCTCAACATAATAGAGGCCTTATATGAAAAGCCCACAACTAACATCATATTCAGTAGTGGAAAACCGAAAACTTTTTCTTTAAGATTGAAAGCAAGGTAAGGATCCCAGCACTTGCCACTTCTATTTAATATAGTATTGAAAGTCCTAGTCAGATCAATTAGGCAAGAAAAAAAAAAGGCATCCAAATTGCAAAGGAAGAAATAAAATTATTTACATTTACAGATGGCTTTATCTTATATGTAGAAAACCTAAAAATTATGCAAAAATAAAAACTATTAAAACTAATAAATGAATTGAGCACATTTGCTTGGTATAAAATTAACACACAAAATGAGTTGTATTTCTGTATATTAACAATGAGTAAACCAAAAACAAAATTAAGAAAACAATTCCATTTGTAATAGCATCAAAAAGAAGAAAATACTTTGGAATAAACCTAACCAAGAGAAGAAAGACCTGTAAAAAACTAGAAAACATTGCTGAGAACTAGAAAACATTGCTGAAAAAAGTTAAAGATGACACAAATAAATTGAACAATATTTGGTGTTTATGGATTGGAAGGCAATATTTTAAAATGTCCATACTACCAAAAGTGATGTACAGGTTCAATGGGATCCCTACTATTAATAAAATCCCAGGGCATTTTATTGCAGAAATAGAAAAATGTATACTAAAATTTATTATAGAATTAGAAAAATTCATACTAAAATTTCAAAGGACAGCAAATAACTAGAACAATTTTGAAAAAGAACAAAGTTGTAGAACTCACACTTACCAATTTCAAACATATTATAAAGCTACAGTAATCAAAGTGTGATGTTGACATAACAAATATAAACCAGTGGAATAGAATAGAGGACCCAGAAATAAACTCTCATTTAGATCATCAAACAATGTTCAACAAGGGTGTCAAAACCACTCAATGAGGAAAAACACTACCATTTTACAAATAGTGCTAGGAAAACTAGACATTCACATGCAAAAGAATGGTGCACTGTGTCTTCTACTGTGTACAATAATTAACCCAAACTGAATAAAAAATTAAAAATGTAAAACCCCCAAACTCTAAAGCTCCTAGAAGAAAATATATGGGAAAATCTTTATGACATTGGACTCTGCAATGTTTTCTTAGATATAAAACCTAAAGAACAGGCAACAAAAGCAAAAATAGACAAATGGGACTACCTCAAACTTCAAACCTTTTGTACAACAAAGGACAATCAACAGAGTGAAAGAGCAAGCACGGCGGGGCGCGGTGGCTCATGCCTGTAATCCCGGCACTTTGGGAGGCCAAGGGCAGATCACGAGGTCAAGAAATCAAGATCATCCTGACCAACATGGTGAAACCCCGTCTCTACTAAAAAAAATACAAAAATTAGCTGGGCTTGGTGGCGCGCCCCTGTAGTCCCAGCTACTCAGGAGGTTGAAGCAGGAGAATTGCTTGAACCCGGGAGGCGGAGGTTGCAGTGAGCCAAGATCGGGACACTGCACTCCAGCCTGGCTACAGAGCAAGACTCTGTCTCA
>NW_016107340.1:7579778-7594709 GCF_001604975.1 Cebus imitator | reverse complement strand
AGTGGGAGACAACATTTTCAAATCATATATCTGATAAGGAATTGATATCCAGAATACATTAAAACTCTTACAACACCCCAACAACAATATCAAATAACCCAATTATTAAAATTAGCAAAGGATTAGAGTAGACATTCAAATATCTATTTATTTCCAAAGAGGATATACAAATGGTCAACAAGCATTTGAGAAGATGGTCAACATCGCTAATCACTAGGGATATGCAAAACAAAATCACAATGAGATACTCACTCATACACATTAGGGCGGCTACATCAGAACAATAGAAAATAACAAGTATCTCAGTAAGTTTGGGCTCCATTCTTAGGATGTAATTACCTCCCAAAGGCCCACCTTTTAATATCATCCATTATGGATTACAGTTTCAACACATGAATTTTGGGAAAAAAATATGCAGTTTGTAATGCAAGGTCTGACATATAGTTGAGTAATCAGACCCATCAGTAGATAAAATGACATAAACAAATCAGCAGGAACAACAGACACTAGAGATGGACACACAAAAGCTTCACACAGTGGAGTTAGTAGAGAGGCACTTTAAAATAACAATGCTCATTATGTTTAAGAAAATGACAAAAATAAAAATTTAAGCAACAAATTGGAAATGGAAATATATAATCACAGATTAGAACTCAATGGATAACACGATGAAAGGGTACAGCAGCAGGTAAAAAGTGGTGAGGAGGGAAATACTGAACTGAAAAAGAGATTAGAAGAAAAAAAAATCCATAACGAAATCACAAACAAATGGGGGAGCCTAGAAGAGAAGGTAAAAGACACAGAGGTTAGAATAAGAATCTTATAAGTAACAAGACTTGGAGTCTTAGAGAGAGAGGGAAGAGAGAAAATGGTCAAAAGCAATAAAGAGATAATGACTAAGAATATCTCAAAGTGAATAAAACCAGAGATTCTAAAATCTCTTACAAAAACCCAGAGAGTTTTAATCAATTTCAGCTTCCTAAGGATAAATTTTGAAAATTTAAGCGTACTTTTAGAAATGTTATCTATAGAACAGAGATGAGTCACACCACCAGGATTACTGTAAGATCATATGTGGTAACATAGTTGGACACTATATAAAGATGAATTGTGATTTCAAGTGTTTTGTTTTATTACAATTATAAATTCATTAATTGACTAAGAGTTAAACATCCTGTAAAAGTCTTTACACAATAATGAGTCTTGAAAATGTTAGGAAAAAATACTCTACAAAATTAATGGGTTTAACTCATATAATAAACACTCATTGCAATATATTAGTTATAATTTACTAATTTTTAACCCTCTTGGCCTTTATAGTCTTTGTGTGTGATATTTATCAATCTTACAAAGCTGTTGGAATACTTTGGAATTACTGGAGCCAAGTAGGGTTTTTCTGGCATCAAGGAAGGAACATGAAAGAAAATCAGCAGATTAAACTTACAACCAAAATTCAATAGTCCCTAAATGACTGTGGTATGGGATCAATATTTGTTTATATACAGTGAAGATAAAGATCACGAAAATTCCAGTGTTTATATGATGCCTAAATAAGTCCAAAAAAACCCATATCTGATTTTTTAAAAACCACAATTAAATAATTATAGAAAGTTATAGTGCCAGAAAGTTAGGAAAGCAGAAATCTTGAAACTAGTTCATAAACGTTTCAAGAGCCTAATGAGAGTTATTTTCACCTACAGATATTGATTGAACTCCAGAATAGGACAGAATAGTCAGCCAAATTTACTATCCTCATATGACCTTTCTGGGTTGTTTATCTTTTTTGTCCTCTGCAGAATTTCAGATCAAGTGTCTCATGTTAAATCAGGAGAAAATTTTACTAAGTGAATTAAAGGAACCAGTTTCCAGAGCCAAATGAGCAAGGAGGCACCAAAATGGTTTACCCCCCCACACACATTTACTTTCAAAATTTTACATGTAAATAGTTGGAATTAGGGATTCCTCGACCAATAAAAAATAGTCTACCCATACTCCACTATCATAGAAGCTTCCACTCAGTACAATAGATGATTTTCTTTTCATGTTAGATTTCATTACAATGTTTTCAGCAAAAGCCAAGTTTCCAAGAATGAAACACAATTATAGATACACAATTATAACCATAGAAAATTAAAAATAGATTTAAATTTGTGTCAATAAATTTTGAGTTAATTTCTTTCCTAAATATTTATTTAGTGATCACCTACAGAAAGACAAGCACAGAGGTAGAAAGATAAAAAGATACAATCTAACTTGAAGAAGGTGATACATCAGAGATGAAAATGTATGCAATCCACAATTACAGAATTGTGCCATAACTGCTGAGATGCACAAGGTTTATATAAGATATTTTGAAACTAGATGAGTTGCTTCAAAGAATTGTCAGAAAAATTGGGGAAAATTTAAGAGAGGTGCATTAAAGAGCTAGGAGAGAGGCAAGCATCAAAAGGGGCAGGCATTCTAGTCTACAAGAAAAACTTGTGCAATTGACTTACAACACACAAAAAAGTGGAAACTAGAAATTACAATATTCATGTTGCCAAAGATGAATAAAAAAGGAAAGTAGAATATTATTTAGATCAGTAAGGACTAGACAATAAAAGAATCAAGATTTTATTCAGTAGGCTGATTGTTTTCAAAAGAACCCTATGGATTTTCAAGCACTCCTGCAGAATCCAAACAGAGACAAATAGATGAGGCTCCAGACCAGTTCTCTTCCAGTAGACCAACGTGATTTTATCTATTTTATATATTGCGGATTCAGGCAGTATTTTATTGAACATTACTTATATAAGCAATAAGAGCTACCGGGGAATGCCAGCAAGGTCTTCCCAAGAGCTGAATTCATCAGAATGTATTTCGCAGCATTAGTCTCAAACATTTTCAATGTATTTCCATTTTCAAAGCCATATTGTCCATTTTTAAAAGACAAGGAGGTATGAAAGTAAAACAGTGGTAGGCACACAAAAGATGACTGAGGGCATCGATTGAGTTCTAATAAGCAGTATTTTTGCTGTTTTGGATCATCTTTAAGCAGACGACAACACACTTTATATAGCATGCACAATCCTGTTCCTCTTAAATTTACCAGGTCTTATTTGGCAGTCTCAGATCTGTCTTTTAATGAACAATATTGTTACACCTTACAGCCCTTCTTAAATATACTTCAGCATATAGGAAGAATAAATAAGTTACTAGTGGCAGAGCTTCCCACCTTAGGAAATATGAATCCATAATTCTGAATTCTAACATTACACAAAACTGACTTTTGTGACCTTTAATGAAAACTGAATTATTCTTTACAAAATGGAGAGTTCATTATGTAGGGGTAGTCCAGGCAGTAGTCATTAAGCAGAGCCGAAAAGGAAAGAAATAGCAAATGCTTATCTTCAGATCTCTACACCATAAAATCTATATTTGATAAAATCTAGTTGGTATGAAAAGGGCTCTTGAAACCTTCCAAACTAATTAGAGCATTTTCAAAAACATTTTCTTATAAAATATGGCTCCCAAAATAGTTCATACTGGTTTTCAGAAGGTGCGATCTTTTAAAAATCTGCATATAAACCTCAAAATTCATTCTGCCATTATTGATGAAAATATGGAAACAAGAACAATTGCACCACATGGAAGACTGTCTAGACAAGAACGTTAGGGGTTATGCCTGAAATAATTTATTATTTGCTGAGAGCCAACAGTATGCTTAGCATTAGGCAACACATCAAGCAAATAGGACTGTAGCCATTGAACTCACAATTTAAGCCAGACACACAAACAACCAAATCATAAATCGTAACAGCTAAGAAAATTGTGTGAATTTCACAGGCATGAATTTGGGTGTTGATTTGCTTTCTTAGCAATGAAAAATTAAGAGATGCCAGAAATAATCATCATAAAGATTGTCAATGCATGTTATTAATCTAGCTCCAGAATTAGCTATCTGACTGAATTTTAAAATGCAGATTTGTGCATTTAGCATTCATGGGAATGAGTATTTTTTTGCAGGAGCATCGTTTATAAAACATTTTATTGCATGATGATGTTATAAAAAGCAAATTATGCTTAATGTTCATACCTTCTTTGTATGCATACGTTTACTATCATCCATTTTTTGTTCTTTCTTGCCTTCAGGATCACTGGTCTTTTAATAAATAAAAAGAGTCAGCCAGTAAGATTAATTTTCTGTTTTTTCTCTAAGGGTACATTTTTATATGCAATCATATGGATATAAATGTCACCCATGCTCAAGAAACCTCATATATTTTTATTGTTGTCACACTTCCAAAGAATGCTAAAAGTCTTAAACAATAGCCAGCTTCAAGATTAGAAACCCATGCTAGCGTTTAATTCATAAATATTCTGTGTAACCCTGCTGTGGAAATTAGGTGGTTTTAGGTGGTGGGTTTTAGGCTTTGACTAGCATAACATCTCTGGACCTTTGTTCCTTTACCAAAAACAAAGATAGTCCACAGAGCTTTATAAGAATTAAATATGAAAAATCTATAAAACAGGTAACCTTGGTAAAAATAACAGTGAGCAAGTATCTATTATTTAAATGGCATAATAATCATGTTTCTGTATGTATGAGTTTATCATGCTAGAAAAATATAAGGAAAAGCAGAGCTAACAGAAACATATTTTAGAATTATCTACAGTAAAACCCTAAGGAAAGGAAAGTATTTGTTTTGTTTATGTTTTTGGAGAAATAAAACATTAAGAATTAGTGGAGAAGTCTCCAAGAGATACAATTCTTTCATTTAAGAACCACTCTATACAAAGTCCATAGCTGTTTAACAGGAGTTAAAGGTTTAAGGTTAGGAAATCATGCAGGTTTAAGGTTAGTGCTTTGAAAGTGAGCTGTTGAAATCCATGAGCTTGAAGTCTCCTTTACCTAGATAATGGTAGGATGTCCAACCAAGAAGATCCATGTGTGTCCAGAGAATGTAATACAGATACCTACATATTGTTAGAATAAGATTCTAATAAGATCAGATTCTATAAAAGGTGCTGCTTAGGTAGGTATACTTACCAATGGCCCTAGTATCAAGACTAAGGTCAAAAGTAGAGTGTACATCATTCAGATACACAGAATAATCCCTGCACAGGCTGTTTAATACTGGAGTTAATGTAGATTACAAAGGGATTTGTCTAGAGTCTATTTATTTCATTCCACAAATAGTTCTTGAAAACTTATTGTGTGCCAGGGACTCATAAGCACTGGGGATACAAAAGATACAGAGTAGACAAAACAAAACAAATAAGACAAAGACTTTTATTATGCCTACCTTCTATGCAGAGAACACAGAAAATAAACACACAAGTCAGTAAGTCTCCTACTATATTCAGAGACAGTGTGAGGTATGGAATACAAAGTAGAGAAGAAAGAAGGAATGAGCTGGAGAAATGAAGGTTGCAATTTTAAAGATCTAGACCAGAAAAGACATCACTGTGAATATGACATTGAAATCAAACACTTGAGGATGCAAAATCTTAAACTAGCAATCCATGCATATGTCCATGGAACAAACATGCCAAGAAGAGGAAAGAGCAAATTCAAATTGCTGAGAACAGTACCTGGCATAGAGCAAGTATCTCCAATATTTCTTCAATGAAAAGGAAAACTGTGTTGGGCTAAGCAAGATGAGTTTTGGGGAATGACAAGAGGAGAGTCATTATTTTCTTCTTTTGGTGATGGGACACTCAACAAACAACAGAGGAGCAGATGCATCTGCCAGAGAGGTGATCTGGTTCTACTACACCAGATGCCACCATGACCACTCAAAGCCACTGTGGCATTTACTTAGGATGGGGCATCTGAGCCTTTGGTCCTGTCCTGCCCACTCAACATAACATTGACTTTGTTCTCTTCAGATACTAAATCCTTGGCTCAGCAATGAACTCCCCACTCCCACCAATTCTAAGAGGCAGCTCCTGAGGTCTCACCCAGCCCATGGGCTTTCATGCAGTGCCCTCCTGCCAGGAACTTCGTTTCGGCCTCAGGTGCAGGTAACACAACTCATGTCTCTACATGACCAGCCCTACAGAGTCCACAGTAATGACACTGCCCTTTTATAATGGTAATTGGCATAAATCAGTTATTCTACACTGGACAACTATAAGGACAAATACAGTACTTACTTTTCATATTACCAAGCAAAAGTCATAAAGCAGTCAATTAAGTTAATTGAATTAGAATAAGGAGAAAATTGTTTATAATTATGTAGAAACACACCTTCTCCATTTTACAAGAAAGAGAAATGCAATTCAGAGAAAGTCCCAACAGTTTATCGTGCACATTACAAAAGTGCATCTTCTCTACGTACATTTCATGAGTTATGGTTCATTTACATTGGCTCACATAAACACTGAAGTATTTAAAATTGAGTAGGGTGAACAGTGCCCAGGTTAAAACTAGACTGGAAAGAATTTGCTAATATATACAACTATGATAACTTGAGAGACTATAATTAGCTGTGGGTTAGCCAGTCATTTATTCCTGCATCTCACCGTGATCCTTTCCTGCAGCCATTCTGTAAATATCCATTCCTTCACTTCCCTGGGACAGACCTCAGCAACAAAAACTCTAAGTCTCTAATTTATTGAACGTTCACTCTATGTTGGGCCCTGAAGGAAAAGTGGCACATACAGTGCCTCTTTTAAAACCACCAATAACCTGGAAAAGAAGGTAATCTTGTTATCCCTGTTTTATGAAAATTAAAGCTCAAATAGGTCAAATAATTTGTTCAGGGTCACATAGCCTGTTAAGTTCCCAAAGCAGGATTAAACTGTGGAACTGCAGAACACTAGAATTTGAGATTTTTGTTATATTATCCACATTCCCAAGTATTAACCCTAATAGGAGAGCAGGATCAGACAGAGGCTGGTAGTGTCAGCCTGACAATATTAAACAGCTTCCCAAGGGCCCCCTGAGACAGACACTCTTACATGTTTCCCTTCCCTCTTGGGGAAAAAAAAAAAAAAAAAAAAAAAAAAAAAAAAAGCCTGATTTTATTTGAGATGGGAATGTACCTAGCTAAATACTTTTCTTATCATCCCTTCCAGCTAGCACTGGCTATGTGACACATGACTAATAATATTTAAATAAGTGACTGAAAGAGAATCTGGGAAAGGTTGTGTTTTCCTAATAAATGGGGACAAGTTGGACCAGAATATTCCCTCCTTTATTCCTTTCTCAAATGTCGACAAGAAGCTGACAGAACTGCAGGAGCCGCCTTAAAGCCATAAGGAAAATCACAGAGATCTTGGCAGTGAATTTGAACTGCTAAATCCACAGCAGACCACCTACCCCCAGACCACTTATTACGAAAAGAAAGTATAGGCATACCTTGAAGATAGCACACATTCCCTTCCAGACCACTGCAATGGACTGAATACTGCAATATAGTCACACATTTTTTTGGTTTCCTAGTACATATAAAAGTTATGTTTACACTATACCATAGTCTACTAAGTGTGCCATAGCATTATGTCTAAATAAACAGTGCATATACTTTAATTTTAAAATACTTTATTACTTATGTCATCTAAGCCTCCAGCAAGTCATAATCTTTTGGCTTGAGGGTCTTACCTTGATGTTGATGGCTGCTGACTGATCAGGGTGGTGGTTGCTGAAGATTAGGGCGGCTGTGGCAATTTCACAAAATAAGACAGCAATGAAGTTTGCCATATTGATTGACTCTTACTTTCATGAAAGATTTCTATATAGCATAGGATGCTGTTTGATGCCATTTACCCATAACAGAACTTCCTTTTTCTTTTTTCAGTGACAGAGTCTTGCTCTATTGTCCAGGCTGGAGCACAGTGGTGCAATCATAGCTCTCTGTAACCTGGATCTCCTTTTGCCTCAATCTCTCAAGTAGCTAGGAGTTACTACAGGCACATGCCATCATGCCTGTCTTATGTATTTATTTGTTTATATTTTTAATAGCAGCAGGATCTCACTATGTTGCCCAGGTTAATCTCCAACGCTGGCCTTAAGTGATCATCCTGCCCCAGCCTCCCAAAGTGCTTGGATTAGACATGAATCACTGAAATCAGCCTAGAACGTCTTTCAAAATTAGAATCAATCCTCTCAAACCCCACCGCTGCTTTTCAACTCAGTTTACTCAATTTTCTAAATCCTTTGCTGTCATTTCAACAATGTTCACATTGTTTTTATCAAGAGTTGATGTAATCTCAAGAAACCACTTTCTTTGCTCATCCATATGAAACAACTCCTCATCTGTTCAAATTTTGTCATGAGATTGTAGCAATTTATCACATCTTCAGGCTCCACTGCTATTTCTAGTTCTTTTGCTATTTCCACCTAAGTCACCTATAGTGACTTCCTCCACTGAAGTCTTGAACCTCTCCAAGTCATCCATTAGGGTTGGAATCAACTTCTTCCAAATTCATATTAATGTTGAAACTTTAACTTGTTCCCATGAAGCATGAATGTTCTTAATGGCATCTAGAATGGCAGATATTTTTCAGAAGATTTTTTTCCTTTACTTTGCCCAGCTCCATCCAAGAAGTCACTATTTATGGCAGTGATAACCTAACAAAGTGCATTTCTTAAGTAATACAACCAGAAACCAGAAAGCCAGAATGATTCCTGGATCCATAGACGTCAGAATGGATGTTGTGTTAGCAGGAATGAAAACAGCATTCTTCTCTTTGTACATCTTCATCAGAGCTTTTGGGTGATCCGCAACAATATTTTTCTCAGAGCAGTATGTCTCAATAGTGGGCTTGAAATATTCAGTAAACCATGCTATAAATAGACGGGCTGTCATTCAGGTTTTGTTGTTCTTTTTATAGAGCACAGGCGGAGTCCATTTAGCATAATTCTTATGGAATTTTCAGAATAACCAATGAGCATTGACTTGAAATTAAAGTACCAGCTGCACTAGCCCCTAACAAGAGTCACTGTCTTATATGGGTGAAGTTTGTGACACTGCAAGGCAATTAGAATAGTGACATAAAATATAACTGATCGCAGACCACCATAACAAATATACTAATAATGAACAAGTTTGAAATATTGTGAGAATTGCCAAAATATGGCACAGAGATAAAGTGAGCACCTGCTTTTGGGGAATATGGCATCAATCAACTTGCTTGATGCAGGGTTGTCACAAACTCCAATTTGAAAACAAAAACAAAAACAATATCTATGAAGCTCAATAAAGCACAATGTAATAAAATGGGGTTTGCCGGAAGTCTTTACTTATTTAAGCTATTGTTGACTGGATACTCTGTTACTTCCAGAGAGTCTTAGTGGTACCTGACATAGGCTTTTAGAACTCACCTTATCTTGGGGTCCACGCTCCTCCATCTGTTCTACCCTTACGTCTCAAACACTCGCCATCAACCAAAGACTCAAATATTGCACAAAATAAAAAAAATTGAGCTTGGTACTCTGCTGCCAGCTATTTCCATACTTCACAAAAATTGCAATGTTTTCCCCTTCTACCCTTTGTTCCCTTTCTTTTATATATATGTTTGTTTCTTACACTAAATTTTTTACGCTTTCCAGGACAAGAAAGTATTTGGCATATGCTAGGAATTTTTAAGTCCTTGTGAAATAATATACAATAAATCCAAGAGTAACCTGAACACTGAGAGACCTTTTTGGTGGCTTTTACTAGCTTGCTTTTAAACACCTGCTTTCAAGATAATTTTCTAAATGGTAAAATACACATAAGAGTTATATCAAATATTAGTACTATCAAGTGGCAGACTAGTATTTAAAAATCATGTAATAGAGGAGAGAGATCCAAGACGGTTGATTACCAGCAGCTCAGGATTGTAGCTCCCAGTGAAAGCGCAGAGAACGAGAGGACGCCACTTTCAGACGAATTTTTGTTGCTCACGGACCAGGAGATTCCCAGCAGAGGAGCCCCACGGGTCACCAGCGCGACTCTTGTGGCCAGCGTGGCAGTTCTCGGTGCAGAGTAAATGGGACTCAGTCCCCCTTTGGTCGACGTTTGGAGCTCCGGGAAGGCAGAGACGCCTATTCAGCTGATTGAAAGAGGGACTCAAGAGGGAAGCCAGACTGAGATTCCCGGGCAGAAAAGCACGAAGAATCTTAACGCCGCTGTTTTAGCCGGGCAGTGGTTGCTCAGATTTTGGTGCTGGGAATCAACAAGCTGGACGTCCACTCAGAGACCTAATTTGAAAGTTGGTAATTACAAAGACGACAGATGGATAAATTTACAATGACGGGAAGAAACCAGCGTAAAAAGACTGAGAATACTCAAAATCAGAATGCCTCTCCCTCTACAGGGGATGACAGTTCCTCATCAACAAGCGAACAAGGCCTGATGGAGAACAAGTGCGTTCCAATAACAGAATTAGGCTTCAGAATGTGGATAATAAGAAACTTCTGTAAGTTAAAAGAACATGTTCTAGCCCAATGTAAAGAAACTAAGAACATTGAAAAAAGATTTGACGAAATCCTAATGAGAATAGACAATATAGAGAGGAATATAAGTGAATTAATGGAACTGAAGAATACAATATGAGAACTCTGCGAAGTATGCACAGGTTTTAACACTCGAATTGATCAAGCAGAAGAAAGGATATCAGAGGTCAAAGACCAACTTAATGAAATGAAACGAGAAGACAGGATTAGAGAAGAAAAAGTAGAAAGGAATGAGCAAAGTCTCCAAGATATATGGGACTATGTGAAAAGACCTAATTTACGTTTGATAGATGAAGAGAATGAATCAAAGCTAGAAAATATCCTTCAGGATACTATTCAGAAAAACTTTCTTAACCTAGTAAGGCAGGATAATACTCAACTCCAGGTAATACACAGAACACCTCAAAGATATTCCTCAAGAAGATCAACCCCAAGACACATAATCGTAAGATTCACCAGGGTTGAAATAAAGGAGAAAATTCTAAGGGCAGCTAGAGAGAAAGGTCAGGTTACCCATAAAGGGAAGCCTATCAGACTCACAGCAGATCTCTCAGCAGAAACCCTACAAACTAGAAGACAGTGGGGGTCAATATTCAATATCCTCAAAGAAAAGAATTTTCAACGCAGAATCTCATATCCAGCCAAACTAAGCTTCATAAATGAAGGAAATATAAAATTTTTCGCAAACAAGCAAGCACTCAGAGATTTCATCACCACCAGGCCTGCTTTACAAGAGCTTCTGAAAGAAGCACTACACGCAGAAAGGAACAACCAGTATCAGTCAACCCAAAAACTTACCAAAAGGTAAAGAGTATCTCCATAATGAAGAATCTATATCAACTAATGGGCAAAATAACCAGCTAGCATTAAATGACAATACTAAACTCACAAATATCAATATTAGTCCTAAATTTAAATGGATTAAATTCCCCAATCAAAGACACAGACACGCAAATTGAATAAAAAGTCAAAACCCCTCGGCATGCTGCATCCAGATCCATCTCATAAGCAAGGACACACAAAGACTCAAAACAAAACGTTCGATGAAGACTCACCGACCAAATGGAGAGCAAAAAAACAAACAAACAAAAAAAAAGAGTTGTAACTTTTGTCTCTGACAAAATAGACTTTAATAGTAACAAAGACTAAAAGAAACAAAGAAGGACATTACATAATGGTAAAAGGATCAATGCAACAACAGGAGTCAATGATCATAAACATATATGCACCCAATATAGGAGCACCCAGATACGTAAGACAAGTTCTTAATGACTTATAAGGAGTCTTGGACTCCCGCACGATAATAGTGGGAGACTTTGACACGACATTGTTAATATTCAACGGATCAACGAGATAGAAAATTAACAGGGACATTTATGATTTGAACTCAGACCTGGAACAAGTAAACTCAGTGAATATTTATAGAATTCTTCACCCCAGGTCCACAGAACATACATATTTTTTCAGTATCACATTACACGTACTTTGAAAGTGACCACATAAATGGAAGTAAATCACTCTTCAACATTTGCATAACATTTCACAGATTTAAATGGAATATTGGTTGGCTGTTGGTTTGTTATTTTCTTCCCTTATTCCTTCCTGTCTCCACCGTTAAGTACAATTATCGGCATAAAAGAGGTTTTTAATACCTATTTTTAAATTGCATTCCAGCCTGGGCAATAGAGCAAGACTCCTGTTCTCTCTCCCTCTTTCTCTTTCTTTCTTTCTTTCATTTTAAAAAAAAAATAATGTAATAATCTCTAGGTTATCACTCTCTTGATTCTCATATAACTAATTAAATCAAGGAATATGTTATTATTTGGTTTAATGTAAGTCTTAATCAAAAAAGGGCTATGTCCTGATGAAACATTTTCAAAATGGCCAGGGTGGAGGATTAAATTCAGTCTCATGAAAAGAAACATTCTTTCTCAAAGTTACTGGAGGTTTCTGAAACCATTCATCTGTACCTGCTTTCCTGACATCAACAAAGGAATGAAATCATTTTAAAATAAGTAGTCATCAGAGATGTGTTGTGCTGTAACTTACAACCATGGTACTCAAAGTGTGGCCCCCAGACTTGCAGCATCAGTGTTATCTGAAAACTTAAGAATACAAATTCTCAGCCCCCAGAAATCTGTTTTGACAATTCCTCTAGGTGACTGTGATAATGCTAACATTTGAGAACCATTAAACTTTCTGAAGCAAACGTATTTGCTAAAGTGTTTTTACTAGATTAACAATGATAGAAGGAAATAGTGGAAGTTTCTGAGGAAAATCTGGAAGGAGAAAGACGAAAAGAAGACGATGAGGGGAAAGAAAGGAGAAGCAAGATGGCTGCTTGATGAAGAACACTTTTTTATGATTAATTCCCAACATAATCTTTACAAAATTTTTATAAATCTGTAAAAGACATGACAAATTTGTGATAAAGAGCTTTTTAAAGAAATACATGTGATTGAATTTTTTTGTGTGTAGAAATTTCCTTAACTGAACCTTTGTCAATTTCACTCCTTGCTCTCAGGTCTTGATGTAACATCCTGATATTGTATTTTCTCCCTGTATACCCGTCAGATGCGACGTTCTTCCTGGAAGTGGATTTCCTGTTATCTTTAGGGAATCTCTGCAGGAAAATACTCTTTTGAAAGCAGTTGCTAAAATCCTTCTTCAAAACTTTTGTCATTTGTTTGGAAGTTTAACGTTCCACTTACATAAAATTTTTCCTCTTGCACGTGCTTGTGACTCTCACTACGTAATCTGTGAGCTCCTTTATTCCAGGGACTTGATGCTATTAATCTTTGTCTTCTCAATGACAAGTAATAGAGCCTGACAAATAACAGATACTCAGTATATGTTTGATGAATAAATCAACAGTGTTATCAAGAGATATTAATCTTTTCAAGACCTCTGCTTCTCCACCTCCACGATTCTACTGGATATCTTCTCTCTGCTCCCCCTTCTTGGCCCTAGTCCACCTCCTTGTTCTCTGACTTCTTAGGTTTGGCCAATGGAGAGCTATTATAGGAGACTGGAGGGAGACAGTCCCTCTCTTTGTGGTCACCTTGAATTGTCTGTGTCCCTTTGCCTAAGGTCACTAATTCTTTCAAGATGGCTGTGTACAGGCAGCTCTTCATCTCTACTCTAGTAACCACTTCTTCCCCTTGTTCTTTTGGGAGAAAGGATGGTAACAGCTCTGCTGACACTAACCACATGACCACACCATCCTTTGTGGTTCCTCCACACCTCGCCCATACCCATGTAAATAGATCCATTATTAACCATCTTGAAATTATCCTAATCTAAATGTGTCATTTGTTTACTGTAAGAGCACTAACTCTTATAACTGTCAGATTTTAAAAGTATAAGTAAAACTTCACATATTTTTAAATATTCATCAACAACTGAGTTATATTCAATACATGTGGTTTTTACATAAATATGCTATTTTTAATATTCAGCAAGTCTAATATCTTACATTTGGGGATTTTAAAACTCAACCCCTCCCTACTCTACTGTGTAGGCAGTGTAGAAGGACTCTGAGTCAATCTGTGTCTGTGTGTAAAATGGTCTGCTAAAGCCAGGATTCCCGCAAATAACTTCATGCATGCAAAGGATTTCAGAGAAGGCACAAATATACATCTAAAACATTCCGTTTGGTGAATTTCTTGAGATGGAGTCTTGCTTTGTCATCCAGGCTGGAGTGGAGTGGCACGATCTTGGCTCACTGCAACCTCCAGTTTAACAGCTCTGTGTGAAATAATACCATGCCATTAAAGATACTTTGGGAGGGCTTGTTTCACCCGTAAAGCAGTGGATTTCCTGTGAGCACTGCGGTATGTTGCCATTGGCTCATCACTACAGAAGGCTGCTCTATTGCCCAGGCTGGAATGCATTAAGAACTTGTCTTACGTATCTGGGTGCTCCTATATTGGGTGCATATATATTTATGATCATTGACTCCTGTTGTTGCATGTCTAAATGACACATTTAGATTAGGATAATTTCAAATGATTCTCCGGTCTCAGCCTCCCATGTAACTGGGACTGCAGGTGCATGCCATCATGTCTGGCTAATTTTTGTATTTTTAATTGAGATGCAATTTCGCCACATCAGTCAGGCTGTTCTCGAACTCCTAATCTCAGGTGATCCACCCATCTCACCTCCCAAAGTGCTAGGATTACAAGCATGAGCCACCGCGCCTGGCCTCCATTTGGTTTTTGCAAGCATAATAAATTTTTTTCTGTGAGTATAATAGCCTTGATTTATTACTTATGCATTTTGATCTGTTAGGTTGTTTATGTTTAAAACCATTTCTTTCAGCAATGAAGCCACTTTTGGACCTTTAAAAATATACTCTGAAGTCTATATTTTTTTAAAAAGCCCTTCCAATGGTTCTGATTAGAAGCCAGGGTCAGGCTGGGTGCCATGGCTCACGCCTATAATCCCAGCACTTTGGGAAGCTGAGGCGGGTGGATCATGAGGTCAGGAGCTTGAGACCAGCCTGG
>NW_016107340.1:7572344-7579563 GCF_001604975.1 Cebus imitator | reverse complement strand
AAAAAAAAAAAAAAAAAAAAAAAAAAAGCCAGGGTGAAGCCCAGTGTGTATCCTAGTGGCATAGGGTTAACATTAAGTATTTTTACATGTTTAATTTTTTTATGTTTAATCTATTATGCAGCACACAGAAAAGATTAGAAGAAGTTCCCACCATTAGATAATCAGGAATATAGAGGGAAAACCCATTACAGTGAAGAAGACCTAAGTTTTTAGTCATGGTGAATCCCTACAAGGCCTATGTTTAGTGATGAGGAATAAATACTTTCTGAGTGACTATTAAGTTCTAGGCATTTTATCCACATTATTTCATTCAGTCTTCCTAGTTAACTCCAAAAAAGATTATCGTCTCAAATAGTTAAGGTAACTTGCCAAATATCACACCATTAATACCTAAGTTAAAAATAATAGGACTTGGAATACTACAAAAAATAAATATATGTAAGTTCTTTGTTCTTTAAAAAAGCAAATATTTAGTTTAAACTTTTCTTTCCTTCATGATTCATTAATATAAGACTTTTAAAAGGTTTATACTCTGTAATCAAAGTGAAGACCATCTTGCTGAGTTTGTATTCTCTCAAAGCCATGTTAGAAACTCCTACTATTCATTAGGTTTAAAGGGAAATAGCCCTTCTGGCTCTTGGTCTTTTATACACTCAGCAGAACAAGACCTTCACAAGCAAGCGTTATCCTTTTCCGACGGTGACAATGCATTAACCCACCAAGAATATGCTAGTATTGATATATAATAAGTAATTTTGTAAAATATAAGGCTTTGGTCATTTAAGGAAAAAAATAAAAGAAGGCATTAAATCATCCTTTTCGCTAAGAAGATATCACTTCTCAGGCTGAATTTGACAAAGACCACCCCCAAAATAACCTGTATAAATTCCTGTAAAGGCCTGTTTAATTTATAACCCAGGGAAATGTGTTAAATATTAGAAAATCATGCCAAGAGTCTGCTTAGCTGGGTTAACTGACCTGAAATTTTCTAGACCTTTATAAGACTTGAAATTTTCAAACGGGATTTATATATGCTTTTTACCTAATAGCCAGAAAAAAATAAAAGTGAAAGGAACCAAGTAGACCTTTAGAGTGAAGGCCTCTTTCTCATGTAGACAGTTTAACAGCTTTGTGTGAAATAATACCATGCTATTAAAGATACTTTGGGAGGGCTTGTTTCACCCGTAAAGCAGTGGATTTCCTGTGAGCACTGCAGTATGTTGCCATTGGCTCATCACTACAGAAGGCTGCTTTTGGAATCCAGCATAACTGGATCTCTGCGATTACTGTTCACCAAATTCACATTCAGCAAATTGTAAGAAGGGACGATAGGTCATTACCTCATTTTTAAAATGCCATTTTCATAGACAGGTCTCTGTCATAGTGATATTCGTGTCTTAACTTTGAGCACTTATGAAGAAATTCATCGTTTCCACTTTTTTCAACTTCCTGCCAGACACTTTATCAGAGGAAATTAAATTGTGCCCTTGAAATCTTTATGTCCTAAGCAAACAAAATGTAAGAAAAACTTTCAAAAATCATCAAATACCAAATTTTTTAATATTAGAAATGTTTATTTTTTCACACACTACCTTTATTCTCCTAATAGTATTATTAACTTGTAATGGCTTCAATTAAAATGACTATAAATAAATAGTGACAGCAGCAATTCATTGAACACACACACACACACACACACACACACACACTATGAGCCACTTACTAATTTATGCAACTGGCACATATATTATGTCAACAGCTCCAACAAGAGATCCAGAAAGGTTAAATGAAAATCAATACAATTAAAATTTAGTACTGTGTCTGACTCACTCCACACTGTGATTTTAACAATGGAACAGTACAGCCTTCCCAGAATGAAACTAGAAGGTGAGCAACGACCCTCTCCCTTCTCCAAGATATTATTTATAATCCTCTCACAAGGCAAGAGAAGATGAGGAGCTTGATATGGTCACGTTTTATCATACAATGGTTTTAAGAGAAGAGCAGTGAACAAACCTGACTTCAGCCTGACAAACTGTTACTCACCAGGCACATCACTTGTTGTCTTATGATCATTTTTATTTATATAAATTAGATATAACATAAAAATTATATACAAATATATAAAAATTATGTAACAAAGGAACATTATATAAACATTTGTGGGGAAGGTACAAAAATGTTTTCAATGGAAGAATTTATATGTACTAACGGTACTCTGTGAACATTCACATTCTGTCAATAGCTGAAAGGTATATATATTTATCCCTTTTTTAAAATAAAGAGACTAAAGATAAAGCTAAGGACCTGGAGCAAGGCCACATGCCTATTAAAGTTATCATCTAAACTAAAGCACCCCCACAAATTCTCAAATTGTCAACTTTCTTATCATAATAACCTCACCATTTCCGGTAGATTTCCAACAGCTGTTTTTGTTATTGTTCTTGATGTTGTTTTCATTTCCTGCTCCCCATTTACAGAGAGTTAGTTTCAGAATAAATCTCTCCTTCAGTCAAGATTAATTTGTCCTACTTTAATTCTCACCAAATGGTTCGCCAAAATGTATAAGGCAGATGCTGGGGCAGTGGTTCCCAAACTTTGCTGATATTGAAATCATCTAGGGATCTTACACTATTCAAATACTGTTTCTACCCCCAGACATTCTGATTTAGTTGGTATGGGCTGTGAACTGGGATTCCAGGTGTTTTAAAACTCCCCAGATTATTCTAATGTACAGTAAAATTTGGGAATCACTGTCCTAGCAATTGTTTAGACTTCTCGTGGACTGAATCTCCAGAACTCCCCAGCTTCTGCTATCAGACTATATTTCTCACTATCCCTGCTTATTCCAGTCATCTGAGGGCCTCCAAAACGTTCCTCCCATTCTTTGAAGGTGTTCGTAATGGTAACTCCAGAGCAATTACTGCCATAATTCTTGGTGATTTCCACATCCAGGTATATAATGCTTTCAACATTTTATCCTTTCAGATTCTTGACTCCTCTTCAGAACTGTGGTTATCCTTCACTCTCCCAAAGTAACCTCCCAAAACACATCTCTGTATATGTTACCAACAACTGCACCATTCCCAGCCTCAAGTGCAATCAGGCCTCTCTCCAGCCACCACATAGTGTCTTTCTTGATCATTTGCTCTTGTCCCTTACTCTAACAGTTACTTGACTTGGACCTCCTCCTATTATTCTATCACCTCTTTACTGTGTCTTACCCAAGTCATATTCTTACCTACTTCTTATCCAGATTAGGTTATAGAATTCATCAGTGTAAACACTCCCTTATAGACACTCTCAACCTCTTAGGCCATTGTCCCCTCCATCATAGTCCTCTGGAAAAACTCTGAACCTAGCTAGGTGGCATTCTCTATGTAGTTCTCACATGCACAAAGGAGGAGCACAGAGCTGAAAAAAGAAATGCACTCAACCATGCTCACTGGGCTCATTTTTATAACCATTAACCTCAAGTGGGCCCTTAGTGCTGCTAGGCAATTGGACTCATTTCCCTAATTCATTCACTCACCCACTTTCAGAGTGGTGATTCTTCACTCTGAGTTGATGACTTAGAATAGTATTCTACTGAAAAATATGAATCAGTTTGTAGACAACATTTGTATGGGTCTACCACAAACTTATCATGCCATCTTTATCTGACTTTATATACTCCATTTTCCCTCATGCTCTGTGGATAAATCCTCTGTGTTCTTATTTAACACCACTGCTTCCACTATACACTGATTCTACCCCTCTCACTTACTTAAGGTAATATCTCGCTCTTTCTCTAGACATCTTTTTCATTAGCATACAAACATACTGTAATAGGGCCCTTTTTCATTAGCATACAAACATACTGTAATTTAAAGAAAAAAGCCCTTTGATGCCATATCTTTCTCTAGCTACTGCCTCATTTCCCTGATTGTCTTTACTGAAACGTGTTTCTCGTAAGAGTTATCTACACTTAGTCTTTCCATTTGCTCCACAGTTACATTATTTCCCTGAATATTCTATTTATTGTTGAACCTACTCTGTAACAACTATGAAACTCTTTCATTATAGTGCAAAAACAATCCAAGATAATATACAAAAAAAAAAAAACTGGCAAGGCTGTGTTCTAATAAACTATATGTACACAAATGGGCATGGGCCAAATTTGGTCTGTCAGTTATAGTTTGTTATAATTTGCATTATATAGCCCCTGTTTCTTTCCTGAACCTAGTCTGTAGAATGTAAACACTTGATGGAAAAGATTTTTACTGATAGTATATGGTCAATTAACAGGCATAGTATATAGTGAATTAACATTTTTAATAAATATTAAAGTTGCATAAATCTATTTCAGTCTTATTTTTCTCTTTTAGTCTTCTAACTGCTTTACAGTTAGAAACAGTGGATGGGCTCTTAGACATAATAAGCATGTTACTTTTTTCTGTGACATTCTGCATTGGTTGAGCAGTACCAAATGATAACATTTTTTATTGTTCAAGAAGTAATTGTGTATTTTTAGTTGAAGAAAGAAACATCCAGCTAGTAGACCTTTTCAGATTCTCTTTATGAAAAAATAAAGTCAATCTCGTGCATGTTTTAAGGTTAGGCACATTATCATTATTGTCTGGTACCTTTGAATTGCATTTTGTTAAAAATTAAAAATGGAATTGAAACTGAATCAAATTGGATAACTGTATTAGTCCATTTTGTGTTGCTGTAACAGAGTATCTGAGGCTGCTGGGTAATTTACAAAGCAAAGAGGTCTACTTAACTCATGGTTCTGCACGCTGGTGAGTGTGAGAAGCACGGAACCAGCATTGTCTGTTCAGCTTCTGGTGAAAGCCAGGAGCTAGGTCAAAACACGGCAGAGAAAATCAAAGGGGAAGCAGACATGCGCAAAGAGGAATCAAACAGAAGGAGGAAGCTCACTTTATAACAACCCACTTTGAAGGGAACTCTTCCATTTTCAAAACCGTGAGAACTCACTACCAGGAGAGGCAGGAGAGAGACACCAAGACATTTGTGAGAGATCCACCCGCATGACCCAAACACCTCTTATCAGGCCCAACATCACCAAATGGGACCACATTTCAATGAATTTTTGTTGGGATAAACCATATTCAAGCCATGCAATAATCAAATCTATGCTTAATGTTTTAAAATAAAGTAAAATTAAAGTAAATATTGAAGAGCACAATTCATTTTTCTGAGGGAAGTTGTTTTACTTCTGCACAAGGAAAATGGTCATTTCACACAGCGTGGAAGATACACATGTGCTCGGGCTCTCGAATATACATCATGCCTTGAACCCACATGAATCCTTGTATAGTTGTTTCCAGTGGAAGACTGCCCCAAATACCATCAGAATCTCACTGCCATGAAACTCTAAATTTGTTAACTCAAAAATAGATGAAAAACATGACTCTCAGCAGCCCATCTTACTGGTAATTGTCTATATCTACTCCGAGTGTTTCAAGGATATGTTCACACTAAAGTATCAGTATCTATAATTTACTTATGTATTTTTTCCAGCCATATAAAAATTTTCAATTTTACCATTTATATTGAAATTAAATAAAAATATTGCCTTCCTGAAGTTTTTTGATCTCCTCTGTGGTGTGCCCAAATTACATCTTAAAAGCACCCTAGTATTCCTGAAAGAAGTTGTTATGGGACTGTAGAAAGTCTTCTCCTTTTTCTAGCGTCACAGAAATTGCAGGAAATGTTCAAAGACTGCAGTGAGTTCCCCAAACACAAAGTGTTTCTGCACTCAACACTTTCCTAGAATTTGCAGCCACATTCATTTAAACGTTTGTGATTCATTACTAGATCATTATTCGGATAAGAGCATAAAATAAGAATTAAGAAAATGATCATCATTCTTAACAACAGATAATCTGCTCTTCAAAACTGCTGACAGAAAGCCAAACTAATAAATAGAGTTAATCAAATTAATTGAATTTATTTATCACCTAAAGATGCTGTTTCCCACAGATAGTCTTGGAAAATAAAGCTACACTTCTTTTATTTATGCTGAGAGTAAAAATCCTCTGTCTGTATAGACCTTGAATTATCACCTTGTACTTTTCTAAAAACAAAAGTGCGCTCAATTTACAATATGCGTTTCTAAATGAAAATAAACGACTTTCACTCAGATGTTTGTGAAGCCAAACACAGACACTGTCATTTGAGAGGCAGAATTTATGGGAAAAAAAAAAGAGAAAAGATGGTTCTGGGATAGTTCAAATCCCAAAGGAAGAGAAAGACACATATCACTTAGCAAGAATTCCCACCAGAAACAAGGACATGCATTTCAGACAACAAAAAAACTGAACGGGACCCAAAAACAATAGACAGATAAGGAGGTTTAGATGAGTGAAAACTATTTTTTGTTGTTTATGTAATCGTCTTCCAAATAGATTTTAGAACAATTTTCCAGTGATAAATTTTTAAATTTTACTCAAATATGGAATTTAAGATATTTAATGTTTTAATAAATATGGCTTTTAAAGGGCCATCAGAATTAAAATATTTGCTTGAGGTTTACTAATGACAAAAAAATGCATGTCAGTATTTTAAAGAAAGGTAATAGATAAATAAAATAGAAACTGTGAGAGCTACTTTGGAAATCTCTTCTTAAAATGTTCTTTGTAGAAGTAAGTTACCATCAGCTGAATATCCTACCTTTTGCACCATTAGACTAGTTCAGAGTCTGGAAGTTATTTATCTTCCAGCATGGGAGGAATGTTAGTCCAATTGAGAAGAATATACTGAATATGATCAAGATTTTTGTTGTTGCATCTCAGAGAATATTAAGATTTAGTGCAATTCTATGCAAAATCCCAAGCAGAAATATTTAACTTGGCAAATAATGCTAAACTTCTGTAAGATAAAATGAGCAAGACAAATAGATTTTTGTAAAAAACAAAATAGTAACATGAGGAATTTGTCTTACTAGTTGTTAAAATTTTCTATAAAGGCGCAATAATCAAAACTGTGAAACTTGAACATGAATGAATAGACCAAAGGAGTAAAACCAAGACCCCAAGAATACCCACAAATAGAAAGCTAGTATATGATAAGAAAACACATAGAAAAACTAGTATATGATAAGAAAATACATCTTAAAGCCGGGCGCGGTGGCTCAAGCCTGTAATCCCAGCACTTTGGGAGGCCGAGGCGGGTGGATCACGAGGTCAAGAGATCGAGACCATCCTGGTCAACA
>NW_016107340.1:7550839-7572214 GCF_001604975.1 Cebus imitator | reverse complement strand
AAAAAAAAAAAAAAAAAAAAAAAAAAAAAAAAAAAAAAAAAAAAGAAAATACATCTTAAAAATTAAAAATTAAAAAATATATAATACATAAGAAAATATCGGATAAGTAGAAAAAGAACTATTACATAATGATTCTGGAAAGTTTATCAATTATTTGAGAGTAGAAAAACAAATAATTCCAAGTGTATTATACAGTTAAAAACTAAAAATTCGGGGGATTCCTGTTTTGGTTTTGGAGCCCCCCCTCCCTCTGTCTCTGTACAGGGAAGTTTCTTCCTTCTGCATTCTCCCTTCTTTCTTGTCTATCAAACTCTCCACTCCTTAAAACAAACAAAAAGTAATAATAAAAATTCAAAATGGAAAAATAAAAACCAGAAGAAAATATAACCAAATACTTTCAAAGCTATATGGAAAAGTTAAGTTTTAAGAAATGAAAAACTCACAAAGAAAACAATTATTAAATCTACTTACTTGTAAATACTATCAAGAACTGTCACTATCAAAATTAAAAGGTAAACTCTAAAATGGAAAAATATTTCCAATAAATATGGATTCAGATAATGTCTTTAAAACATAATGAATTCTTATGAACCTGACAGCAACATATCACAAAACAAATTAAATTGAGAAGAATTACAAATGAGCAATTCACCAAAGAAAGAATTTAAATGTTTAAACATATTAAATTGATCATCTCCCTGATAAAGAATGCAATTAAAAATAATAAGACAACTTTTGCCTGTAAATGGAAATGAAAAGAGTGCTGTGATCTATTGGGGGAATTACAAATTGATAAAAGTTTCCTGGGAAAAAGATACACAGATGTTTATTAAAATATTTTTAATAATGAAGTCAAAACTAAAGTTAAATGTCTAACAATAAGGGAATAGTTAAATAAATTATGGTTAGTAAGATTATGCACTTGGATAATATTCATAATAGGTTTTTTTTTAACAATCCAATAACAAAACTATATATTGAATAATCCAAGTTTGATAACACACTCTCACACAAATACACACACACATTTTTGTAGAAGATAACACAGAAAATAGACAAATATATTATTTGCAATCTTGTGATCATTCAGATTTGCCTTATTGTCTTGGTATTTCTTAGAAAAGCTGCAAGGGCTATGTATTATTATTTTCAGAAATTATTGTTTAAAATAACATGTGTATGTAGTAGCCATGCATATGTCTGATCTTCAGCAGAATTGTAGGAGACAGTCCCTCTCTTCAAGAAGCTTATGTGCATACACATAAAAGACAAATCACATGTAGATGACAAGGTATATTCAAATGTCAGCACACGGAATAATTTGTATTTTGGAATTCTGAGGCTTTGTGGATCACAGATAAATGATCAAGATATGAGAGCAGATAGGACAGGACAGGACACATCCTGAAGACAATGACAAAATATGTCTGGCAAAATATATCACTTTTGTATGCTTTTGGTGCGTATTTTAAAGTTGGAAGGTATCTGGAAAAACCAACATAAATGTACTACTGTACTAACACATCAGAGAATTTACAACTTTCATTTTCTTGCAGAGATTCTATAATAGCTTGTCTCTCTGAAAAAAGAGGTAAAACTCATTTTTAACAGTGACCAATGAGTTAATTAGAGATATGAGCATTCTAAACTTTATCACAATTGTAGATAGGCAATATTTTGGCATTGTGACTACGTCTCAACTCCTTAGAGACAAATAGAACTGTCCACCACTAACAGCGGCTGTGGTGAGCAGGGCTCATATATGTGCTACGCAGAAAAGACAGAACTTTCCCATGACCTAAAGACACTCAGCAAAATGACCACAGATGGTTTATACCAGAAAAGCTGGAAAAATTATATGAAGTCCTGTGAAAAACTTTAGTTTGGAAAAAAAATAAGCAGAAGCAAATAAGTAAGAGGTCACCAGCAAGCTCCAAATTAAAGGAGGTCTCTCTGAATCACCCTTTCTGAGATTTTAGCATACGGACTTCCAAATCACAAACGTCTGGAGAGAAGATGAGAACCACAGTGAGCTCCAAATCCCGGAGTTTTACTATCCCATTGTTACGCACTAGAGAGATTTATGGAGCCACTCCCATAAAAGTTGTGAGTATGCTACAGAAATGACTTGTTCTCCCTGAGCCCTTTTATAAAGCAGTAAGGCGGCGTGCCAGGAAGAGTACCGAGTGAAGGGTGGGTGACTAGAACTTCAGCTATCCTAATAATTCTCTGAGGGAAATGGCACATCATACTTAACTTCGCAGGGTTTTCACTTTCATTATGGGCAATATGAAGACAGTGTTTGAAAGCAAAGTGGAACAACCAGTCCTGAGCAAACTGGGAAGGTTACTGCTTAGGAGCACTATACAGAACATTCAAAATCAGAAGGTGCCAGCTGATTCCATACAAACTCCAAATAGTGTCAGCTACCTTCCAGAAAAGCCTGACATCTCTGGGTTCAGCGTTTCTAGACCAGGAGAGCTCTGGACCTGCCTCTCTCCCTTTACAGAAACAATGCCTGACATTTGAATGCAGCTCTCGTAAGAGTTGAAGTAAACAATACTTTATGTATAAGACAAATAACAATTGCAGGTAAATCATATATCTATAAGAAGCATAATATCTTGCATAGAGAAATTAAGTCACTTGTCAGAGACGAGACAGCTGTCACGGCAAAATCCTCAAGACAGGGTCACCCATTCCAGCAGCACGCTTTTAAGCAGTTTGCTCTGACTTCCTTCAATAAGAAGGAGCTGGGATATGGCTGAGATTGAGAATAGTTAAGCACTTTGCAAATAAGTGCTTAGAAAGAACTATCTAACATCATAAAAAATAGAAAATAAGCACGTTGACTTGCCTATCAGAAAGACAGTGTGGAAATTGAGACATAACCAAAAACAGCTTACTAGAAAAAGCTATATTTTAACATTGTTTTTAAATTTCATTGAGATGTTTTAAATAATCAAAGATGTAACCTTCAGATATAAATGTTTGTTACTTTTAGGCTAAATGTTTGTGGGAAATCAATCCTACAACTTTTTATCTCACCATTAATCAAAAAATAAGATAGTTTCCTATAGAGGAGAGTTTTGAGAGGTAGTGATTAACAGAGTCAACCCAAGAGGTAGCTGGCTTAGGTTATATCCTGGTCCCAACACTTAATGACTATGACATGTTGTCCTAGTCATTGCTGCATCCTGAATGCCAACCAAAGGGTCTGACACTTAAGTAACTGGTAATAAAAGTGTACTGAATTTTTAACACTTTGTTTTTGCAGAAAATGGGGACTTGGCGCTCTCTCTCTCTCTCTCTCTCTCTCTGTCTCTCTCCCCCTCCCTTCCCCAACCCCCAAACCCCCATACAATCAAGACACATTTTGAAAGGATGGCATAGCATATCATTTCTGTTCTTTTCTTTCTCTCTCTTGATCACTTGTGAGAATAGCTGCTTCTCCTAGGACAGTGACATTTGTAGAACAGTAACATGAATGTTACGTTATGAATATGTTTAACGATGGATTAACATAGTTTCAACAGGCATAAATAAGAAATTTACATTTGGAGCTTAAAATAGCCAATTTGTCTACTCTGGTCACATTAGAGGAAAGACAGTGTGGAAATTGTCCACCTGTCCCCCCATGGACCTGTCTGATAGAAGTCTTTGGCTAACATTTTTCTGAAAGAAGCAAAAGAAGTTAGGGAATGGTTCAGATGGTATCTCAAACTACCTAAGAAACACAAAGTTCTTTAGTTAGGCTTTGAAGTTTTTTCCTCTGAGCCTGTGGGCAAACAAAAAGCATTAGCAGCATTCAATGAAAAATAAAAAATCATGCACGAAGAAATAAAATATTTTGAAGCATCCATAACCATTAAAATAAATAACTAATGTAATGCCATGTGTAATGTGGAAAACAAGAAATGAGGAATTAGGTGGAAAGGTCATTTTAGTGGACCGTGAATTGCCCTTAAGGTTTCTATCTACTTTAAATTACTATCTTATTTTTCTTGTAAATTCAGTTATAATTAGACTACCCCATTCCTCTCAAACAATACAGACTAAGGGACTTTGGTTAACATCCAGCTTTATTGCTAGCAAGTTGGACAATTAAAACAAATAACTTGACCTTCTTCAACTTCAGTTTCCTCAAGTTTAACTGAGACAGTTGAAACAGATAATTTCTAAAGTCCTTTTTTAGTTCCAAAACACTATGAATTATCAGGCTAATAACAAAAATGAGATTTAGAAGATGAACTGTATTATAAATGCCTATTTAATGTTTTAATTCACTAATTCAATAATAATGGTCAACATGTATTAAGCCATGCACTTTTTGACACTTTATAAATACATTTAATCTGTCTAACATTTCCATGAAATACACCCTAATATTATCCCAGTTTTATAACTGAGAAGAAAAAGAAAAAGCACACTGATTATAAAGCTAGTAGTCAAGCAATGTAGCTGGGATTCAAACTCAAAGCAATCTGGCTCAGAATCCACATGTTTAATTCAGCACTCTACAATTCTGCTAGTGGAAATTTCAAAATGCAGATCCAAAGAAAAGACCGTACCCCAGGCTATCATAGTAGTTGGTAATGATTCCATTAGTGCAAAATGTCATGTCTTCCTAGATGTGCTTTTTCAGGTAGAAAAAAGAATTTTGAAGACTAAAATTTATTTTTCTTTCCCAGAGAACTATTACATATCCCTAGGCCCTTTCACCTTGTAAATATTTTCTCTAGTTATAAAATTACTTTGTCTGATTATCAGTATGTAAAAGTAATGCTGATTTATTAATATTTTATTACTTTTGTCTAAACATGTAGAAATGAATACTGCATAAATACCTTAATCTTATAAAAATATTATTAGCAGACACCTCTGTTAGATATGAGTACTGGTTTCTTTTTTTTTTGAGACGGAGTTTCACTCTTGTTACCCAGGCTGGAGTGCAATGGCGCGATCTCGGCTCACCACAACCTCCGCCTCCCGGGTTCAGGCAATTCTCCTGCCCCAGCCTCCTGAGTCGCTGGGATTACAGGCACGCGCCACCATGCCCAGCTAATTTTTTGTATTTTTAGTAGAGACGGGGTTTCACCATGTTGACCAGGATGGTCTCGATCTCTTGACCTCGTGATCCACCCGCCTCGGCCTCCCACAGTGCTGGGATTACAGGCTTGAGCCACCGCGCCCGGCCTGGTTTCTTAAAATATAATTACTATTTGTTCTGGCCAAGGCTATCATAAAATATGGAATAGATGAAGGATAAAAATTATGCAAATGGCAACTTACCTATGCCTGCAAGTCATAGGTAAGTGAATATGCATGTGTGTATAAATATGAGTTAATAAATACAGAAGAAGTCAGGTAAAATGATGACCTATTATCAGCAATTCCTGTAGAAAAAAATACACTGGTGAAGTTTTAGATATTATGTGTTGGTAAATTTGTATGGATTTACTAAGCTGAGTTCACATGGTCTAATTCAAATTAATTCAAAAGCATGTGATGAACTGGCATTTATTCCATAACAGCAAGCATGGGCTTCTGACATTCTGACACAGAATCAAAGTAATATGAAAGAATAGGAATGGTGGTACTTCTCCAGAGAAAACTCCACATGGAAATTAAAAAGCTGCCTAATTTCTCTTTACTGCCTCCACTGTGGGAAACGCTTCCGCTGCTGATGCAGTACATTTATGATGGGAATACGGGAGCCTCAGGTGGTGAGGGAAAGAATATGTGCTTCTACCCCACACTTCCCAAAGGGGAAAAATACATTTTCTACTGGGGGAAAAAAACCTGTAAAAAGCACACAATAAAGCAAATAAATTATGAAACACAAACCATGATCATATTGCTAAATAAAAATCACTATTAAAGAAATTAAGATGAAGGCTGGGTGTGGTGGCTCATGCCTGTAATCCCAGCGCTTTGGGAAGCAGAGGCAGGTTGATCGCCTGAGGTCAAGGGTTCGAGATCAGCCTGACCAATATGGAGAAACCCCATCACTACTAAAAATACAAAATAAGCCGGGAGTGGTGCCACATGCCTGTAATCCCAGCTACTCGGGAGGCTGAGGCAGGAAAATCATTTGAAGCTGGAAGGCAGAGGTTGCAGTGACCCAAGATGACACAACTGCAGTCGAGCCTGGGCAACAAAAGTGAAACTCCATCTCAAAAATAAATAAATAAATATTAAAAAGAAAGCCTTATCAATATTAAGCCCCAATAATCTGCTTTCTCTTTTGATATTTTAGTAGCACAACACTTTCATTATCTTAATGAATGTGTACAATATGTAGTGTCTGCACTTGACAACTATAAATAAATGTGTAAAATAACATACTATCAATTGCAATTTATTATAATGCTTTCATTGTCCTGGGTTATTTCCTTCTGACCAACATTTTAAGAGGGGTAAGAGAAAATATCAGTGGACTCAAGACCATCTACTGCATGATTTCATTTATATTACGTAGAAAAAGGCAAAATTAATCTACACTATTCCAAGTTAGAATAGATTTCGAAGGACAGGTAATAAATGGAAGAGAGCATGGAAGAGGTTTCTAGGGTTCTTGTGATGTTCTTTTGATCTGGTTACTAGTTACAAGGATGTGTCTAATTCATCAAGCTATCATAATATCCTTTTGGTATATATACTTTCATTTTTAAAGTTTGTAAAAAAGCAGTTCATCATATGCTTTTGAATTAATCTGAATTAGATCATATGAACTCAACTTAGTAAGTCCATACAAATTTATCAACGCATAATACCCAAAACTTTACCAGTGTATTTTTTCCTTCAGGAATTGCTAATAATAGGTCATCATTTTATCTGACTTCCTCTGTATTTAGTAACTCATATTCAGACACATTCACTTACCTATGACTTGTAAAAATTACTCTTATTTTAAAAGGGTTTTTTGATTATACTTTAAGTTCTGGGGTACATGTGCAGAATGTGCAGGTTTGTTTCATAGTTATACATGTGCCATAGTAGTTTGCTGCATCCATCACCCCATCGTCTACAATAGGTATAATAAAAATTACACCTTAATGCACTAACAAACATCTATCAGAAAATATAATTCAAATAATACTCTTCAAATCTATTAGAATGACTATTTTAAAAATGTTGACCATATCAAGGGCTAGTGAGGATGTAGAGTACCTGAAGCTCTTATGCCTGTTGCTGGAAAAGCAAGGTGGTACAGTTTGGCAGTTTCTCATAAAGTTATGCACACGCTTTGAGATCCAGAAATCTCACTTCTAGACAAAAACATGCACAAAAATGTTTATAGCAGCATTACTCAAAAATGGAATCAACAAAAACATCTGTCAAGGGGTGAATGCATAAACAAACTTTGGTATGTCCATGTAATGAAATACTCCTCACCAATAAAAAGGAACAGACTATTGATACACAAAACAATGCAGATAAATCTCAAATGTATTATGCTAAGTGAAAGAAGCCAGTCTCAAAGATTGCATACTATGATTACATCCATTTCACATTCTGGTAAAGAGAAAACTACAGAGATGAAGAACAGATCAGTTCAGAGTTAGGAGTAGTAGGGGCAATTATACCTCAAAGGGGCAGTGTCTTTGTCCATTTAGTGTTGCTATAAAGAGGCTGGGTAATTTACAAAGAGGAGTTGTACTTGGCTCACAGTTCTGTGGGTCGTACAAGAAGCATGGCACTAGCATCTACTTCTGGTGAGGACTTCAGGCTGCTTTCACTAGTGGTGGAAAGTGAAGAGCAGCTAGTGTGTGCAGAGATCACATGGTAAGAGAGGAAGGAAGATTCCGGAAGGGAAATTCCGGGCTCTTTTTAACAACCAGTTCTCAGGGGAAGAGACATGGAAAGACAAACATTACATATTGTCACTTACATGTGGGAGCTATAAAAGTAGATCTCATGGAGCTAAACAGTAGAATTATCCCAGAGGCTGGGAAGAGTGTGTGTGTTGTGCAGGGGCTGGGGGAAACAATGAAGGGAAGGTGATTATGGCTACAGACAGTTAAATAAAAGGAATGAATTCTAATGTTTGAAAACAGAGTGACTACAGTTAACAACAATATATTGTATATTATAAAATACGCTAGAAGAGAGAACTTGGAAAGTTTTCTGCATGTTAAAATGATAAATACTTGAGGTGATGGATATTCCCAAATACCCTGACTTGATTATGACACTTTCCATGCATGTAACAAAGTATCACATGAACCTCATAAGTATGTACAGATATTACATATTAAAAATTAACTTTAATATATATTTTTCACCATGTAAAAAATTAAATCAAAATGGATCATGGAGCTAAATGTAAAACCTAAAACTTCTAGAAAAAAATAGGAGAAAATCTTTGTGACTTTGGATTAGCTAATAATTTATTTTATATGATATCAAGTGTACAATACATGAAAGAACAAATTGATAAATTGGACTTCATTAAAATTTAAAACTTTTGTTCTTTGAAATAGCCTTTCATAGAATATAAAGACAAGCCCCTGAGAACTCAAAGAAAATATTTGCAAATCACATAAAGATCTTGCAGCCAGAATATATTTTAAAATTATCAAAACTCAGTAATAAGAATATAAATAACCCAATTTAAAATATGGGCAAGATACAGCTGTCAAAAAATAAAATTGGATCCCTATCTCTCACCATATACAACAATTAACTCAAGATAGATTAGAGACTTAAATCTAAGACCTAAAACCATAAAAATTCTAGAAGAAAACCTAGGGAAAATTATTCTGGACATTGGCCTGGGAAAAGAATTTATGACTAAGACCCCAAAGGCAAATGCAACAAAAACAAAAATAAATAAATGGGACCTAGTTAAACTAAAAAGCTTCTGCACAGCAAAAGAAATAATCAAGAGTAAACAGATAACCTACAGGATATAAGAAAATACTTGCAAACTATGCATTCAACAGATATTCGGAATCTACAAGAAACTCAAACAAATCAGCAAGAAAAAAATCTTATTTTAAAATGGGCAAATGGCATGAACAGACATTTCTCAAAAAAAGATATACAAATGACCAACATATGAAAAAAATGTTCAGCATCACTAATCATCAGGGAAATGCAAAAAAAAAAAAACCATAATAAGATACCACCATACTCCAACTACAATAGCCATTTTAAAAAGTTGAAAACCAATAGGTGTTTGCATAGATGTGGGGAAAAGGAACACTTGTATACTATTGGTGGAATGTAAATTAGTACAGCCACTATGAAAACAGTATGAAGATTCCTAAAGAACTAAAAGTAGATCTACCATTCAATTCAGCAATCCCACTATTGAATATTTACCCACAAGAAAAAAAGTCATTATAAAAAAACCACCTACATTCACATGTTTATCATAGCACAAACACAATTGCAAAGATGTAAAATCAACCTTAGTGTCCATCAGGCAATGAGTGGGTAATTAAAATGTGGTTTATATATGCCATGGAATTTTACTCAGCCATAAAAAATAATAAAAGAATGCCTTTTGCAGCAACTTGGATGAAACTGGAGGCCATTATCCTAAGTGAAGAAACTCAAGAGTAGAAAACCAATTACTGCACATTCTCACTTGTAAGCTAACCTATGGTTACTCAAAGGCATACAGAGTGGCATAATGGGCATTGGAGACTCAGAAGAAGAAAGGGTAGGAGACGGGTGAGGGATGAAAAATTACCTAGTCGGTACAATGTACACTGTTAGGGTGATGGGTACACTAAAAGCTCAGACTTCACCACTATACAGTTCATCCATGTAACCAAAAAAACAGGTGCACCCCTAAAAGCTATTGATATAATTTTGTTTTAATGGGCAAAATATTTGAAGAAATACTTCACCAAAAAGAAGATATACATATGTCAAATAAACACATAAAATGATGATCAATATTACTACCCATTAGGGACATAGAGATTAAAGTTATGCTGTGATAACATTACATACCTAATAAAATACCTAAAATTAAAAAAAACTAATTATGTCAAGTGTTTTCAAGGATGTAGAGCACCTGGAACTCTCATTAAATTTTGGTGAGAATATAAAGTTGTAAAACCACTTTGAAAAACAGTTTAGGCATTTAAAAAAATTGAAATACACTTCTAACATATGAAGAAGACATTGCATTTCTAGGTGTTTACCCAAGAGGATTGAAAGTATAGATCTAAAAAATTTATGCGCAAATGTTTGTAGCATCTTTATTTGTTATCATTGGGAACTGGTAACAACACAAATGTGCATCAACAGTTGAATGAATAAAGTTTGGTAAATAGATGCAATTGAATACTATTCAGCCATAAAAAGGAAAGAACTATTGGTATATGTAATAACACAGATAAATGTCAAAATAATTATGCACAGAGAGAAAAGCCAAACAAATACATACTATAGGATTCCATTTACAAAAAAGACTAGAAAATACAAACTCATTTACAATGAAGGGAAACAGATCAAAACTTTCCTGGAAATAGAGTAGGTTGAGGCAGGAGCGGAGGGAGGGACTATAAAAGAACATAAGAAAATCTAAGGGAGTATTAAGTACGTTTATTATCTGGATTTTGTTCACTGTTTTCTATACGTATGCACATATCAAACCTTATCAAATTGTACCCTGTATTAGTTTTTTATCGCTGCATAACAAATTATTTCAAACCTAGTGACTTTAACTTATCATCTTACCATTTCTGGGGGCCAGGAAGAGAAGCATGAGCTAACTGGATCGTCTACTTGGGATCTCACTAGGCTGAAATCAAGGCGTCAGTCAGGGCTGTGATGATTCCATTTGACTCGAGGGTCTCAGAATTCAATGACTTGTGGTTATAGGACTAAGATTCCCATTATCTTACTGGCTGCCAGCTAGGGATTCCCTCAGTTCCCAGAGATTGCCCCAGGTTCTTGTCATGTAGCCATCTCACAACATGGAAATTTACTTCATCAAAGCCAATAGGAGATTCTCTTTCTAGTGTGCCATGGTGAAATCATATAACCTAATCATGGGAGTAATGATCCTATTCCCAAGGCCTACCCATACTCAAGGGAGGCTGCTTGAGCTGTCATAACAAGATTCCATGGACTGGGTAGCTTAAGCAATAGAAATGTGTTCTCCCACAGTTCTGGAGGCTGGGAAGTTCAAGATCATGGGCCAGCATTGTTGGTTTCCAGTGAGGGCTCACTTCCTGGCCTGCAGATGGCTGCTCTATGTCTTCACATGGCCTTTCCTCAGTGCATACCCATAGAAGGGAAAAAGTGATTTATTTCTTGTATTTTTATAAAAGCCACAAATTCCATCATGAGGGCCCTACCCCACACAACCTAATGTAATTCTAATTATCTCCCAAAACTCCATCTCCAAATGTTATCACATTGGGGGTTAGGGTTTCAATGTATGAATTGGAAATGGAGGGCCACAAACATTTGGTCTGTAACAGAGAGGATTATACAGGGTGTGCACTCCCAGGAGTAGAAATTTGGGGGAACTGTCGTAGAATGCTGCCTACCACATACCTTTTAAACATGTGCAGTTTATGTCCACATAAAACATCAATGTACAAAAAAGACAAAGTAACATAAGGGGAAAAAAATTACATTATCATCAGACTTTTTGAGAGTAATGTTTTATGCCAGAAAAAAAGAAGAAGAATCTTAAAGATACATACATATGTATGTATGCCATGGATTTTATATCCAACAAAACTTACCTTCAAGTATAAAGTGCACAGATGAATTTTTATCAGCATGCAAAAACTCAGAGAATGTTGTTTCTATTTTCCTCCTTAGGAATCTACTACAGAAGGTACTTTAGACAACCAAAATGAGTACAAAATTATCCATTAAAGGAGGAGAGCATAATATATAATTTATATATATTTTTTGAGACAGAGTTTCACTCTTGTTGCCCAGTCTGGGGTGCAATGGGGCAATCATTGCAACCTCCACCTCCCAGAAGCGATTCTCCTGCCTCAGCCTCCGGAGTAGCTGGGATTAGAGGCATGCCCCACCTAATTTTGTATTTTTAGTAGATACGGGGCTTCTCCATGTTGGTCAGGCTGGTCTTGAACTCCTAACCTCAGGTGATCCACCTGCCTCGGCCTCCCAAAAAAGGCTTTTATATTTAAGCAAAGTAGTGAAGTTATAAAAAAATGGATATAATCGGTAGAACATATGCAAAATATATTTTAACAGTTCTCAGTAATTTTTCATGGTGGAGATTTTATTATGGTTGTTTTAAGACTATTATGTTTGTAACACAGGATAAAGTAATAATTATGGGAAATTCTAATTTTATTATCTCCTGCATTTATGAGAACCAAGATTGTTGATACAGAAGAAAGTAGTTGTAGTTTAAGTAAAAACACTCCCCTGACACACACATCTCTATCCCCAAATTTTAATTGGAAATATATTAGTATGATCTGATAAACTATTTTGTATGCACGTATGGACATGCATATGGTATACGTGTATGTGTGCCTACATTCATATCTCAGCATTTTCTGCCTTGTGCATCCCTTCCCACCGGAGTCTTCTGGCTACATACTCCTGACAAGACAATCACAAGCGTCAACTGCACATAATTCCTTGCGAAGGACATATTTTCAGGTTCTTTTCTACTAGGCCCAGTCTATCTCATTTCTCTGGCTTCCCTCATAAAATGATGATCAGGCTTTGCATCATCAGCTATCGCAGGGTCTCAGCTTCTCCTCTCCTGTGAATAAATTCTTGGGGGAGGGAAGTGTCTCCACACATTTCTAAAACAAATAGTATTGTTCAGGCCTTAGGCTATATATATTGAAATACGGGGTGGGGAAGATTTCTAACTTTGCAGAAACAAAGTTCAGCCAATAAACACAATTTCTATTACTAAATAGGATGCTTAATGCTTCATTCTGAAGGTACAGTCAATCTCCCATAGCCATGGATTCCGGTTTCTCAGATTCAACCAACCTCAGATTGAAAATATTTTGGACAGGCCGGGCGCGGTGGCTCAAGCCTGTAATCCCAGCACTTTGGGAGGCCGAGGCGGGTGGATCACGAGGTCAAGAGATGGAGACCATCCCGGTCAACATGGTGAAACCCCGTCTCTACTAAAAATACAAAAATTAGCTGGGCATGGTGGCGCACGCCTGTAGTCCCAGCTACTCGGGAGGCTGAGGCAGGAGAATTGCTTGAACCCAGGAGACGGAGGTTGCGGTGAGCCGAGATCGCGCCATTGCACTCCAGCCTGGGTAACAAGAGCGAAACTCCGTCAAAAAAAAAAAAAAAAAGAAAAAGAAAATATTTTGGACAAAAAGCCAATACAAAATTAAAATACAAATTTTTTAAACAACGTAGTATAACAGCTATTTATATAGATTTACATTATAAGTAAACTAGAGATTATTTAAAATATACAAAAGGATATGCATAGTTGTATGTGAATACTATGCCATTTTGTATAAGGGATTGAGCATCCATAGGTTTTGTTATCAGCAGGGGTGGAGGGTACTGGAAACAACCCCCTTTTGCTACTAGGGAAGAACCATACTGCATGTTGGCTTCTTCACTGGATTTCAGAGCTTCTCATCCAACATTAGCATTGGGAAACTCCTGGATGGAAGGGGAGATCTCCCATAAAAGCAAATTCCTGTACCACCACCGCAAGATAAAAAGTGAATACTACTCCCCACATGAAAAATTCTCCAACTTCACCATATCAAGGTCAGGAAACTATTGAGCATTTAACCTTCTAGAATAAGGCAATCCAAAGCTTTTACTGAACAAGTACAATTTGATTGCACAGGTTTGTCAAAGTGCCATGTGGTTTTTGAGTTCCTAAATACCACAAATGTCCCCTAGCAAATTTTTAAAACAGAAGTTATTCCTTCAGGATGGCAAGATTCCATAGGAACATTATCCTCTATTTCAAAAAAAAGGATAAAGCTATTTGAAAATAAAGTATCAATCAGTCAATGCTGAAACTGTAGGAAAGACTGAATGTTGCCTGCCTTCGGAAATCTGTGTTATTATAGAATATAAAGGCTGATTACTATATCTGCTCAGAAATATGTGTCATAGTTTGAAGCTCTTTAGTGGAGATGGATCTTAGAGGCACCTTTAACACATAAGCTTTTAGAAATCTTTCATATTAAAGCATGCTTTTACATTCATCCAATCCTATAACAGAATATAACATTTCAAAGTACTGACCTGTTAATTACCTTATTTAATCTTCACTAAGTTGCATTAATTTGTAATGCGGTTTCTTATTCAATTAAGGAAAGAAGCTTAACTTCTAGATGCCCATGGAGGTGTTTTAAAGAGCTGTAAAAAGCATAAGAACAAAAAATTATTTTCGCCATTAGCTTATCATAAGGAAAACTCCAGACCAAAGAAAGGCATGGAAGTGGATGTTTACAGAGTAAACTTCTGGAAGCAACAAATGTGGAAGACACAGCTTTTCCTCTTTGTAACGTAAGCCAGAATCAACCTACTTTTATACAGGGGATAGACTGAAACAGAAAACTCTCTATTGAATATTGTGTGCATGCCAGAGGATTGTAGACTTTATCTCAATAAACCCCATGTCAGCGTTATTTTCCCCATTTTATGGATAAAACTTATGCCCACATCCATATGTGTGGCCTGTGAAAGTACACAAGCAAACGCAGACCTCTTGATTATAATGATAAGGCCTCTTTTCGTTTCCAGCCTATCTCACTGATGAAATCTGTGTTGCCTAGTCTGTGACCACATCTTTGTTAACTGAAGGAGCCCAGAAAATTGTCCTTTCAGCTGAAACTAAAACCAGATCAACTGATCACTCTAAGGTATTAAAAAAATGGTCCCGATAATCCTAACTAAAAAACAATGAACAATAAACTATCCGTTTCTTGCTATTCTTCCTGGTCTCTCGAATCTTGCATGTGAATGTTTCATTTAAAAACAGCCCCGTCAAGCCAAGTTTAAAGAAGTATGTCCAAGTAGCCCTTTGTTCAGTATAATTACAGGGGCTTCCTCCCCAATCTTTAGAAGACTTTCATGCTATTTTTAAGAAACAAAAGGAAGCCGGGCGCGGTGGCTCAAGCCTGTAATCCCAGCACTTTGGGAGGCCGAGGCGGGTGGATCACGAGGTCAAGAGATCGAGACCATCCCGGTCAACATGGTGAAACCCCGTCTCTACTAAAAATACAAAACATTAGCTGGGCATGGTGGCGCGTGCCTGTAATCCCAGCTACTCAGGAGGCTGAGGCAGGAGAATTGCCTGAACCCGGGAGGCGGAGGTTGCGGTGAGCCGAGATCGCGACATAGCACTCCAGCCTGGGTAACAAGAGCGAAACTCTGAAAAAAAAAAAAAAAAAAAAAAAAAAAAAAAAAAAAAAAAAAAAAAAAAAAAAAAAATTTTGCTTCCCAAGCTAAAAAATGTACTTGTAAATCCAGGAGAGCTGAATGAGAAACTTTAATTGCAGAAAATATCTGAAAAATGAAATATGCCATATTAAGACAAACTGAGTAAGAAATGATCATTAAGTGGAGTAGAGACAGAGGTCATGTACATCTGTGCTGTGTGACAGCCCACTTCATTTTTTGATAATCTCACTCTTTCACCCTTAATGAGGTCAAGCCTAGAATGCGACAAGGGTAGCTTGTGGCAGGGGATTTTTTTTGAAGTCACAGGTATATGGCCTGTACCACAAACCCAAAGACCTCTCTCACACACACACACAAACACACATGGAGTTTTATATACATTTTTAATATACACAACCCAAGAGAGTCTTTTACAATGTACCAGAGTCATTTATTACTTAGTGGCATTCTAACTCACACAAGATCCCAATATTTCTGGTGCTTGCCTCCATGCACTTTTTTTCCTTCTTTGCACAAGGGAACTATGACTCTAGTATGCTGAATTGTCGTAGAAAATAGAATGAAAATGTTGGCCATCGCTTTTAACTTAGAGCCACTTGTTCATTTCTACAATAACATTAAGCAAGAGAATGATTTTTAAAAAAATAAGAAACGAATGAATAGGTTATCACTGCCATCTGGTGGTGAAAATGCAAGAAAACAGGATATACATTCTGAGAGCTCAAAATACAGTTTGGGAAAAGCATTGTTTTAGAAAATGTCAAAAACGTTCGTCCGTTTATTTCAAAAATGATTATCAAACGTTTATGTTACTGATTTGACTCAAGTAGTTGGAATATATGAGCTCTTCCGATTCACATTTTTTTTCTCAATTTCCAGGTACCTACAGCCGTTCCCAGTTTTCAGGCCCAAGAACCACAGAAAAACTTAATTGATCATTGCATTCATTCCACCTCTCCATGGAATTCCTCCTTCAAAGTTGTTATTTCACAAAAACTAATTATTTACAATCATGCTATGTGGTGGGTGCAGCATTCAAAGGGGACATCTCATCACCTGTTTGCCTCTCTGAAGCTCTGAAGGTGTCTTTCCTAGGAAGTTGTCAACGTAATTAAATCAAACTTCAGGATACCATTGCTTTTGACAGTGTGGAGTTACCATGTGACAGACTTTGACTCTGCAGGGGGTTTCCACAGCAGCTTCCATCATATCTAAGCCTCTATTATACCCAAGCTTCTATCACACACTAAGCAATGTGATCTCCCATTACACAGCATACTAAACTCTCTATACAGGAAATCAAACTTTCTTACATTGTATGAACACATCATTTGTTTCTGCTTTCAAGTCTTCATGCTTTCTTTTATTTCCACTTGTATTGCCTGTCATATTATCCTCTTCAACTACCCAGGCTCTTGCCAAACTTAAAAATTCACTTCCTTGAAAATGCCTCAAATGTTATCTATATATTATTTTTTAGAGTTTGCTTTCTATGTTTCACTGTTTCAATCATTTTATGCACATATTATTATTTCTGAATTCTCAAAAAAAAAAAGTGGAAAATCATTATTCCTATTTAAGAGTTGAGAAAATTTGGCTCAGAGCAGTGAATAACTTATCTACGTGTGCACTGGGAGTGAGTGGAGAAACCAAATTTTGAAGGAAGCTCAGTCTAATTTAAAGATTAAACTCATTCCTACCTTGCTCATCATCCTATCAGGGTTTTAGTGCACACACATGCACTCACACATATACAGAAGTGTTCATGCACATAAAGTCTTATATAACTTATACAATTAATAACACATTTGTGTTTAATAATAGCAATACGTATATGTTCTTACATCACTTTCCTGTGCAGTGGGATCCATTTCTCTTAAGAAGGTATGAATGACATTTCCTTTAGCAAATGGAGTGGTCTCTTGGTTAATAGTGTGGATTTCAAAATCAGACTGCATTCTACCACTAGCAACTTTATAGTATTGCCAAAGTACTTGGCCTCAGAGCTTCAGTTTTGTCACTTTGAAATACCAATAAACTTTTTTGAAAATTAGTTGAGATAATCGATGAAAAGAGCTTAACTAGCATCATGCCTGTTATGTGTTAAGCACTCAATAAAAGTTGGTGTTTATTATTTCAGTCTCTTTTGTATACTGGATATCCAATGCAGATTGATGATGAACTGTTTTCATTGATGTGAAAAGGCTTTCATGAAAGAAAAAAAGCTCTTAGAGAATATTGGATGACTCTGAATGGTGACTCTAGAATAACAGGACAAGACTCTATATGGGCTGTAGAATCAATCCTACAAGAGATCGGGGTAAATCATCTTCAGATATTGGAAAAGGTAGAGGTCACCATGCTCCTTGGGTTTCTAGGCTGGCAGTGAACACATGGAAAATTCTAAATGGCTAAACTGACAGCTTTGTCAGTTTGCTCCCAGAGGCCTGACAAAGACTGCCACAGTCCCTGTCCATTTCTAGTAAATCACAGTAACTAATTCAGTTCCTCCCAAATTTGACTTCTTCTATGACTTTTCCTAACATACAAACACAAAAAAGAATAGCAGCACAAAAACTACATAAGTCCCAGAAATCATATCCAGACGAAACTTTATATGTTCTGCATTCTAGTTTTGTCAGGTCACTGAAAAGTAAAATAGCAACCACAGTGAGAAAATTCTTATATTTCCAGAAAATTATGTTTAAATGTTATTTTTAAGGAAAAGAATGTTTATCCTCCATTCTGGGGAATGATAAAAATGTTGCCAAATTACCATTTAAAAGCGCAGTCATTTTACAAAAGTAGTGTATATTATATATATAATGCACACACAGACACATACACACACCCATACACACACACATTAATTTCTCACTTAATAGGTTCTTGGAAACTGAGACTTTTAGAAAGTTTAAACAAAACAACATATAACAAAACCAATTTTACCATTAGCTACTTGATATAAATAAGATTCAGCTCCTACAACAAATTTCTGGTCACAAAAACATCACCAAACTTCTAAATAAAGAGCCAAAACCCTTCTAATATTAAACATAGAAAAATATTTGAGCTATACATATATTTTTAAAAGATTAATACACTCAAACAGGATAATTATCTACCCATTTATTCCAGCCCGGGGTTGAAGGTGGCTGAGTCTGTCTCAGCAGTTCAGGGCACCAGTCAGAAATGCACCGTGGTTGCCATCCGGTCACAGGTTACACATGTGCACACACACTCACACTCAGACAGGGACCATTTCAACATGCGAATTCACTGAACGTGCATATCTTTGGGATGTGGGAGGAAATTTGAGTCCCAGAGAAAACTCATGCCGACTTGGGGAGAACAGGTAAGCTTCACACAGACACAGACCCTGGGGAGAAGCGTTTGTTGTTTTTTTCTTTCTCATCAATGCTCTGAAAATAAAGGTTGAATGAAACATTATTCACTCACCTGCTGTTTGAGTGTGTGGCTGTGTGTGTGTGTGCGTGTGCGTATGTCTATCTCCAAAGATGATATCATTTATTAAACCACTGTCCCACTCCGGTGAGCACTGATGCCCTAAGAATCCCACCCCTGCTATTGATATGGAAGTGGAGAAGGGAAGTGCTGGGAGGGAAAGGGTGTGGTCCCTTTAAATGATACAGAAATACCTAAGGGTGTGGTCGCTGGCTGGCTGTGCCCAGGGACCTAGGTGAGGACAGGCGTTTTTGTTTTCCTGCTCAAATGTTGCATTTCGCAAGACCACCCTGGCCCGCCCCTCCCTCATCCTGTGCCTATAAAATCCCCCAACACCGGAGATTGAGAGGAGCACATCATCAGAGGAGCACACAAGTAGTTGGACATTGAGAGGAATGCACCGGCAGGCCGGCAGGCCAGCAGGCCACCAACCGACCGGCAGAATGATGCGGAGTTTGGCAGGGGCAGTCAGAGGAGAGCCCAGGCCTCCCAGCAGCCCAGCCCCAGGGAAAACCATCTCCCTCCTGGCTTCCCCATCTGCCAAGTGCTGCTTGCACTCAATAAAACCTTGCACTCATTCTCCAAGTCCACGTGTGATCCGATTCTTCAGGTACACCAAGGCAAGAACCCAGGATACAGAAAGCCCTCTGTCCTTGCGACAAGGCAGAGGATCTTATTGAGCTGGTGAACACAAGCCGCCTACAGACAGCAAAACTAAAAAAGTACACAGTAGCACACGCTCACTGGGGCTTCTGGAGCTGTAAAAATTCACCCCTAGACACCGCCGTGGGCTCGGAGCCCCACAGCCTGCCATCTGTATGCTCCCCTAGAGGTTTCAGCAGCAGGACACTGAAGAAGCCAGCCACTCCCCCGTCCCACACCCTGAGAGGGGGACAAGGGAAGGTTTCCAGTTTCACTATGACCATAGCAAATGTTACATACCTCAAGACTGCCCATTGAGATTAGAAAACCATACAAAATCCTGTGACCTAACTTAATCCAGCAATTTTACTTGTAGGCATCAACGCAAAGATACACTAGCAAAAGCAAAACATATATCTGCTTAATACTTTTTCTTTTCCTTTGCAACTTTTAGTTCAGGGGTGGGGTACATGTGCAGGTTTGTTACATGGGTAAATTGTGTGCCATGGGAGTTTGGTGTAGAGATTACTTAGTCACCCAGGTAATAAGCACAGGACTCGATTGGTAGTTTTTGGTCCTCACTCTCCTTCCACCCTCTACCACCAAGTAGGCCTTGGTGTCTGTTGTTCTCTTCTTTGTGTCCATGTACACTCAGTGTTTAGCTCCCACTTGTGAGAATGTGCAGTATTTAGCTTTCTGCTCCTGCATTAATTTGCTTAGGATAATGGCCTCCAACGTCATCATGTAGCTGCAAAGAGCATGATTTCCGTCTTTTTATGGCTGCATAGTATTCCATGGTATATATTTATCGCATTTCCTCTAACCATCTAAATGATGGGCATTTAGGTTGGTTTCGTATCTTTGCTATTGTAAATAGTGCTATGATGAGCACACGTGTGTATGTGTCTTCATGGTAGAACAATTTACATTCGTTTGGTTATAAACCCAATAATGTAATGGGATTGCTGGGTTGAATGGTAGTTCCAAGTCCTGTGAAAAATCTCCAATCTGCTTTCCACAGTGGATGAACTAATTTACATTCCTACCAGCAGTGTATAAGTATTTCCTTTTTCTCCACAACCTCACTTGCATCTGTTATTTTTTGACCTTTTAGAAATAGCCATTCTGACTAGTTTTGGCTTGTGTTTTCTAACGATTAGTAATGTTGAGCTTTTTTTTTTTGTGCTTCTTGGCTACATGTATGTCTTTCTTTGAGAAGTGTCTTCATGTCCCTTGTCCATTTTTTAATGGGGTTGTTTTTTGCTTGTTAATTTGTCTAACTTCCTAATAGATTATGTATATTAGACCTTTGTTGAAGGCATAGTTTGCAAATATTTTTCGGCATTATGTATATAGGTTTTCTATTTACTCTGTTGATAGTTTCTTTTAAACTATGCAGAAAGAAGCTCTTTAGTTAAATTAGGTACTATTTGTCAAGTGTTGTTGTTGTTGCAATTGTTTTTGAAGTCTTCATCATAAAATCTTTGCCAGGGCCTATGTGTAGAATGGTATTTCCTAGCTTTTCTTCTAAAATTTTTATAGTTTTGGCTTTTATATGTAAGTCATTCATCTTGATTTGATTTTTGTACATGGAGAAAGTAAGGGGTCCAGTTTAAATCTTCTGCATATGGCAATCCAGTTATCTAATCACCATTTATGAAATAAGGAGTCTTTTTCCCCATTGCTTGTTTTTGTCGACATTGTTGAAGATCAGATAGTTGTAGGTGTGTGGCTTTATTTCTGGATTCTTAACCTTTTCTGTTAGTCTATGTGCCTGTTTTTGTACCGGTAACATGCTGATTTGTTTACTGTAGCCTTGCAGTATAGTTTGAAGTTGGGTGGTAGAGTACTTCTAGGTTTGGTTTTTTTGTTTAAGATTGCCTTGGCTATTCAGGACTT
>NW_016107340.1:7545763-7550819 GCF_001604975.1 Cebus imitator | reverse complement strand
TTTTTTTTCGGTTCTACATCAATTTTAGAAACCTTTTTTCTAATCTGTGAAAAAAATGTCATAGCAGTTTGACAAGAATAGCATTGAATCTGTACATTGCTTTGGGCAGTGTGCCTAATCTAACAATATTGATTCTTCCATGAGCATGGAATATTTTTCTGTTTGTTAGTGTTATCCCTGATTTCTTTCAGCAGTGTTTTTAAATTCTCATTGTAGAAATTTTTTACCTCCCTTTTTAGCTGTATTCCTAGATGTTTTATTATTTTTTTGGCTACTGTTAATAGAACTAAGTTTTTTTATTTGGCTCTCAGCTTGGATGCTGCTGGTGTATAGGAGTGCTAGTGACTTTTGTGCATCAATTTTTTATCCTAAAACTTTGTTGAAGTTGTTTATCAGATCTGGGAGTTTTGGGGAAGAGACTATGGGATTCTCTAGGTATGGAATCATATCATCTGCAAAGATCGTTTGACCTACTTTCTTCCTGTTTGAATGCCTTTTATTTCTTTCTCTTCCCTGGTTGCTCTGGTTCTCAAGAGAAATGCTTCCAGCTTTTGCCCATTCAATATGATGTTGGCTGTGAGTATGTCATAGATGGCTCTCACTGTTTTGAGGTACAGCTCTTCAATGCCTAGTTTGTTTTGCATTTTTGACATCAAGAGATGTTAAATTTTATTGAAAGGCTTTCTGTGTCTATTGAAATGACGATGTTGTTTTTGCTTTTAGTTCTATGATGAATCATATTTATTGATTTGCCTATGTTGAATTAATCTTGCATATCAATAAAGCCCAGTTAATCATGGTGGATTAACTTTCTGATATACTGCTGGATTTGCTTTTCTAGTATTTTGTTGACAGTTGTTGCACCTATGGTCATCAAGGATATTGGCCTGAAGTGGGTTTTTTTTGTTATGTGTTTGGCAGGTTTTGATATCAGAATGATGCCAGCCTCATAGAATAAGTTAGAGAGGAGTCTGTCATCCTCAATTTTTGAAAATATAAAGAAGGGCTGGTATCTATCCTCTCTAGCTGCCTTTAATATTTTTTCTCTTGGCCGGGCGCGGTGGCTCAAGCCTGTAATCCCAGCACTTTGGGAGGCCGAGGCAGGTGGATCACGAGGTCAAGAGATCGAGACCATCCTGGCCAACATGGTGAAACCCCGTCTCTACTAAAAAAAAAATACAAAAAATTAGCTGGGCATGGTGGTGCGTGCCTGTAATCCCAGCTACTCAGGAGGCTGAGGCAGGAGAATTGCCTGAACCCAGGAGGCGGAGGTTGCGGTGAGCTGAGATCGCGCCATTGCACTCCAGCCTGGGTAACATGAGTAAAACTCCGTCTCAAAAAAAAAAAAAAAAAAAAAAAAATATTTTTTCTCTTGCATTGACTTTGGAGAATCTAATGATTATGTGTCTTGGAGATGGTCATCTTTTATAGTATCTCACAGGGGTTCTCTGAATTTCCTGAATTTGAATGTCAACCCCTCTAGTGAGGTTGGGGACATTCTGTGGAAATGTTGTGAACAATGTTTTCAAATATGTTTTCCAAGTTGTTTGCTCTCTCTCCCTCTCTTTCAAGGACACCAGTGAGTCATAGCCTTGGTCTGTTTACATAATCCCATATTTCTTGGAGGCTTTGTTTATTCTTTTTTGTTCTTTTTCCTTTATTTTTGTCTAAGTTATTTCAGAGAGAGTCTTCAAGCTCTAAGATATTTTCCTGAGCTTGGTCTATTCTGTTCTTAATACTTCTGATTGTATTATGACATTCTTATAGTGAGTTTTTCAGCCCTATCAGATCAATTCGTTTCTTTCTTAGAATAGCTATTTCATCTTTCAGTTCTTGTGTTGTTTTTATTGGGTTTCTTAGATTTCTTGGGTTGGGTGTCAACTTTTTCCTGAATCTAGATGACCTTCATTGCTATCCAGATTATTAGTTCTATGTCTATCATTTCAGCCATGGCAGCCTGGTTAAGAACCATTGCGGGGAAGCCAGTTTGATCATTTGAAGATAAGAAGATTCTGTGGCTTTCTGAGTTGCCAGAGTTCTTGTGCTGGTTCTTTCTCATCTATGTGGGCTGATGTTCCTTTAACCTTTGTAGTTGCTGAACTTTGGATAGAGCTTTTTGCTTTTATATTCTCTGAAGACCTTGAAGTTTTGACTGTGGTATAAGTTGGGTTCAGTCAGCTGGCTTCATTTCTGAATGATCTCAGGTGGCCAACACTCAGCTCAGTAACTGTGGGCTGCATGTTCTAACCCTGGGGGGTTGGTACCAGGCCCACAACTTTGTTCTCTGTCCACTTGAGGTTAAACATCTGTGATGCAAGAGGGGCTGAAGTGCTCTGGTCTGCTGACAACACTCTGATAGGGCAAAAGCACACCATCAGGGTGGTGGCAGCAGAGTATGCATGCATTGCCAGCAGCAGTAGCATGATAGGGTACAAATGTCATGTGCTCACAGGGGTGGGGTGATAGCATCCATTCTTGTATGCTCACATGGGTGACTGCAATGAAGCAGTGTCCACACATGCCGGGGGAGGGGGACAGCAGCAGTGAGGTCCACACACACATGCCAGTGGCAACTGAGCAGTGAAGTCTGTGTGCAAGTACGCGTTGGCAAAGGGGTGGGTGGAGGTTGTGGGTGGGTGCATACCAGCAGAGCCCATCTGCTGAAGCTTCCTGATTCTTAGGTGGGGGTCTGCCAGTCAAGGAGCTCAAGACCAGCCTGGGCAACATGGTGAAACCCCATCTCTACATCATTTGCCACCAGAAAGAACCCTAGTTGGGCATCCAAGGCTCTGCTGCAAATGGGCATGGCCAGGCAGACATGCTGGGAAAGACTGGCAGACAAAGGGGTGCACAGATTAGACTGGTCCCATCCCATGGGCAAGACTATGCCACCCTGTCCAGGTATGACAGGCAACAAAGGCCAAAGTCACCTAAGGGAGTATGGTGGGCTTTGAGGATGAGTGACCCTCACCATGCTCCACTGCCTCTATTCCTAAGCCAAATCCCCTGGATTCTGCACAGGCTGGAGTACTGTCCCTGCCACTTCTCCAAATAGCTCTCCCATCAGCTCAAGTTTTTGTGGGGGTTCATAGAGTCTCCTGAAGCTCGGAGTCCAGAGGTCCATGGCAAGAGTGAGCCACTCCTTATCTATTTAACTTATCTCTTCCCCCAGGAACTGCTGAGGGCCAGGAACGAGTCTTGGTGTTCGACTGCTCTGGGCAAGGTTCCCAGCTTCCTCCCCCTTCAGCCCAGGGTCTGCATCCTCCCTCTTTCCATTCTCAAAGTCTTCCCTTCAAAGATCTGCTCAGAGTGTGCTGGTAGTCCCTCCATGTGAGATGCTCTTCCTGGCTGCATCTAGTCGACCATCTTAGGTCTTTTCCAGGATTCTGCACTGAATCATTATTTATAATATCAAAATACTAGAAAGAAGTCAAATGTAGAAGACAAAATTGATTAAATAATATATCCTTACACAGTGGAATACTCTGAAGATCTGAAAAAGGAATAAGAAATCTCTCTATAAATCTATCAGTTATGCAGGATATATTATGGAGGAAAAACAAAGTAGGCAAAACTTGTACAATATGGTACCATTATCTAAAAAGAGAATATGTGTTTGTGTCTAGTTATATTTTAAGAATCAAGGGAATAATAAATCAAAAAACTTTTTAACCACTTACCAATAGCCTAAGAGGGAATATAGAGTAGAAAAAAGAGTGAGAGAAGCTGATTTTCATTAAATATAGTTTATTTCATAAATTTGAATTGGGAACTATAGTGAATGCTTTAAATGTTTTATATCTTCATAAATATTCTATATTAGTTATATGAATAGGTACACATAATTTTCAAACACAGTAATACTTTCTGAACATGCTTAATGACAAATAGTCTAAAGACAAAACCTTTGAAAAAACACTTTAACTGTTCTCTTATTGTTGGTGGTAGTGGCAATATTGTCATTCTAAGACCATTGAGTGTGTCATGTAGGATAAAGTAAATAAATATGTTTGTGTCATTAATAAATAGGAATTTCAGCATAAAAGAAAGTAGTTACAAACATAAGATTAATTAGGTGAAATTAAAGTTCTATTTTCCAGAATATTAATTGAAAATATCAGTGTTAACCCATGATGAATTTTATCTTAAAACACAAATTATTTCAAGGGTTCCTTAACTCTTTCCTTAGCAAAGGCCTAGAACTAATGACCAACCTAGTGGTAATGAGTACTTTAGTGCCCAGGTTGCAGTCTCTAAAGATTATTTTCCACTATATAGAAAGTAAGGTTCCTGGAGAAAGGACTGATTCCAAATCTGGAGCAAGAAATTTACAAAACAAACTTGAACTATTTTGTTAAATCAGAAAGAAGGAATGCCAAGATCATGCCCAAAGGACTCATTGGCCAATCTGAAGAGATTCCCATTATCCCAAAGTTAGACAATTAGAGCATCAATAAGAACAGTAAATACAATCACATCCCATGTATTAAACCTATGATTTATAATAATATTCAAGAACAAGCAAACTCATTGGTCAGCTTTGGAGGATAATATGCAACAAAGTCATTATTTTGAAAATAAGTAAATCGGGGAAAATAATCAAATTGTATCCCGCTTTTCCTTTATAAATTATACTTTAAGGAAACAAAATATCAATGAGGATGGATTTCTCTGTATAGAAATATTTCAGCTAATGAAACAGAAAGAAATGATAGAATAATCCAATATTATTCTTTTGTAAACTGTAATGAATTAATGGATTTAATAATGATTAATAAGAGCTTCTAGTCCCCCCCAAAAAAACTAACCAAGCAAGATATACCTTTCTATGGAAGTGTAAAAAAATCTATCAAGTGCCGGGCGCGGTGGCTCAAGCCTGTAATCCCAGCACTTTGGGAGGCCGAGGCGGGTGGATCACGAGGTCAAGAGATCGAGACCATCCTGGTCAATATGGTGAAACCCCGTCTCTACTAAAAATACAAAAAATTAGCTGGGCATGGTGGCGCGTGTCTGTAGTCCCAGCTACTCAGGAGGCTGAGGCAGGAGAATTGCCTGA
>NW_016107340.1:7537847-7545707 GCF_001604975.1 Cebus imitator | reverse complement strand
AAAAAAAAAAAAAAAAAAATCTATCAAGTATACTTAACAAAATAATAATTATTATTATCATTATTCCAAATCTCAAGACTCTAACTACTGATTTACCGAAATTATAGAGCTATATAGAATGACACCATAGAAACACAATCAGCAAAATTCAGTTCCTAAAACAAATCAATTGCAAGAGAGGGGAAAAAGTGATGGAGAGAAGCCCTGTAGATTAAAAAATATGTGAGAGACATAGTAAACCGGGGGAAATGTTGCATGAAGCTTATTTCGAATATGATGCAAAACTGAAACACACTGAAAATAAATTATGAGACAATGGGGAAATTTGAACACTGACAATACTTAGTGATATTTTTAAATTATTAATATTTTAACAATATTAATGCTAAGGGTAATAATGGAATTGTGGTTATGTTAAGAATTCCTGGACAGGAGCAGTGGCTCACACCTGTAATTCCAGCACTTTGGGAGGCCAAGGGAGGCAGAGGGCTTGAGCACAGGAGCTCAAGACCAGCCTGGGCAACATGGTGAAACCCTATCTCTACTAAAAATGCAAAAATTAGTCAGGTGTGATGGTGTACACCTATAATCCCCGCTACTTGGGAGGCTGAGGCAGGAGGCTCGCCTGAACCTGGGAGGTGGGGTTTACAGTGAGCCGGAAGATGGCGCCACTTCACTATAGCCTGGGCAACTGAGTGAGATTCCGTCTCAAAAAAAAGAATTCAAAATATATCAATGATACTGATATATTTACAAATAAAACTTTGTCTTTATTTTGCTATTAAATGACCTAGTGTGTTAGAGGAGAGTAAATAAAGGCAAAAACGGAAAAGGTAACTGTAAGGCTGGTTGACTCGCCGGGAACTCGGACACACCCATCCCTCTCCGTGCCTGAAAACTACGTCACCACTCCACGCTCGACATCAAGCCCGGCACTCAGCATCTTGCCCCACCAGGTAGCTTCCCCAATGCCCACTTCTGCACTCCGCACCAGAATCTGCACTCAACACTAAACTCTGCACCTAGCCCGCCATTGGAAAACCCCGCCAAAATTTAAAAGAAGCCCCACCAAAACCTGCCCAATAGCATTTTGCCCCGTCCAGGTCCCACTCCCCCTGGGTGGCCCGCTCACCGGAAATCCCACCTACCTACCAATAGCAGCTTGCCCCATCCACGTCCTGTTCCCTCATAACCAATCAAGACACCCTCACTCGCTATAAAACCCCACGCCTTAAGAAATCAGGCGCGACTTCCCTGGCCCCTTTCCCTGCGACCATGGAACCTCCCCTGGGAGCTAAATAAATTGGCATTTAATTTTCTTATACTGGCCTCAGTTTCCTCATTTTAAACTCAGCAATAACCCTTACATTTGGTGCCAAAAACCTGGGAGGAATTGTAAGACCCCTCCTGGGAGAAACTGACTCCTCCACCCAAAGCCGGACCAGGGAACCGCTCCGCCACAAGGTAAGACTTCTGTTGCCCACAGCCTCCCCCGCTGCTTGTCTCGTGGACTCCCTGCTCATAATCGTGGCTGCATCAGGGACTCCTTCCCATCTCGTCGTGGGCCAGGCCCCGGCCTTGTCCTGAGAACCTGAGCATAGAGGAGACATCCCTACATTCTTGTCTTGTCTTCTCCCCGTAAGGGGTTTTCTGGGGGTCAGGAATCTGAGGGAGACGTCCCCATCTTCCTGAACCCTCTCTGGTGCTCGGTAATGCAGTCCAGGACGCCTTCCAATCATCTCTGCAGCAGCGGCCAAGGTTTGGGTATTCAGAAGCCCCGTTTGCAGACCCGGGCCCTGCCTAACAGCAGGACCAAATCCCTGGCTTACCCTGCTAAAATGTCTATCTCAAATCAGCCCTTTGGCATATAAACTCCCGTTAATTAAGTAACTGTACTTTCAGTTTCTCTTCCTACCCCCGGCACAAGTGAGTGAGTGAGTGAGTTTATGTGTAGTCCCACGGCCTGACGGCTACGTGGCTTGTGTGGGCTCAACCCACAGTTCCACAGGGACGTCATAAGGCATAACGGTGATTCACCTCAGGACTGAAAGTTCTGAGGTGACCAGGCCTGAGGGTTATACGGGTACACCTTAGCCAAGACGCCCTGAAACATCCCTTCCGGGACGTGGCCGGGAAGGCATCAGACTGGTCTCCCATCTGGGGGGCACCCATCCTTTGTCCATCAATCCTATATGTGGTTCTGTCTTTATTGTAAATTCGCCAGTTTTGTTAGACTCTTGTTAGCTGATATACAGTGAGTTAGGTCTGCTTCCTTTGAAGTAATTCTATAGTAGGTAACAGACCACTGGCTGCAGGAAATCTTTACTGAATTTATGCCCCTAAAAGTAACTCTGTTCTCTTTCCTTCTCCTCTTCTTCTACTACTGAGGCCTCATTTCCTCTAACTCTGCCATGTGGCAAATAGCCCTAGCCCTGTCTCTTTTTCACTTCCTCTAATTCTGCCATGTGGCAAATAGCCCTAGCCCTGTCTCTTTCTATTTTCTTTTTTATTATAATCATGGTAGCCTGTAGGTTCTCTCAGCCACCCCCTCCGGGACAGGAGTATTTCTACCCATGTTGGATATAGTATGTTTTTATAACCCTTCCTCACCCCTAACTACCCCGCAACACAGAGTCAACTATAGATAATCAGGAGTCCCACCTAGACCCCAAGTCGCCATTGGGATGTCTAGTCCAAAATTTACCCAAGCTGGGCCTCTCCATAAAAAAGAAAAGGCTGCTTTTCCTCTCCACCGTGGCCTGGCCCCAGTATCCTCTGGACACCCAGTCCAAGTGGCCACCGGAGGGAACTTTCAATCTTGGCATTCTAACTGATTTGGACAATTTCTGTCAAAGAAATGGTAAATGGTCGGAGGTCCCCCACGTTCAGGCTTTCTGGTATCTTCACTCCCACCCCACTCTCTGTTCCTTTTGCCCTCGGTCCCTCCACCATTCTCCTCCTTTTCCGACCCCGACCTGCCCGACAAACTATCCTTTCCACCCGCCCAACCCACTAATCCTCCACAGTATGCAGAACCTCAACCCCCTCCAGCTCCTCCTCTTCCTGGTCCCAACCTAGCCTCTCCTGTTAGTGCTCACACTCACTCGCGCTATGCTCCTAAAGATGAAACCTCCCTCCTTTGCCCTCTTCGCGAGGTCGCTGGAGCAAAAGGCATTGTTCGAGTGCATGTTCCCTTCTCCCTCTCTAATCTGTCAGCCATTGAGAAACACCTAGGGTCATTCTCCACCAATCCTACTGCTTACACCAAAGAATTCCACTACCTCACCCAGGCTTACGACCTCACCTAGCACAATACCTATGTAATTCTGTCCACCACCCTTACTTTAGAGAAGCGTAACCGCATACTTACGGAGGCCTGGGCACACGCTGATCAGGTACATCTCACAAATAATCAAATGCTCATAGGTGCGGCAGCTGTCCCCGAGCCCAACCCTAATTGGAATTATCAAACTGGTCAAGATGGCCACTGCCGCAGAGACCAAATGCTACAATGCCTCCTAGTGGGCATGCAAAGCGCGGCTCAAAAAGTAGTTAATTATGATAAGCTGAGGGAGATAACTCAGGGCCCTACTGAAAACCCCGCCACCTTCCTCAACTGATTAACAAATGCTATGATCCTCCATACCCAGCTGGATCCGGCCTCTTTAGCGGGGGCTACAGTTCTAGCCACCCATTTCATCTCTCAGTCAGTGGCTAATATTAGAAAGAAACTTAAAAAGGCTGAGGAGGGCCCCCAAACTCCCATACAAAACCTGGTAAACATGGCATTTAAAGTTTTTAATGACCGAGAGGAAAAGCTGAGGCCACCTGCCAGGCCTGTCTAAAGCAAAAGGTAAGCCTCCAAGCCCAAGCTCTTGTGGCAGCCCTGAGGCCGGCAGCCCACCAGGCGCCTGGTGGAGGGGGTCCATCGAAACCCACCAAGAATTCCGGAGGCGTTTCGCCTGGGCCCTGTTTCAAGTGCAGTCAGGAGGGACACTGGGCATGCCAGTGTCCATGTCCCCAACCACCTACCAAGCCCTGCCCGGACTGCAAGCAGCTTGGACATTGGTGTGGTGATTGCCCGTCCCGGATTGCAGGCCCACCCCTGCACCTCTATGTGGAGGGCAGGCCGGTCTGCAGGAAGCAATCCCATCGCTTGAACTTCTCAGCCTTCTGGACGACTGACGCAGGCCGGACTTGAAGACTCCCATCACCCTTGCCGAGCCCAGGGTAACACTGCAGGTAGCGGGGAAACTGCGGACACAGTGGCCTCCCTCTTAGTTCAAGAAATCATCCCTCGTTTCGGCTTGCCTGCAACCATCCAGTCAGACAATGATCCAGCATTTACAGCCCAGGTGGTCCAGCTGGTCTCAACATCTCCTGGAAACTGCACATCCCCTACCACCCTCAGTCGTCGGGTAAAGTTGAATGGGCTCACGGCATCCTCAAAGACCATTTGTCCAAACTTACCATCGAGGTAAAACTCTCTTGGCCCACACTCCTACCTCTTGCTCTAGCCTGGGTCCGAGCCACCCCATGGGGACCAACAGGCCTCAGCCCCTTTGAATTGCTGTATGGCCGGCCTTTCCTGGTTTCTCACAATCTCCCTGTAAAACCACCCCCACTGGCTTCCTACCTTCCCTTCCTCTCTCTTCTCCGCCACCTGTTAAGGGAGCACGCAGACCACTCCCACCCTGTTGTTCCAGGACCAGAGAACTCCCACCCAGCGGTGCCTCTCCAACCACGCGACAGCGTTCTCCTCCAAGAACTCGAACCAGGATCCTTGCAACCCAGGAATCCTGGTCTGAGGGCCCCACCACCAGGACCCATTATCTTGCACAGGCAAACTGCGAAACGGGCAGCTGTCAGTCTACTGTCTCCATCCTCATCCCACACGGTAAAAGTGTTGTACTCGGTAGCGATCATGGGTTTCACTTTCGGCCCAGGCTGTGTTTTCTATATGACAAAACCAAGGACTACTGTCATTGGTGGAACACCACCTACGGGGATGCCCATACAGCTCTTGTGTTATTCACAAGCCACAGCCTCCAGGCCGTCCCAACCGCATGCTCACTCGCTTCAGCAATGGTTCCTTAGCCCTCAACATCCGCGACCCCTGGCACAGCCATTGGGATGCAGGAGTGTCCGGTAAAGTCTATGAAGATTATACCTGGAGCCATCCTCAGGGAACATGGCTAATATTCCGGTCCTATACCCCCATTGTCCCTGAAGCAATAGAACAGCTCAGTTCTGTAAGCCATACAATCCTGCAAAACGAAGCCACCCTAACTAACCAATTCAAACCCTCAGATAGCACCTCTCAACCTTTCGCTTGGTTGACTCTAGTACAGCAGGGAGCCAACATGTTAAATTTAACTAAAGCCATGAATATCACCAACTGCTTTTTATGTGCCTCTCTCAGCAACCCCCCCTTAGCTGCAGTTCCCCTCAGGTCCGGGTTCAATCTGTCACAATCACCTACAGGACCCGGCACCATCTTAACTGATATCCCTTTGTCCCAAGTACGCCCTCACAATTTCTCTCTCTGAGACAGCTAGCAGCTTCAGTCCCAGCTGTAACACCACAGTGAAGGTAAAATCCTCCCTCTACACACCACCAGGAGGATACTTCTGGTGTAATGGAACCTTAACTAAAGTTATTAATGCCTCCTCCCCTTTCCCTTGTGTGCCTGTCACCTTGGTCCCGCAGTTAGAGGTATACGAACAGGCCGAACTTCCATTCCTCCTTCCACCCTCCCCTAATTACCGAGACAGATGAGCAGTCTTCCTCCCAATGGTCGTTGGCCTCTCTCTAGCCTCCTCTCTGATGGCGGCCGGGCTGGGTAGCAGCACCCTAGGCTACAGTGTCACCTCAGCCACTCAACTAGAGGACAAGCTTCCCGTGGCTATCAAAGCGTCAGCCGCCTCCCTGGCCTCCCTCCAGCGACAAATCACGTCACTGGCCCAGGTAACTCTTCAAAACTGACGGGCCCTAAACCTGCTAACAGCAGAAAAAGGAGGTACCTGTCTGTTTCTTCAGGAACAGTGCTGCTACTATGTCAATGAAACAGCCTTGTAGAAGAGAACATCGACACTCTCCATCACCTCCAAGAAGAACTCCGAAGAAAACAGAACGCACCAGTCTCGCCTCTCAACTGGTGGCAATCCCCCATGCTTACCTGGCTAACCTCTATTATCACTCCCATGATCGTAATTTGTCTTCTGCTAATGCTAGCCCCTTTTTTCTTCAGGTTTTTAGGGGTGGCCGTAAACCAAATGCTGCTTCACCCTTATGTCCGGCTCCCAACCGAGGCACCAGCCAACTGACAGCCCCCCTCACTCCGCCCCTGCTCAGCAGGAAGTAGCCAGAAAGAAGCGGCGTCCTATATGAAAAGGGTCAGAATGTAAGGCCGGTTGCCTCACAGGGAGCTCGGACACACCCATCCCTCTCCGCGCCTGAAAAGTACGTCACCACTCCGCGCTGGACATCAAGCCCTGCGCCTAGCATCTTGCTCCGCCACTTAGCTTCCCCAATGCCCACTTCTGCACTCCACACCAGAACCTGCACTCAACACTAAACTCTGCACCTAGCCCGCCATTGGAAAACCCTGCCAAAATTTAAAACAAGCCCCACCAAAACCTGCCCAATAGCATTTTGCCCCATGCAGGTCCCACTCCCCCGGGCGGCCTGCTCGCCGGAAATCCCGCCTACCTACCAATAGCAGCTTGCCCCGTCACTCGCTATAAAACCCCACGCCTCAGGAAATCAGGCGCGACTTCCCTGGCCCCTTTCCCTGAGACCATGGAACCTCGCCCGGGAGCTAAATAAATTGGCATTTAATTTTCTTATACTGGCCTCAGTTTCCTCATTTTAAACTCCTTAATAACCCTTACAGTAACTGGAACTGGTGATGTATATGTTGTGAATAGTTATAGAACTCCATTTTGATATACATTTGAAAATTTCCATAATAAAAAGGACAAATAACTTTAAAATCTTTACTATTAGCCTACAAGGACCTGCTTAAACTGGGCTATACTTAACCTTCCTATCTCAGCTCATCACTCTTCCCTTGCTCATTTTGTACCAGTGACTCTGACGGCCTTCTGTTCTATGAATATGCCAAGCTCTTTGTCTAGTGAAATAGGTGAAGAAACAATAGCAGAATTTTCCAAAAACTTTGAAAGATATCAAACATAGACACAAGAAGAGAAAGGAAGCAGTGATTTTTTATTTGCCCTTTATCAATTAATTCTAATATCCTTAACTTGTTAAGGCACTACATTCTGTGAAGATCTTCCACTCCAAGCAGGATGGTGGTCATGGAAGTCTGAATCCACTAAGGAGTGTGTAACAACTCACCTGCCGGAAAAAAGAAAAAAAGAAGATCTTCCACTCCAAAGCCAATCTAAATCTACATTTGACCACCTGGGTGGGCTTTAATGGAGAAAAATCTCCTCAGTTCCACCCTGACTGACTCGATTTTGCATCCTCTGAGTGACCCCAGACATTAACAAGCCTCAGGTTTGAATCTTTTAGCAAATGTAGGTTCTGAGATGCCTTTGAGCTAAGGTGCACCAGGATGATAGGGGAATAATAGTTGTCTCTTGTTTAATTTGATGTGGAAATAAGAATGGAATGAAATGCCTATCCATACAATTTCTAAAGGCACTGTTTGCCTTGATGGTTCTTATTGCAAGGCAACTGATCTGAAGTAGACTGAAGGGAAAGGCTGGCTTTAGAAACAGAGATTGAAAAAGGGAAACATCTGAGTTACTTAAGAGTAAAGAACCAAGAGAACTTCAGTGAGTACAAAGGAATGACAAAACAATGTATATATATATATATGAATAGGAAACA
>NW_016107340.1:7534399-7536177 GCF_001604975.1 Cebus imitator | reverse complement strand
AAAAAAAAAAAAAAAAAAAATCACTCCCTATTCTAAGACCCTAGGTAGAGCCTGAGGCATTCCGTGATCTCTGCCCTGCAAGGCTTTTCTCCTCCTTGCCAGCTGCCATCTGCAAAGACCCTCCCGGTGAGCAGAGGTCACCTCCCTTCTCAGAGAGCATTGCATAAGCCCTCTTTACGAAACCCTCATGTAGTCTCCACATTGAGAAGGCATTTGTGGGACCAGAGCAGTATTTCCTGCTGTGCAACCACCCCGAGGTGCTCCCTGGTGTTACTGCGCTCTCAGATGGTCTTTACCTTAGGCCTTCTGTTGCCACTTGATTTCTAACTAACTGCACCAATAATATAGTTTAGTTTGGTGCATAAAGTTCAGTGTACTCTGAGCCAAGCAAGCTTATTATTATTAAGCTAGAAGTAACATAGGTCTCCCCCTGGCCATCTTGACCCACAGCTCTCCAGAGCTATTTGCTGAGAGGCCAGAACAAGGATTTTTCTAGGCTCACCTTTCTTAGTTGCCTTCCATAACAATCCCAGACCCTATGAACTAGATTTTAAAGTTGACTGAATCCATAAGAGATTAATGTACAGTAACTAAGGCTGTAAGACACTGTTTTCCAATGGCCAGAACTCTTCACAGAATTTATGATCTATGGCAATGAAAATAACTAAGACCTTCAAAAATTTAGTGCTCAGAACAGGACAAAAGAGCTAGAGGAAACTTCCATCTGCTTTATCACTACTACTGTAATCACTTCAATTCTGAGATAGATAAGTCAAGATTGTCATCAGGTTGGCAAGACTGGCAGTCTAGGTTGGAAGGCAATTTATATTATGAAAACAATGACAGCATCAAAGAATAAATTCAATTGTCTCTTTTATTCCATAAATATAAATTAATCCATTAAAAGTCAGTTAGCTCCTAGAAGATGAGAAGCTTTTGTCTGTAAAAACTGATATCAAAATTAAAGAAACTTTGGAAAAAGCAGCCCCACTTAACAAAAAAGATACAATACCCAAGAACCATTAAATGATCAGATTATGGGTAGATACTTTTTATCCCGAACAGATGAACAAGCATGGGTGAGGCTAGTCAAATACTCCTGAGCTTCCCAGAACATATCTGGGGGCAGAATATCGCAGGGAGGTATTAAAGCAAATGTGCCAACCGAGACTTTGGTTCCTTAAACACCCCAGCACTTTCATGTTGCATTGTGATTTTTTTTCTCCTCTCAGCTTTGGCCTTGTTTTTCTGCCTATACCTGCGTCAGACAGATCTTCACAAATCGTGCCCTTGGTCAGTTGACAATAGGTGGCATAAGGTCTAGATTGTGCAAAACTGACAAAAACTTGAAGGCAACTACCTTATAAAACTGAAACCAAAAGGCTTAAAGGACATTCACTTTGTTGATAAAGTAGGTATTACCTTGCAGAGACGGAAAAGGCCATATATAAGAAATCTGAACAAACATTTATATTTACTTATTATTTTTGGTTTTTGAGATGAAGTCTCACTCTGTCACCCAGGCTGGAGTGCAGTGGCTCAGCTCACTACAACCTCCCCTTTGCCCATTCAAGGGATCCTCCTGCTTCAGCCTCCCAAGTAGCTGGGATTATAGGTGTCTGCCACCACACCTGGCTAATTTTTGTATTTTTAGTAGAGACAGGGTTTCATCTTGGAGGCCAGGTTGGTCTTGAACTCCTGACCTCAAGTGATCTGCCCACCTTGGCCTCCCAAAGTGGTGGGATTATAGGCATTGGCCACCGACCATGCCCTGCCTG
>NW_016107340.1:7530941-7533361 GCF_001604975.1 Cebus imitator | reverse complement strand
CACTCCAGCCTGGGTAACAAGAGCGAAACTCAGTAAAAAAAAAAAAAAAAAAAAAGATCCCAAATGCCTTCCTCAATAAGAGCTGTTTTAAATCTTCAAACTATTGTCCTTATATTTATGAGCATAGTTTCCATAAACAACTGTTATTTATTGAATGCATGCTAAGTACTAGTGTTTTACATTTGGTAATGCTAATCTTCAGAGTGTCCCAGTTCATAGAAGAGTTAACTGAGGTTTAGAAGTTTTAAGCAATTTACCTAAAGCTACAAAGTTAGCACTGAGGTTTAGAAGTTTTAAGCAATTTACCTAAAGCTACAAAATTAGCAAGTGGTAGAGTCCTGGTTGAGCTATATGTCTCATAAAACTTATCCTCTTAGTAACTCTGATGTCTAATGAGAAGATAAGCAAAACATCAACAATTTTAAACTTATGAAAAGCAATAAAAATCCTAAATTAACAGAAAAATACAACTTTTTAACACTACTTCTATATTTTCCGGTTGCCTTTGTCTCTAGTTAAGAATGATTTCATGGGATAAATAGAGATGAATACGGTCAGACTGAAACAGAAAATGTTGGAAGCAATTTAACTTGCACAGCGTTTCTAGAACACCAGCAGGTGGCAGTATTTAAGAACATTGCTTGTAATCACAACTTTTGCAGCTATTGCTGCAGAGAGAGATTGGGTCTCAAACAAAAGGCTTTAAACTTTGGCCCAAACTTGAATTTCCAGTTATTTTATTCTTTGTCCTTGGAAAGTTTCAAGAGCTAAAACATCACTATTTCCCTATAATTGTTTAATTTGAGGTTCACTTCAACTTATAAATATGGAACAGTGGTTTTAACAAATTACAGTAAATTTAGTGAATCTTACTTTGGAAATTGTGTAAGGTACTTGAAATTGTTCCAGATATCAGTTCCTTCCCTGGAATTGTGTGGCCTAAGCCTGAGAGCAATATTCGAATGGCTGTTATTTTGTATTGTTTCTTAGATATCTAGAAAATATGTGAAATACTGGGTCAGGCTCTGTTGACAATGCACAAGAATCATTCAAAAGGCTTACATTATATGCTTGGCCTAGAAACCAGTTTGCCACATTTTCCTAACAGTTAAGGCCTTTTACAAACTGCTCCACATTCAGCATTTTTCTCTGCTCTGCAACACTCATCCCTCAGTCCTGTTTAGCAAACAATATACCTTCTGTAATCATCACTGTTGTTTGCACCTCCATCTGCTACACTCAGTCTACCTATTAAAAAATTTTTTGCTTTACTCTTTTTCAATCCATGTACCTACCTTGCTTCAAAATACTCTTTACAAAACATTCCCTAGGCATTATTCCTTGACTATTTCTGTGTTCTTCTTTTGCAACTATGTATTTTCTTAGAATGTATAAAATCAGTTTTCCCATAATAATGTGTATGTTGTATATGTTTATCTTGCAATTTTCAGTTGAACATGTGTCATAAATACAGGAAAGCAAGGAAAGAAGGAAGATTTTACTGAAAAGGAGAAAGTTGTCAGTTCATTAAGACAAAGTCCATTGTATTCTCTTTTCTGTATGGTATCTCTCAAAATTGAACTCATTCATTGCATTTTTTTTCCTGTCAATTTCATTGCCCAGAGTCATAATAAACTTGAAATGCTCTGACATAATTAGCTGGGGAAAGGAAGAACATAACTGTCAATTAATTTAGGAAATGACCATGCCTATCATTGGTCTCTGATAATGTGTTTGTATCTCACACATTCTCATTTCTCTTTTCTTGTAGGTGCATCGATAAACAAAATAATAGAAAAAATAGAAAAAAATAATCTTCTGTTAGAAATGGTTCTGTAACTTAGTTTCTTTCAATGCTATTTTTAAAGTCTTTTTTGTTTGTTTGCTTGAAAAATAAGCGTGGTTTAGGAAGAAAGGAAATACATTTCTAACCCAATTTGTGCAGTATAGTTTTCCCCCAAGATTACCAATTTACTTTCAAATACATGCTCACAGGCTGTGTTTATACAGCCCACACTGTATAAACACATAGAAGAGGAAAGCTTGCACAGTAAACTCCCCGGCTTCTGGGAGGACTTGTGGCTCAGAAAAATGACAGAAGTATTCTCTGGAATAATATAGCTCTATATCCTAAACACTTTTAATCTAAGGGTTTATATGAATTTGTATGATAGCTACTAGGAATAAAAAATAGTGTAGTATACACATCCTGGATTTCCTAGTCAACCAATATGAAGCCACCAGAAATGTATTCAGCTGGTAAATGTATTACCCTTCATATGGGTAAAGTGTTTCTCATGCATTGGCGGTGGAATGCTCAATGTTTGGGAATGGCTGGAATTAATGAGTTTCTTTAATCCTTCCAGAGTTATCTGTATTTTAAAAGTTTATAACTTTTTTTGTTGTTTTTTTTTTTTTTT
>NW_016107340.1:7522431-7529726 GCF_001604975.1 Cebus imitator | reverse complement strand
GAAGTCAAGATATACATTTGTTTACACATCATCTGGGTGGTGATAGAAGTCACAGATTTTAGCAGTTACTGATAAGAAAAGGTAAGCAGCTTTACATAGTTTTGCAGAACAAACTAGCAGTTCTATTTACAGAGGCCAAGGACAGTAGTTATTGTGAGGAGAATGGGGCAGCCATTTCAACTTATCTAAAAACAGTTTTGCATTTTATAAAATAGTTTTGCTCCGGTTCTGGCTCTAGGCCAGCACAATATCACAGGTATACACCCTGTCTTTCAGAAAGCCTTACCTGGCTGCCTAAACCCTTTCTGCTCATGGCAAGGCCAGACACCCAAATATCGCCTGCACAATGTTTCATATGGAAACGGGAAAAATTCCCTTATCCTTCTTGCAGGGCATGTGATGGGGATGTGGCTCACTTCTTCAGCGCCCCACTGTTCAAACCCCTAAAGGGAGCATGCAGATGGGCAGGCTGTAAGACCCTGAGCCCACGGCTGTGTCTAGCTAGGGGTGAATGCTTACAGCTCCTGAAGCCCCAGTGGGTGTGTGTTATAGGGTGCTGTTTTAGTTTAGCCGTCCATAGGGAGCTTGTGTTAGCTCAATGAGACCCCTGCCTTATTGCAAGGACAGAGGGCTTTCTGTACCCTGGGTTTCTTGCCTTGGTGAACCGAAGAATCGGATCACACATGGACTTGGAAAATGAATACAAGGTTTTATTGAATGAAAGTAGCTCTCAGCAGATGGGGGAGCCAGAAGAAAGACAGAGTGGGAAGATGGTTTTCCTGCTGGAGTAAGTTTGCTCAGCAGCCGGGCTCTCCTCTGACTACCCCAGCCAAACCCATGTTGTTCCCTGGTCAATAGCCTGGCGGTGTGCCTGTGCCTGGCGGTATGCTCTCGACATCCAGCCACTTGTGTGTTCCTCCATTGATGTCTTCCTCTTGACATCCAGTTGCTTATGTCTCCGCCTGCTAGGGTTCCCGGGTTTTTATAGGCACAGGACGGGGGGCATGGTTGCCCATGGTGGTCTTAGGAAATGCAACATTTGGGCAGGAAAACAGAAATAAATGCCTGTCCTCACCTAGGTCTGTGGGCTTAGGCCAGCAGGTGGAACCCTAGCCAGGGACCATGGCCCTCCTCTACCCAGCACTTCCCTGGTGGGCTTCTGTATCAATGGGGTCTCTAGACTGAGCAATTTGAGTGCAGGAACTTTGAGTTATTTAATTCTGTGCCCTCAGATCTTCCCTTAGTTCCTGTCACTGAGAAATGTTTTTGAATGAATGAATAGTGCACATATGCATGTGATACAGGCACTCAGTATTTAAATTCAGGTGGCTTAAAGTTCAGAACCCTTAACCTTGTGTTCAAGAGTACTTGAAACAATACCACCGCCTTTGAGCAAGCTTGTTTAAAAAGAGCAAGTACTCATGAATAAATCATCTGCTTGCTCACTTTCAGCAAACTATACTTTGAAAGGAAATGGGCCAGTTCCCTTGTGGGTGAGCTCTCAAGTGGTCAGTTTCTGGTATGCGAATGTTTGTGATAAATATTTCCCCTCTTTTCCTTACGCTGTAGTTATTGTTGTATAAAGAAGTATACTTGTCTAAGGCATAAAATTTAAAAGCTATCAAAAGATAAACAATACAAAGTAACCTTTCTTCCTCCCCAGAAGCAACCACCATTTGCAGTATTTGTTAATCTTTCATAGAGAGTCTAAGCATATTAAAAAGTAAAAGACATTTTTTGTTACGTTTTAAGACATACATTCAGAGAAATAATTTGCTGTGGCTAAAATATTTTCAATATTTGACAGCTGCCATAAGGAAGAAATAGCGTGTTGTAGAGATGCTTCTTCAGCGACAGGCTGAGTCTAAGGTGCCTCTAAGGTTTCCAGGCAAATGTATCCAGGAGAGCTAAAACAGAGGTCTAGACTCAGGAGAGAGGTCAGGAGGTAGTGATCAAGGGTAACAAATTGTTGATGCCACTGGAAGGATGCCATAGCCAAAGCAGCGTAGACGGTGGGTGATAGGCTGGCATCACACTAAATCCTAGGAAGCACCAATATTTAGGACAGCTGCAAGAAGAGCTAATACCCAAACCCAGGAAGGTTAAGTTAGGGTCACCCCAACAGTAGATTTAATAGCAGTAGACTTTCCAAATCAAAGTAAGAGCAAATTTTACACTCTGTGCTCTTTAAATTACACTGATACACACTAAAAAGGCCAGTCCTGTAGAATGCTGAAAAGAGAAAGTAACAGTAGTTCAGTGAGAGATAGCAAAAAAATGTATCCATCAAATACCTATTGATTACTGTGTGCTAAGAATGTACGAATATAATAATGAATGGTACTGTCCTTTTACAGGTTTGTTTCTCTGTGAAATTGTAAGTCTGCAGGCATGCCCTAAGGTGATCTTTCTTCCTCATGGCTAGTGGAACATTCAAAGTGGAGACATGAGTCTCAGGTTGCCCTGATGTGAATCATCCACTTACACTTAGGAGGATTTTGAAAGCCTTGTAAACATCTATTTCCTAACCTGTTCAAACCTGCATCTAGAAAGAGAGGTCAGGAGTGTATCAAGGTAAACATGCAAAATGCATCAAAGAAGAAGACTAGGAGGAGGAGAAGGAGGAGGGGGAGAGGGAGCAGCAGCAAATGGGTCTGAGGCTTCTATGTTTTCATATCATCTTCATTCATCGATCTATTTAACAAAAAAGGAAGCCATCATAAAGATACAGAAAAACCCAAACATTTTTCCTACTCTCTACATTCTGCAACACAATCCACATGGAACACTTCTGTGACCTCTGGTCTGGTCTCCAAAATGTGTGAGGATTTCTGCCCACAGGCAATGAAGCAATTCTGACACCAGGTGTTTGCGGTTTTCCCCATGCAACAAGCAATTCTGCAGCAGAAACCAGCTGGGTGTCCTTTAATTCTATTCAATTCTGAGACTATTTGCCTAGAGATAGCATCAGATCCCACAGAATGAGGGCTCAGTCCCACAAGACTGCCCTCCCGCTTCCGATGCCAAGCCCCAGCTTATTTTACCTGTGCTTCTGACCAACTGGCTATAAATCAGGGTTCCCACATCCCCTGCCTGAGGTGTGATTAATTTGGTAGAGCAGCTCACAGAACTCAGGTTTATTTACCAGTTTATTATTAAAGATATTACAAAAGATATGGATGAAGAGATATATAAGGCAAGCATGTGGGAAGGAGAGTGGAGCTTTCATGCCCTCCACAGTCATGCCACCCTCCAGGAACCTGGAAATTCTCAGAATCCAGTTCTTTCGGTTTTTATGGAGCCTTCATTACAGAGTCATGATCGATTAAACCAATGGCCACTGGTGATCAACTAAACCTTCAGCCCCTGTCCACTCCCTGGAGGTGGCAGGGTGTGGGAGGAGGCTGAAAAATTCCAGCCCGCTAATCCTGCCTTTGTCTTTCTGGTTGACCAGCCCCCATCCTGAAACTACCTAGGACCACTAGCCACCAATCAACTCATTATCAAACAAAAAGGTACATCACTTTGGAGAGTCCATGGATTTTAGATGTTGGACACCAGGAAACAGGGAAGAAGACCAAATATACATTACACAATATCACAACCCTTAAATGATTTTCTGCAATATGTCTTGAACTGTTTTATGCACTGAAGATACAGAGTTGAAAGATGAGCCTCTAGAGGTTTGCAGTGCACAAGTAAACTAGCAGACTCTACCTGCTGGTATGAGTAAGTATAGCGTGTCCCACTGCTCCCAGGGGCCCCTTTTACATGCACGGGTGCACAGGCTATGGCCCAGACAGATATATGTAGAAGGTGCTATGGAAGCTATAAAGGGGACCCTTCTCCCTTTTGAGGTTAAGAAATGATTTAGGGAATTTTACACTAGGGACTATTAGTCCTTTCTTGGTTGCAGGTATAGGGCATATCCTGCCACTTTATTTAATCTGAGCTCTGCAACAATCCAGTGCTATTTGTAGAGATGAGGAAGGTTAAGAAAGATGACATTGTCTATTCACTGTGACATAGCTAATAATGGGAAAGCCTGAATTTGAGCCCAGACACTCCACCCCAACCCACTGATTCAGAATCTTTATAGAGTATTTAGGAAATGTTTGTTTGAACTGTGATACAACAGTTTTAACAATTCCAATACTATAATTACAAAATATTGAATGTAGTAAAGTTTAAAGGAACGTTCAGAATTTTTGAAACTGCTTCTAAATATGCAATGCCATGCAGGTCAGCCTGCATCTTCACCATTTAAAGCACCTATTTTAATCTCATATGGTAGGAATTATTCACAATGCTTGATTATGTAAAAAGGTTCTGGGGCCACAATAGAGTAAACAATTCTACGCGTGCCAATGTAAACAACTAGAAAACTGAACAAGACAGGAGAAACCAGTTTTTAGACATTAGGAAATAGACACAAGAATATGATCCTTTTAAACTAAGAAAGAAGACGATCATTACAATTGCCTTGACTTTCTTCCTGAAGGGATTTTTGGAACACATGGGAAGTATAAGTCCAAGCAGAACACTGCAGTCTCACTGAGTTGAAAAGACAGGATTAGAGTTCAGGAAAGCTCTGCCAGCTGGAATGTGTGGGGTACACATAAGATAGGAGGGCACCAAAGAACCACTGAGAGGAGATGTAGATGAAACGATTCTCAGAACCCAAATGGAATCTGGAGATATTCAAATTCAAGTCAGCCATTGCATACAGATCCAGTTGAAGACCCGGGGTTTCAATACATCTCCCAGAAGTATAAATCTTGCTAATATGTATAAATCAGCCTTAGAGCAAGAACACTTTAGACCTGCTCTAACAGTTTAAAAACAAGCCTCCATAGTATCAAGCTGATCCATAAGTAACTTAAATGTCTGCCAAACAAACTTCCACACTCTTTATAAACTATAGTAAAATCAAGACACTTAACTTTCAGAAAACAGATGAGAAGAATATACTTTCCAGCTTGTTTTCTAAGGCCACCATTAGCCCGATACCAAAATCATCCAAAAGTTACCAGAAAACTATAGACTTATTCTAGAGATCTAAGATGTAAAAATTCTCAGCAAAATATTAGCAAGTGAAATCCAACAATAAACTAAAGGAATACTATCACGTGACCCCACAAGTAGGTTTTATTCCAGGAATGCAAGGTTGTTTAATATTTGAAAACAAGTCAGTGTAATCAAAGATAAATACTAAATCATCATATTAATAGATACGGAGACAATGTTTGCTAAATTCCGCACCTATTCCTAATAAACAAAAACAAAAGCACTTCCACTGAATTTAGTATCATACTTAATACTGACTTAAGGGCTTTGTTCTTAGACTGGGAACAAGAGGTAGATGTCTGCTCTCCTAATTTCTACTGAATAAAAGTGTCAGTGCAATAAAGCAACCAAAGTTTAAAAAGCATCTAAACAAATCTGTATTGTTGAAGTTACACGTGGAGTCACATAAGACCAAACAATGGCCATATAAGACCAAACATACATGAGGAGTGTGCCGATGTATCTCAATGGTCTGGGGATTCCAAAAAGCAAGTTCATACCCCTACAGATGTGGAGGAGGAAGTGAGGGCTCTCTGTCAACCAATGAGACCTTATCCCCACCTGCAATTATTCCCTAAATAATTGGGCCAGGAAATGGGGACTTTACCGGCTCAGCGTAGGCAGGGTAGAAGAGGAAACACCTTCCTTTCCCTGGACTTTGTGAATCAGTGGCATAGTTATGTGCAAGGCTAATCCTTTTTGGAGGGAAGCAGTACCCTACAATTTGTAGCTGGGTTCGGAGCTGAGAGTGCCATCTGCAGAGGCGCTTGCATCTGTGGACTCTGGAGTGGCTATCCATAGACTCCAGTTTTAGGCTTTCTGTATTATAATTCCCTTCTGTTCTTCTTAAACTATCTGATAAATTTCTTTTTAAAAATATATATATATTTTACTGCATTTTAGGTTTTGGGGTACATGTGAAGAACATGCAAGATTGTTGCATAGGTACACACATGGCAGTGTGATTTGCTGCATTCCTCCCCATCACCTATATCTGGCATTTCTCCCCATGCTATCTCTCCCCAACTCCCCACTCCCTGCTGTCCCTCCCCCAGTTCCCCCAACAGACCCCAGTGTGTGATGCTCCCCTCCCTGTGTCCATGTGTTCTCATTGCTTGGTACCCGCCTATGAGTGAGAACATGTGTTGTTTGATTTCCTGTTCCTGTGTCAATTTGCTGAGAATGATGGTTTCCAGGTTCATCCATGTCCCTACAAAGGACACAAACTCATCGTTTTTTATGGCTGCATAGTATTCCATTGTGTTTATGTGCCACATTTTCCCTGTCCAGTCTATCATCCATGGGCATTTGGGTTGGTTCCAAGTCTTTGCTATTGTAAACAGTGTTGCAGTGAACATTCGTGTGCATGTGTCCTTATAATAGAACGATTTATAATCCTAAACTATCTGATAAATTTTAATAAACATTATAGCCTAATCTCTGCTCCAACTGGAGAGAATGGTCTGTTATCATGTTTGAGGTGAAACGGGCCAAGGAAAAGCAAGTGACACTTGGGAGAAGCTGGTCTCAAAACGGAAGAGGAGTCCTGCAGGAGAATGAAGCAATGGAATGAAGCCCTACCACTCACTGAGACCGGGAGCGGTAACCAGGACTGACTTGAGGAACACCGTGCACATTACCCAGCAGTTCCCAGACAGAGCTGGAAAGCAGAAAAGTTCAAAAATGACTAAAATGTCTTTGGTCTTATGGGATACAGGCTCTGACTGTTGAAACTGTACATTAAATGGAAATGTGACTTTAATAAGCTAATGAAGGCTAAAACTCTTGGGCCACAAGATACAATTCCACACATTCCATGCATAGAGACCACTAAGAGAGACAAAGGGCTTCTTTTGTTTGGTTTTTATTTTGCCAAAGGCCAACACAAGAGGAAAGAAAACCATAAAAGTTACGGATAAAGGGAGCTTATAATAGTTCTGAAGGAAACAGTCTCACATGCCATAATTCCAAATGTTGAAATCTTAAAAGATCAAAATCTTGAAAATAGGCCAGGCGCGGTGGCTCACGCCTGTAATCCCAGCACTGTGGGAGGCCGAGGTGGGTGGATCATGAGGTCAAGAGCTCAAGGCCATCCTGGTCAGCATGGTGAAACCCCATCTCTACTAAAAATACAAAAATTAGCTGGGCATGGTGGCGAGTGCCTATAATCCCAGCTACTCAGGAGGCTGAGGCAGGAGAATTGCCTGAACCCAGGAGGCGGAGGTTGC
>NW_016107340.1:7514693-7522384 GCF_001604975.1 Cebus imitator | reverse complement strand
CTCAAAAAAAAAAAAAAAAAATTCTTGAAAATATAAATTATGGTAAAGATGACTTAAAATTCTTTAAATAACATTTATTTACATTTTAAAAGGATATTTATTTGAGAAATGTAAAAACAGGACAGAATACTTCATAGACCACTTGACATAATAAAATATTTTTATCATATAAAGGTGTATTGTCATTATTTTATTGTGTAAAGGTCTATTGTCATAGACCAGTTTACAAAATAAAATATGTAAAATCTACATATTTTTGCAAGAATAAACACTCATCTATAGAGTGTCACAGGTACAACAGTTATGAGCAGACAAACCATATTCATAAATAGGTCAAAAAGCAAAATGTATAAATGCATATCACCGTAGTTGGTAATTGTGTGCACTTAGTTTTGTAACTACAGTCATCTGAAGTACTATGAAGGACAACATAAGTCTTTTGACAGGACCAATCAAAGATTGCAATGGGTTGCCATGGCATTTGCAGTCACCCAAAGAGCTGAGGCCTTGTGAAATTTTCTTCACAACTGCAGATGTAGAAAAAAGACACCTTTTCATTTATTGAGGAAGTTTCAATTTTTTTATGTTGAGAACAAGGGAAGCAAATGTTGTAACTCTCAGTCTGAGAGCGCCAGGACCTGGGAGACAACTGATGTAAGTCTGGAGTCCAAGAGCCAGCAAATTAGGGGTTCTGGTGTCCAAGGAAGCAAAAGAAAAATTTCTCCACTCTCAAGGAGACCAGTTTGCTTTCTCTACCTATCCTCTCCAAGCCCTTAGCTGATTGGATGGTGCCGCCAACATTGAGGGCAGATCCTCCCTACCGAGACCACTCAGGCTCATAGAGCAATCTCCTCTGGAAACATATTTGCAGATACTCTCCCAAATAATTCTTTACTAGGTTTTTTTTTTTGGCATTCCTTAATTCAGTTAAGTTGACACCTATAATTGAGTCCACAAGTTCACCCCTGGTCAACTTGGCATCCACATGCATCTCGTTAATCACTCACACTTAATTTTCAAATAAAATAACAGGGTAATGGTTCCACCAAACATGATTTAATTATCATATGTTTGTGATTTTGGGGGATTTTAGACTTCAGGGATTTGGACTTTAGGGATTTTGATCTTTTGGGATTGTAACATCCAGGATTATGGTATTCAGGTCTTTCAGGATTACGATCCAAACTCATGAGAAAACATCAACTTTATTAGTTAAGAATAGCAATAACACAGGCACATTTGGTTTCTCAAGTTGCCTGCTTGGTCCTCTTCCAAGTGTACTTTTCTTCTTTTATTTCCTTTCTTTCCTTTGATTACTGTTCTAAAGCTTTCTAATAAACGCCCACTCCTGCTCTGAAACTTGCTTTGGTCTCTTTTTCTGCCTTGTGAACTTCAGTCAAATTCTTTCTAAAACCCAAACAACAAAAAATAAAATAAGTTTTTTCATAGGAAGTAGAAAATCTCCTTGTTCTGGGAGCAAAACTGTGATTTCTAGGATATTACCAGCTTCGTGTGTGCGTGTGTGTGTGTGTGTGTGTGTGTGTACCCTGCCCTTTCACTAGCTCAATAGCTGCAATACTGTATAGTGGTTAACAGTTCTGGTTCTGGGATCTTGGGATATTACTTTTGGGTTTGAATTTTAGCATCACCACTTAGTATCTTTGTGGTCTTAGCCAATTTATTTGACCTCTCAATGCCTCAAATTTCCCAACTTTCTAATAGGGAGAGTTTTAGCACCTAGTTTAAAGGGTTGTCATGAAGATTAAACATGTTATTGTATGATAATATAGTCAAAGAACCTAGCACACAGTAATAAACTTTAGTAACTTTTAAACTCAATTTTAACTACTTTTATTAAATTCTAAGCCAGAAAGAAATATATACATATAACGATATATTATTCCTCATATGATCTAAGAGATCCAATATTTGAAGTTAGGAAATATAATTTACCAAGGTAAAACAATCAGTATGAAGAGTAAGTAATTTACATCTGAAAAAGATTTATTAGAATCATATTGTTTACTAGCAAAATTTCAACTCTATCTTTTATTTAAGTTGTGAGAGACAGAAAGGAGGCACATTAATAAGTTAATTACAATTACCCCTAGGGAGAAGAATCAGGGTATGGGGAAAGTGAGGACTTTTGCTTTTTACTTATACCTTCCTGTTTTTTCAATTCTTTATTTTAAAAAAATTACGAATTATTCAGAGAATAAAATTAAGATAATTAAAGGGAGAGGATCTAACAGTACAATGTCACCGAATTAGCCAGAAGTTGGTTTGTACCTTCTGCCTCTGGCTTTACAATGCTTCTTTTGCCCCTTTACACTGTGATCCCTAATCATTAAACACTATTAGACATTTGTCTCAAGGTCAACATCATGAGTACACTTTTGTTTTTGTTTTGTTTTTGTTTTTGTTTTTGTTTTTTTTGAGACGGAGTTTCGCTCTTGTTACCCAGGCTGGAGTGCAATGGCGCGATCTCGGCTGACCGCAACCTCCGCCTCCTGGGTTCGGGCAATTCTCCTGCCTCAGCCTCCTGAGTAGCTGGGATTACAGGCACGCGCCACCATGCCCAGCTCATTTTTTGTATTTTTAGTAGAGACGGGGTTTCACCATGTTGACCAGGATGGTCTCGATCGCTTGACCTCGTGATCCACCCGCCTCGGCCTCCCAAAGTGCTGAGATTACGGGCTTGAGCCACCGCGCCCGGCCCCATGAGTACACTTTTGACTACACCACCAAGATTATATCGAGCCATTCAAAGCACCTAGCATGGCATCTAGCCATAGTAGATGTCAATAAATATTAGCTCCCTTACGTTCCACTCCACAGTGGTACCCATTTTTTTGTCTAATAAATTTTGTTTAAGTAATATCAGGGCTGGGAGTGGTGGCTCATTCCTGTAATCCCAGAACTTTGGGAGTCAAAGGTAGGAAACTAGTTTGAAGCCAGGAGTTTGAGGTCTGTTTGGGGACAACATAGAGAGACCCCCATCTCTAAAACAAAAAGCAGAAAACAAAAAAATCAACTACAACATCAGAGCTCTGAATATTAGGGGTTGCTTTTGGTTCACCTCTATGTTTGTTTTCAAATTGTTTTTTGTTTGTTATTGCTGTTTTTTTTTTTCTTTTTGTCATAGGTTAAAATTAGAGAAAACAAAAAGAGACACTAAACTAAGGGCTTTTATATTTAAATACAGATTAGTGAAGTGTTCCTTGTCATATTTTTGCTTAGGAAGTACCAATGAGCATTTGGAGAGGAGGGTAAACACGGCTGCCTGGAAACGGCCTTTAGAAACCCGTTAAGCTGACTGACCTCAACTGTTGGTGACAGATGAGGGTAGGAACAAATGCCTTCGTGGTACATGAGAACATGGCAAGAAGTTACATTTTAACCTGTCTTAAATAATGAGTAAGATATAATAATTAACCTAAACGCCCAATCCACTCTCAAAATGCCAGAGGTAAATGTTCTCTCCCACATTTTCTACTCTAAAAGTAAAACAAGCTCCTGACAATGTTAATGTCCACTGACATTGCCTAAAAACCTAGGTAACGCTTGATATATTTTTAAGTATTTTTAATATTTATTTTCTAATTAGCAAAACAATCTATCCACATTGTACAAATTGCCTAACATGAGGAAATGTGTACTTTTAAAAAATACTCATATGAATATTAAAATTGATAAATTTTGAATAAGGTCCATAGTTCAGTTTACAATGTACCAGTGTCAATTTTCAGATATTAATAAGCTCAATGGTCAAGTAAGTTGTTATTGTGGGAAGAAGCTGAGTGATGGATACATGGGAACTCAGGAAACAATTTTGGCAACTTTTTGTGAGTTTAAAATTAACATAAAATAAAACATTTTTAAAAATCACCCTTACTTTTAGTATTTTAGTATTGCTAAAGCAAACTAAATACGGTCTGAGAAGGACTCCATACTTCTATATTTGAGTCCTTGGGGATAAACTGTAACCTAGCATGAAAGTCAGACAAAATTGAAAACGTAACTTAGGAGTATGCATCTGTAACTACAGCTAAGCCTTGACCAAACCCAGAGGCCATACTTCAACCATTCACACACTGCTAAGTATTAAAACTGCGTTCAAATAAGGCAAACCCCGAGCTGTAACCAATCCAGCAGTTCTGTACCTCACTTCCAATTTCTGTACGTCATTTCCCCTTTTTGTCTGTAAGTCTTCTTCCACCACGTGACTGCACTGGAGTCTCTGTGAATCTGCGGTGATTTGGGGGGCTGCCCAATTTGCAAAACATTCACTGCTCAATTCAGCTCCTTTAAATTTAATTTGGCTGAAGTTTTTTCTTGTATTAGTATTGAAATAACAATGACACTGTAATTTCAAAGTGGTCAAAAGAATATATCAGTAAGGACGTCTTTTATAATCAGTGAGGTTTGCTGACCTACAATAGCCTAGGGAAGAGGCTGGCTTAGGTTGCTTTTGATGTAGGAAACTCGGATGCCATAACTGGCATCTTTTTTGCAGTCTCTCATCTCCAGTTTCAGACAGGATTTTCCCTCGGGAAGCTTTGATGTATTTAAGGGAGGAAGAGATAAGAGGATAGAAAACCCCTTGGCTGTTTTCAGAAGTAAAGTGAATAGTTGCTAAGTAGATAAACAAAACAAGAAGACGGCTCACCTTGGTAGATGAGCAGATAATGGAAAGTTAAAAAAATGTGAAAGTATACACAACCAATAATCATAGTAATATAAATTTATAACAAAACACCACTTCCTTTTTTTCCTACTGCCTCTATAATTGCAGAAGAGAACCAAATACCATTTTCAGCTGACAAACTGGACAAATAAAATTTATCAATAAGCAGTATGATGAGAGTATAGTAAGACATATACAGATGGGAGGTTGGAATCAAAAGGTACTGCCCTTTACAAAAACAGCGTGTTTTACTCTTTAACCCAGGAATTTCACTTTCAAAGATTCTACCCAAGCAAAGACAAATATAGCTGACTACCATGTACAATGATATCTGTACAATGCTATTTATAGTAAAGAATGTAATGTCTCAAAATATGGGAATAGTTAAACGCATCATGGTGTTTCTGAATGACTGAATATTTAGTAACCATTTTTTAAAAGGAAACAAATCTGTATAAACCTGTATGTTAAGAACGATCCCAAAATCTAAACACACACACACACGCACCCCCCCCCCCCCCCCCCCCCACACACACAGTCTGCTTACTAGTTGCGTGATCTTGCTCAGGTTATTGACCATCTACGATTCAGTTTCTCCATATCCTTAAAATAAGGAAAATCATAGTACCCATCATATAGGGTTGAAATGAGGATTATGCAAGTTAATGCAAGTAAAGTAAGCATTACATCTACTTAATTCATTTGAGCACATTATTACATGAAGTTAATGCATTGCATGCCTGGTACATAGTACTTTTTTCGATAAATGAAAGCTTTTTAAAAATCATATAATACAAATTACTGGATGTGTATTGCTTTGCAGGACTCTAAGAAAACCTTAGGCAAGTGAACTCTAGGGTTTTCTAGCAAAAAAAAAAAAAAAAAAAAAATCTCAGTGATAACACTTTCCACCTCACAAATTAATGTATATTTAAAGGACTAATATTCATATTTTAAGTGAGTACAGGAGAGAAAGGAAACAGCAGCTGGACTTTCGAACTACAGGAAGTCAGAAAGAATGAGAATCAGAACTGGTTGCTCTGAGAATCAGAACTGGGGATGAGAGGGAGGCAGAGGGGGAATATTTGTTTTATTATCAGCATTTCCATTCTGATTCTTTACCATTCATTTGCTAAAATATAATATAAATAGATAAATAAATAAAATAAAAAATCTATGTTTTGAAATGTGTACAGCCAGAGCACAGTAAAGCTACTATCTCCTTCAGGGTCTCTGAAATAAGAAAATAAGTATTTCCAACTCCAGTCCTTGGCACCAGGAAGGATGATAGGTCTTGGTTCCAGGAAGGGGAACTGTAGATGGCATCAGACGACTTCACAGAATACCCACAGAATGTAGAATAGGTGCTTCTGTTTCCCAATACAGTGTCCAGACAATGTCAGGAACACCACATGGAAAGCGGGAGCACTCCTGGTTTCCAATTAGCTCTGCTGATCTTTCAGCTGATCTGCCTGAAAGTTCACTTCCAGGCAAAAACCGTGAACTTGGATCTGGTATATAATTCACTATACATGGATATTTTATTCTCTGTATAACTCTAGCAAGGCAGAACCTTGAGCAAGTCAAGGCTTACCTGAGGTGCCTCTCGCAGATTCATCAAGTCCCCCAGGAGAAGACAGCAAGAAGGAGTTTTTCCATGAGTAGGACATATTTAGTCAAAGTGTTTTCCATGATGTGTTTCAGATACCCAGAGAAAACAGCTTGCAAGAACAAGGCATAAAAATCTATGCATACTTATGGCTTTGAGCCTAGGGTATTTTTTACTGACAAACTACTTCTAAACATCTGTCATTCAAGCACTACTGCTTAGCATGAACTAGCCTATATCCAAATAGACACCACAATGAGTCAGTTCACAGCTACTAATATGATTTAGAGTTTACCTGTCTTCTAAAAAGAACAGCTAACATGTACCCAGAAAAGCATTCTGTGTTACAGCTGTGTAATGAAGTCTAGACAATCAGAATGTAATTATTTTCCTTTTTAAGACATTAAACCCTCAGTTCTCTTTCTTCCCCCACTAGTATTGTTTTCTTTCCCTGGATCCTTTTTCTTCTTGTTGTTAAAGATACCCACCAAGGCCAGTTGCTCTCTAATTATAAGCATATACGGCTTGTATAGTAACACCTCACCTACCTGAGGCTCAGCTTTAAGGAACTTCAACTCCTCAAACTATTCCTAAGAATTAGAAAATAAGGAAAATTGCAAAGAAAATGATGTAAAAGAATCTATGTATCAATGAATGCCTTCCAAATCCTAACTCAGGGTTCATTTACTCATATTGTGCCTCAAGTTAAATAGGTATCTGCTGGGAGATATAAACGTATCTTGTTGGAGATACTATGTTACTTGGAGATATAAAAGTGAATAAAGTACTCTCAAGGAATTTACAGGCCTAATAACATTAGCTAATCTGGTTTTGTGGCTACCGAAGAATAAAAACAGCAAAATAGAATTAACCAAGAATTCCCACAGAAAGGCTCACAGATAGCAGCAAGATTTGATTCTATTCTTAAATTGCGGAGTAATTTGAGCCCAGTCACTCAAACTCTAGGTATTTATTTGGATTAGATCATTTTAAAGTTCTTATTTTGTTCTCCAATTCTATGAATACAGTTTTAAAACAGTTTACAATCTGACAACAGGAGACTTTTTTTTTAAGGCACGAGAAGTCAAAAAACACAGCAGTATGCCTTCATTTACTATAGGAGTGAATTATTTCATCTTCTGCAGTAGGCAATGGCACAACACATCATAAATGTTGTTCACAACAGCCCACAGGATGAAAAAGCCCAGGCAGGGAACTTGTATGTTGTTATGGTTTACCTTCTTTATCCCATCATTTAAAAATCATTAACTTGCCGGGCGCGGTGGCTCACGCCTATAATCCCAGCACTTTGGGAGGCCGAGGCGGGTGGATCACAAGGTCAAGAGATCGAGACCATCCTGGTCAACATGGTGAAACCCCATCTCTACTAAAAAT
>NW_016107340.1:7509792-7513488 GCF_001604975.1 Cebus imitator | reverse complement strand
TAGTAGAGACGGGGTTTCACCATGTTGACCAGGATGGTCTCGATCTCTTGACCTCGTGATCCACCTGCCTCGGCCTCCCAAAGTGCTGGGATTACAGGCTTGAGCCACCGCGCCCGGCGGCTTCTAGATATCTTGCTAGGCTGACTTGCTATTCTTGCTTCAAACTTGGATTTAGGGTTAATATAATAGTTTTGAGATTATCCTCCAAGCTCTTTTCCTCATCATCGTATTTTAATTTGTAATTGGACCATATCTTCAATCATTCAAAGTCCCCACTAGCTGAATGATTTGTGATAGGAGAGTTTGAGGCTGATGAATTCTTCTCGACATACCCTTTTCTTAGTGGTTCTTCACTCTGAATTTTTATTGTACTTTAAACAAATTTCTATTGCCACTTATCACTTGTAATTGAAATAGGTTGCCTACTTGTCTATCTCCATTGGACCAGGAACACCTCAAAAAGCATCGTGTTAAATATATGTTTGTACCTCCAATGCTTGGCACTGAGAAGAAACTGAAGCAATCATTACAGAATTGTGGTCATTTACAAGAAATATGCATTTACAAAAAAAAAAAAACTTCACATGCAGGGAGTTTGTGAGATGGGTATATTTGAAAACATTTTAATTATAAGAAAACAGAGCTGAAACTAGACTCTTCAGAATTCCTCCAATTTGTCATTCATTCATTAGTCATCAATGTTGTATTAAGGTACCAAGCACCGGCTGAGTGTTGAAGACAGAATGAATGACAATATTCAGCTTTGGAGTCGCTCAGGGACTAAAAAAGCAAGTGCCTCTCACTTAGTGGTCCCACCATTGCCGCTAGGGAGCAAAGCCTGACCTTGAGACTAGGTGAATTTGTAGAGGAACTTCAGAAGACAGGGACCAGGCCTCACTGGTCTTGTCAGGCAACGAATAAGCAATCAGTGCGTGTTTGTTTAAACGGGTCAAAAAAAAAATAGTTATTTTCATCAAATGAACTTTAAAACGGAGATGATCTAAATTCAGATGTATTAAGTCTTTTAAAGCTGAACTGAAATGCAACATAGAAATTTATTTCTGTTTGGACTACATGTAATCGAACAAGAACATTGAAGTCCAGAAGAGTCGGGGATGGGCAAGTTTTAGAAATAACGCGGAGAGCCTGTGAGATGTGAGACCAGATGGGCGCGGAGGCCTCGGGAAGGTGACCTCCTCATCTGGCGGGCGGGGGAAGGAGCGCGCACACTGGAGCCCTTGTCCTTGAAGGGGATTGAGCGAGCCGAGGGGAGGGGTAGGCGGTGCTCGGGTTTCCAATCACAATGGAGAAACCCAAGAGGCTGCGGAGGTGCTGGGGCCCCGCCCCCTCCTCCCTCCTTGCGGATCCGGCGCGAGAGGAGACGCAGGCAGCTGACATTGTCTTCTGCGCACCACTGTTTCTGCGGTCTCCAGAGCCTTCTCTCTCCTGGTAGGTTCCTGCGCAGGACCCTGAATCCTGGCTCACAGACAAGCGGGCTGGGACGTGTGGGGGAGTAATTGTGCGGGAGACGTGTGAAGGACCAAGAAGCACAACTGTCCTCCGCGGCCTTTAGCTCAGAGCATCCGGCCTCGGGCCCTGACTCTGCGGCTTGGTTTAGGGCGCAGGGCGGGTCGTGCCCTGGCGGAGGGGAGCAGCTGCGGCCCAAGGGGGTTCTATCAGGGGAGAGAGAGACTTGTTTCATTTGCAGGTAAAACCGGGCCCTACTTGTCCTTGGTCGGTTCATGGCGGCCACATCACCCCCGCGGCCTGCTGGCGGGAGTCGGGACACGTGCCCGAGTAGCTGGGGGACGGGGAAGGAACCAGGTGGTCTATGAAGACTGGACGGTCTTTACCTAGAATATTTGAGTATACTACCACGGTAATAGGGAAATGCCCCCTGCGCTCGCTGGGATGAGGAGAAAGGCATTAGATGACCAGCACATTTGGCCCCGCGCTCATCTTTACCCGGCTCTCCCAGCCTTTCCAGGAACCACGCGCCAGTTCTTGCCTGGATTCTTTTCTTGATGCTTAGGTGCTTCATTTAGTTTACCAGCTTTGGGCGCTCCGAGTAAGGAAATCCTAGGCTTGTCCCCACAGACCTGACTCGGGGAGATCTCTGGCTTCTGCCTGCCCTCGTGATCTGCTGTTCTTTGCTGCCTGTTCCCTGAGGGAGAGGTGGTTTCTGCGCGCCGCGAGCAGTGCTGGCTGCAGTGAGGGCCTGGGGCCTGGGGGCAGGGGAGGAATTCAAAAGCAAAAGCTGAGTTTTTAAAAGATTACAATGAGAAAGATTCTGCAAACAGGATCTTTGCTCCTGAAATTAAGGTACTCGTTTCTCTCTCTTTTTTTTTTTTTTTTTTTTTTTTTGAGATCGAGTCTCTGTCGCTCGGGCTGGAGTTTAGTGGCGTGATCTCGGCTCGGCTCACTGCAACCTCCGCCTCCCGGGTTCAAGCGATTCTCCTGCCTCAGCCTCCCAAGTAGCTGGAACTACAGTGCACGCCACTACGCCCAGCTAATTTTTGTAGTTTTAGTAGAGACGGGGTTTCGTCATGTTGGTCAGGCCGGTCTCGATCTCCTGACCTCGTGATCCACCCTCCTCTGCCTCCCAAAGTACTGGGATTACTGGCGTGAGCCACCGCTCCCGACCGGCACTCATTTATTTCTAATGATTTATATCTACAGCAGTGAGGAGACATAAAGGACCAAGATTCAGATTTTTACTCTGTTTTTTGTTCTTGTTGCTTATTCTGCACTCTGATGTTGGCATAGGCCTGCATGTCACGCAGACCATTTTCTGCTCATTTCTTAAAACTCCTTTTAAAGAAAAATTAAAGAAAAGCACTTTCTCCGGAAAAGTCTGACAGAAAATCCGGCCCCAGCCTTTAAATTGTACTGCCTGAAGTTTTCTGAATTAAAAGGTCAGAACAACGAATCTGTATTTATATAGCCACCATTTCTGGATTTTCATTTTCCACTGCTTCCTGGGCCTCCTCCCTATATACCAAACTGATCTTAAACAAACCATCTAACAAAAATAAACTTAAGTGCGAAACAGCTATTCATGTGTGTCTTCGTTCAAGAAGAGCTGCAGCATTCTTCTGAGCCTGCTTAAAATGCAGGCCATGTTTTATTTCATTTTAAGGTCGTCTATTTGTAGAGACATTTGCACAACATTGCATCTTCTCTCTCTAGCATCCGCTAGGAAACTGTGTGATCTGTAAAGGGGAAAGAATCTACTTTTATCCTTAAGGTGGGGGAAAATTTTTTGGAGAAAGAGTAGCTATAAAATATAATAGTTGTTATACAGTTGTCTCCAAATTTAGATACTTTATTCCAACTCAGAGTTTTGCTAACTCTTACTTTACATATACATTTAATAAACCAGATTTATTGCTTAGTCCGTTGCAGATTAGAATTAAAAACTAGACGATGCGTTGGCACAGTTTGAGACAGGTATGGTGGCCTCAGATGCGACAGTCTGACATGAAAAGTAAAAAGCAAATGAAAATAATGGACATTGCCGGGTGCGGTGGCTCACGCCTGTAATCCCAGCACTTTGGGAGGCCGAGGCGGGTGGATCACGAGGTCGAGACCATCCTGGTCAAAATGGTGAAACCCCGTCTCTACTAAAACTACAAAAAATTAGCTGGGCATGGTGGCGCGTGCCTGTAATCCCAGCTACTCAGGAGGCTGAGGCAG
>NW_016107340.1:7506501-7508907 GCF_001604975.1 Cebus imitator | reverse complement strand
AAAAAAAAAAAAAAAGTATACATTCTATGTCCAGTACTCTGTAACACATTTTATGTCAGACAAAGTAGAAGAAACAGTCCCTATCTTCCAAGAATGAAAATAACCATTGGTAGTAGAAATGATGTTTATAGTTGGCCGTTTATTCTTTTTATCCAAGCTTAAATATAAGTTAATACTAGACCCAAACTTAGTTTACGTAGTTACATGTACATTCTTTTCATAGGGGAAACAGAAAGAAATTAGCTAATTTAAAGATATTCACAGTTTTTTTAACCAGAAATATTCACAACTTATTACATTTACACACATGGAATCATAGGCTGAACAGAAGATTCTAATGGGCTTCATGAAAGTTTTTACCTTAACGAATTATTCCATTAAATGGGTTTTGTGGTTCTTTAAAATATATTCTGCTTTCTAGAATATCATTAGGCTGGTTTTAAGTTGTACTTGAATTGAAAATTGCAACAGTAACAGTTTAAGGATAATTTCTATTTGGATTTTATATGCAGATACATGTGTAATGTTTTGATTCTTTCCTTGCAGTGCAAAATGGCAACTCTTAAGGAAAAACTCATTGCACCAGTTGCAGAAGAAGAGACAACAGTCCCAAACAATAAGATCACTGTAGTGGGTGTTGGACAAGTTGGTATGGCGTGTGCTATCAGCATTCTGGGAAAGGTACATTTCAAGAACACCATAGATGATAGAGAAGTTCAGCATGTGTACACAGTTTCTTAGGGCACCTTGGGATTTTTTTATATCTTTAAAAGACTTTTTTCCTGAACAATTTAAAGTCCTAGATGTAATCACACTTCACTTTAAAATATCTAATCATGTATCTCCTAAAACGATTACATTCTCCCTATCTGACCATAATAGTTACTACACTTAGAGATTTTAACACTGATGCAATACTGTCATCCAATATACACTATTAACATTTAAAATTCTCCATGTTGTCAGAATCATGCCATTTATAACTATTTTCACCTCAGTCCCAGATAATGAATTTTATATACTTGTCATGTCTCTTCATTCTTCTCTGATGTGGAACGGTTACTCAACCTTTCTTTGTTTCTTGTGCCATTGACATTCTTGTAGCATCCAGGTGAGTTCTGTAGCATGTCCCTCAATTTGTCTGTCTGAGGTTTGCTTGTAATTTTAGCTCGGGTTGAATTTTTTGGGTGGGGTTAGGACTAGGTGATGTCATGTCCTTCTCTGTGCAGACCATCAGGAGGCACATGATGTTTAACTTGTCTCAGTACTGCTGAACTTAATCCCCTGGCTAAAGTGGTCACGGTAAGCCTTCTCTATGCAAAGATCCTTTTCCTTCCTTTAATTAATAAGTAATCTGTGCCGTGCATGGCTTTTTGAGGTTGTAGGAATATCCTATTATGCCCCTTAAACTTTTACCTAATGGTTTTATTTTGAAATGATTTCAGATTTACAGAAAATTTGTAAGAATAGTAAAAACATAAAACTTTCACAAATACTTCACCTATATTTACCAATTCTTAACATTTTGTTCTTTATGCTTTCTCACCATATGTACATATACATATATTTGTATGTGTGTTTATAGATAGATTTATAGATACAGAGTTCTATAGAAATAGATACATATGTCCATGACATGTGTCTATATCTACCTATATATGGCTTTCTTCTAAACCATTTGAAAATAAATTGCAGATATTTGCCCTTTACTTCCAAGTCCTTTAGAGCAGCGGTCCCCAACCTTTCTGGCACTAGGGACCAGTTTCCTGGGGGGCAATTTTTCCACAGATTTGGGGTGCGGGTATGGTTTGGGGATAAAATTGTTCCACTTCAGGTCATCCGGCATTAGCTAGATTCTCTAGATTCAGTACTGGTCCATGACCTGGGTGTTGGGGACCCCTGTTTTAGAGTACATTTCCTAAGAATGGGACATATTCTGAGATAATCAGTGCAATTATCAACATCAGGAGATTTAACACTAATACCATACTGTTATCACCATCCACTTCTCAAGGCTCTATTTTTCCTGCATACCTCCGTAAACTTTTTGCCTTACCTCCTATGTATCCCTTATAGTTCAAACCAAAGTTACACTTTCTTTAGTTCTCAAATACTTGAGGAAAGAAGCCCTTTCCTTATTTATCTCACTGAACTGATTCCTTATTTCTTCTGATGGCTGCCTTAAATGTAGGAACAAGAACAAAAACGCTGCCTGCCTTCAGAACACACTGTCCCTTTGTGTCATATGTAAAGCCTGTCTGAATAACCCCTAACCAAGCACATTTCTGTTCCCAAAGTTTAAATTCTAAACCAGCAAACTGAAACTTTACTGAGAGACAGTTATCAAAAAAAATAAGCTAAAAAACATAGTACACACCAATGAAAGTCTTTTTTTTTTTTTTTTGG
>NW_016107340.1:7497789-7505481 GCF_001604975.1 Cebus imitator | reverse complement strand
GATCTTGGCTCACTGCAACCTCTGCCTCCCAGTTTCAAGCAATTCTCCTGCCTCAGCCTCCTGAGTAAGTGGGATTACAGGCACCTGCCACCGCACCCAGCTAATTTTTTTGTATTTTTAGTAGAGGCGGGGTTTCATGATGTTGGCCAGGCTGGTCTTGAACTCAGTTGATCTGCCTGCCTTGGCCTCACAAAGTGCTGGGGTTACAGGTGTGAGCCACTGCGCCCAGCTGATTCCTGTTTTCAATCTACTGTTCCTCTTCCCTTTATCTTTAGCAAAATGGAGTCCATTGCTTTAGAAATTATGTGGAGACTATATAATGAAGGATATTTTTGAAAACATAAATACAGGAAAGAATGATTGACTTGTTGAAAGATGACTTAACCAATTAAAAATCGCTAAATATTACTTTAATGGGTAGAAATAAAAGTGGTTCAAATTTATGTTAATACACGGTAAAGATTAGAAATTCCACTAGCTTAATAGAGAAAGGAAAATAACTCTGTATGTGGGTGTTTGTATATTACTTCATTTATTCCTTTCTGGAAACTGTCAGTGTCAGAAGATACTGTCATCTATACCTTATTGTTGAAAAAAAACAAAAGCAAAACACCTAAGATCACGCAGAGAGTACATGCCAGATCTGGCCTTTTTGAGCTCATAGATGGTGTACTTTGCCCCCAGAAGTTAAATAAAAGTATAGCATCAGAGAAGTTGAGTAGGGACATGCGGTAGCTAGTCTTGCAAAGCCCCCTAAGGCTCCCTAGTACGGTGTCCCACCATATGAAAACTCGATTATTTTTGGCTTCTGCTTTTGCTTACTCTCTGCAGCCCATTGCTGACATAATAATCACAGGGAGCTTTCATAAAACTAGTGGCTCCCCTACTCAAAACTTTCCAGTCATTTTACAGTGCACGTATGCTACACACATACATAAAATCCCATGAGGCCTCACAGATCCCTCCCTGCTCTTTTCTCAGAGCAAAGCAATAGAGCACCCAACTCCGGGGGCACCATGCACAAAGACGCAACAGACCTGCCAGTGCAACGTGGTGGTCCCATCTCTGACTTCGTCTCTTCTATTTACCTTCTGCCTCCCAAATACCAACCTCATTTTTGCTTAAACTCCTTTACTTGCATTTCCCTTCACTTGGAATGTCCTTCCCTAGGCCACAGGGTTGACCCCTTCTTATCATTCAGATCTTACTGCAAATGCATGCCTTTGCAGGCAGGTCCTTCCCTGCCTTCCCATATAAAGTAAATTTCCTTCCTATAGTTTCAACATCTCACTGCCTTGTGCACTTCAGAGCAGTTGTACCTTCAGAGATTAACCAGATTTTTTGTTTGTTTAATTCCTGTTTACTTCCTGATGCATTCTATCGCAGCAGAGACTTTATCATAAGTGTGTACCTGAGTAGTAGGTTGCCAGGCACTTCTATGATAAATAAATGATTATTTCCTGCTATTACTTATAAGGTGCACTCATATTTTGTCAAACTTTGGTCATAGCTTTTGATTTTTTTATATATTCTACTGCCAGACTTTACTTTTGCCCCATTATCCATCTCAGCCATCTAAAATGTAGAGCCTGAGCCATCTCAAGCTCTACATTTTAGCCACCAAGAGGAGGAGCTGAATGTCTAAGTCATCATGTTGTAAGGGTCATGAAGAACTTCCAGACGAGATTATCTTAGATCCTTAGCTTCTAAGTCTGTCTGTGGTTTGAGTGTTTATCTTTGCTTCAGTAGCCTGTAGCCATGTTCTTGTAGTACGAACACAGATAACAAAGCTCTTAGGAGGAGCAAGGTATGTACAGACAAATTGCAAAGTAGTTTTGCAGTGCAAGACTTGGCTTAAAAGTAAAACATAATTAAAATTTGGTATTTGTACAAGCCAGGTTTGGCATTTCAGCCAGAAACATGCTCAAATAGTATTTAATAATAATATAAAAGTAGCATTTCGGAGGGGAAGAAACACAAACTATTGAATAAATGGCACTTGTCCATTTAGTTAACAGTTTGAGAAAGGTTATACCCTTTCCTCCCACAAATTTTACATATACTAAACACTTGGATATTATGCAAAAAAATGCATATGTGTGTGTGTGTGTGTGTGTGTATATATATATATATATATATATATATACAGATGCATTTTTTTGAGAGAGAGATGGAGTCTCATTCTGTCATGCAGGCTGACTGGAGTGCGGTGGCACAATCTCTGCTTACTGCCAACCTCTGCCTCTCGGGTTCAAGTGATTCTCCTGCCTCAGCCTCCCAAGTAGCTGGTACTACAGGTGCATGCCACCACGCCCTGGTAATTTTTGTATTTTTAGTAGAGACAGGGTTTCACTATGTTGGTCAGGCTTGTCTTAAACTCCTGACATCAGATGATCCATCTGCCTCAGTCCCCCAAAATGCTGGAATTACAGGCATGAGCCACCTTGCCCAGCCAACACTTGGATATAAAAACCATCAAATACTAAGGCGCTGGTGATAGTAATGTATTACTTAGGAGGAAGAAAAGGCGGAATATATGGCTGTGTCTGTTCCACACAAGACTTTAGATTAAAAGCCTTTTTTTTTTTTTAAGTCTGTCACAGGAGTAAAAATAAACATGTTTTTAAAAGCAGTTTTATTGTTATAGTAAGCCTTCAAAAATAGTATTTTGGTATATAACTGACCCTGATCCGTAAAAAGAATACTGCTTTTAAGTTAATCTAAATCTTGCTGTTTCAAACGTTTTAAACATACTTACAGCTTAAGTGAATTATATATATGGTAAGTTCATTTTATAAAATATGTGAATACAGAGGGAGATTTATGTAAGCCAAACAGCAGCACCAGTACTTAGTCACACATCCTCTATTTGCACGTCTCTCCATTTGCGGGATAGTGCTGCAGATGCGGCTAAATTTGGTGTTTCAATTATTATTATTTAAGTGTTGGATCTCTTCCTTCCTTATCAGCAGAGTATGCACTACTCAGACAATTCTCTACACCCACTGAAACAGAGAGACAGGATCTGAGATCCTGTGACATCCTTTTCTACTTAAGCACTCAATTGTTTTGCCCTGTTGACTTCTGCAGCACACATGTGATGTTACTAAAATAAGAATGATATTCCCAGTGCTCAGTACCTTAATAGAACCATTACAGCTATTATTAAGTTATATTGCATTAATTTAGGACTTAAAAAACACAAATGAGAATTTTGTGTGTTCTTATCAGAGGTTGCGAAGCAACAAAAGCAGCTTTAAAGGTGTCAAAACGGTTTAAGTAAAGATAGATAAAAATTAATGCCAGTATTTGATATAACTGGAAACAAAGAAATGTTTTCTATGTGATCCCCAACTTGCAGAACGGTCGTTTCAAAAATCTGCAAGTAATTTGGTTGCTCAGAACTAAGGACTCATTCAGCCATCAGGACGCTCTCAGTCTAAGAGAAACCCTCACAAGCAAGCCCACTGTAACTCACTTCATGAGACCAGCTAGCCACTTAGATTTTAGCAACAAACGACAGTGTTTATTCATTGTCGTACAGGGAGTGAGACCTGCTTTATCTAGCAAGCTAAGTAGGTCAGCTTTTCTTATTCGTTGTCTCCCAGATCTCTGCTGCATCTCCCTCTGGTGGCCCCTGCCGCCTGAGCTACTCCACCTTCTTCTTCACAGTGCTTCCTGAACTCCGGTTACTTCTGTGTCCCATCCCATCCCCCCACCCCCAATTAACACCCTACACCTTTCACCTGTGTAGCTGATCACACTACTGTTCTTAGAATAAGTTGACCCTTGAACAGTATGGGTAGGTTCACTTACAGGCAGATTTTTTTAACCAAAAATATATTGAAAATATAGCATTCAGGGGATGCAAAACCCAAATATGTGGAGAGTCTTTCACATCCCGTGAATACTGTCATTTTGTATACTTCCTTATACCCAGATTTTGGTACACTCAGTTGTTCTGGAACCAATCCCTTGAGTATTGTATATTGAGGAATGACTGTATTGGCATTTTTAACTGGGCCCCTGTATTGATATATTCTACTTAGCTGATATTTTTGCTACCAGCCATAAAAACAATAAAAGCAAGGATTCTGGTGATGTTTCAATTGGAGGGATAACCACTTTTTAAACAGTTTATAAATTATGACTTCCATAAGATAATGGAATTTCATAGCTGACAGCTTGTTTAGATGTGTCTAGACCAACCACCTTTTTTTTTTTTTCCTTTTTTTCTTCCACTTTTATGTAGAGATTCCAAGACTATTGAAAAAAAAAAATATGATTCCAGGCCTGGGGTGGTGACTCATGCCTATAATCCCAGCACTTTGAGAGACTGAAACTGAGGTCAGGAGTTCAAGACCAGCCTGGGCAACATGGCGAAACCCCATCTCTACTAAAAATACAAAAATAAGCTGGGCATGGTGGTGCACACCTGTAATCCCAGCTACTCAGGAGGCTGAGGATGGAAAATCACTTGAGCATGGGAGGCAGAGGTTGCAGTGAGCTAAGATTGCACCACTGCACTCCAGCCTGGGCAAGAGTGAGACTCGGTCTCTCTCTCTCTCTCTACATATATATGTGTATATATATACGTATATATACATATATGTATATGTATATATATATTATTTCAATCAAGATTAAATAGTATATTCATTACTTTAGATTTAATTTTGGATAGGGGACAGAGAGTGACAACTGGAATAGAAAACAAAAGAAATATGAGACTGGGCAAGTCTCAGGCACACATTTGGAGTGATCACCTGTGAAAAAAAACTCCCAATCCTAGACTCTGTCCATAAAACTCTCCTTCCTTCCCCCATTAAGACATTTGAGTGGATCAGAGCCAACCCGAAGATTCTAAGCTTCAACTTGGGTTTCAAATCCTACCCTAAAGTAAACTCACACTCCTGGTGATTTAAGCCAAATCTACCCTCAGAAAACCTCTAAACTGGGGTGACCTCAAGGATGGACACATTGCCCAAGGTTGTTTCTGGGCCTGAGTGTATTTTTATTTTCACCATTCCCTCTTAATATGTAGACTTGTATTCACTGGGCCTACTCTTGAACTAAGCTGGTTTCATAATGAATCTTTTAGTCTATATGCTCTTAAAGTATAGTTTGTATCACGTGAACTGAATCCTAGTTGAGTATCTTATTTCATGGTAAAATTCTTAAGATGTTTTGACCTTTGGTGCTTAGCCATGTAAAGATCTTTCTTTGGGTTAGATTTTGAGCCGAGGCATCCTAGAGTGGCTTAGGATTCTAATGCCTGTTTTTGCATTTACAGTCTCTGGCTGATGAACTTGCTCTTGTGGATGTTTTGGAAGATAAACTTAAAGGAGAAATGATGGATCTGCAGCACGGGAGCTTATTTCTTCAGACACCCAAAATTGTGGCAGATAAAGGTAATTTCACTTAATGCCCAAAGTGAACAAATGTTAATTTTTTTCATGTCCCCAAAAATACATTTAGAATGCATCTTACAGCATAATAGATGTATTTTTAAGTAGGAAAAGTTGAAGTTTTGGAACAGGTATTTCAATATTTCAATACCTGTTAATAAAATATTTATAATCTAGTTTAGTAAATTCAAATTATTTCCAATTGTTATGTAATTATAAACTGTTTTCCCCTTTTTCCTCATTTTATAAAAAGCTCTTCTTATTTCTCTACTATATTCTACTTTTTATTTCTAATATATTTTATATTCATTTATTAATGGACAGCTACCAAAATGAGTTTGCTATCCATAAATGATCACTGATATGTCACTAAGAGGAAATAACAAATTGGATTTATAGCATTATTTGGTTTATCTTACCACCTTTCTTCTATAGGCCAATTTTCTTTCATCTATTTCTAGAAACCCACTTGATACTGCTATTATATACACATAGCAAATTGACATTTTCCCATTGGAAGTATCTGTAGAAAATGGTTATGTATTCCATACTCCACACTAGTTATCTTTGTCCTAAAACAGATGTATTCCCTAAAATGAAAGTTTGGATGCATTCTTTTCTTTAAAAATGTCTTGTCTTTTTATAAACCTTTGTCTACATTCTAAAACCTTTAGCACGGCCTGCACAGATCTCAATTTGGATACAACCTGCATTTCCTCATGCCTCACCATCCTCCTCTTCTCCCTCAGTCTCTGTTATAAAATTAGCCTTCCCATCCTGGTGAATCTGGTTTGGCAGTTTCTTCTTTTCTTCTGGGTCCAGTTTATCCTCAAGGTTAAACTGAAGTATCACTTCTATTAACCCTCTCCCACATTCCTTCTACACATTTTATATGTAACATTTTGGGCTATTATGTTACAATGGCTTGTTTATATGTATCTGAGAGCAGGCATGTTTTCGGCCCCTAAAGTATTGGTAAAAGGTAATTTCAATGCCTTGAAAAAAAACTAAATAATAGCTATTATTTATAAATTTGTGACATTCTGGGCACCATGTGAAAAATTTTGCACATATTATTTCATCTAACTTCATCTTTGCAACAACCTTATGAAATGTAGGGACTATAATTACCTCCATTTTATGGGAGAGGAACCAAAGTATTAGTAACCATCAAAAGGTACACTGTAATCCAGTTTAATTATGTGAATCATCCATAACTATTGAGTCAAATGATCACATCAAATTGCAGTATCTGTATATTTTTAAAAAGGACACACTTCCTTAAGAAAAAAATAAAATCTCCTGGAAAACTTGCAGTGATAAAAAGTAAATGAACTTCCTACAAACGTATTAGAAATCCATGTTTTAGTTTCCAGACAAAACCAAACACTTGGTGCCTTTTTGCCCTTCCTAAATTTAACTTTTTAAGATAAAAGTAACTTAAAATTGACTCAGTTTTGTTTTTTTCTTTTTTTTGGCTACCTATTGGATTCACTGTTTACACTTCATTTTATTCCCGATGGTTCATTGAATTCATAGCCAAAAACATTTTGGGGTCATCTTTATTTTCTGAGGCATTTTGATGTTTGGATTATTGCAGTGTAGTTCAAGGGAGAAGAAAGAAGCCACAGAAACATTAAACTTCAAACCCTTACAATACAGAAAACTTAATTCACATATCTGTCCTAGCATCTTATGTGTGGTTAGGCTTTTAGAGCATATCATATAGGATATGTTTTATTGAACAGCTGCATTTAAAGTACGGTTTTTGCCTCTCTTTTTAAAGATTATTCCGTGACCGCCAATTCTAAGATTGTAGTGGTAACTGCAGGAGTCCGTCAGCAAGAGGGGGAGAGTCGTCTCAATCTGGTGCAGAGAAACGTTAATGTCTTCAAATTCATTATTCCTCAGATCGTCAAGTACAGTCCTGACTGCATCATAATTGTGGTTTCCAACCCAGGTATTATAGTAATACTGTCAGTCTCTGTTCTGTTAAGTTCAGTGTTTTGGGGTGTTTGTTGTTGTTGTTTTGGACTAAAATCAGTCCCAGTATTCACTTATAGAAGCAATTTACATGTCTTTTATTGGCCTTAGTGGTGTTTGCAAACACCAAATGTTTGAAAAATGTGAGAAGAGTTTTATGTAAAGCAATTTCATAACACCTTCCTTTCTTCCTTTCTTTCTCTTTCTTTTGCCTTCCTTCTCTTTTTTCTTTTCTCCCTTCCTCCCCCTTCCCTCTCTCTCTCCCCCTCCTTTCCTTCCTTCTTCCTTCTCTCTCTCTCTT
>NW_016107340.1:7493838-7497549 GCF_001604975.1 Cebus imitator | reverse complement strand
AAAAAAAAAAAAATTAAGGATTATCCTGGGATACAGAATGAAACATTTGAATGTAGTTTCAATTTGTAAGAAACATTTTAACATATTTGACTTTTTGCCTTCTGGAAAATCCCATTACAAAGAATTGAAACAGATCAACCTTAAAAAGCGGCATATAAGAAAGCCATTAAACAAGTCTGTTTTAAAGATAGAAATAGACTGTATTGATGGACAAATACATGCTAACACCAAATGCTCTGACTTAAAAATTGCTTTCCTGTCTAACTTACATCTACAGTGTGAACATTAAAGCTTCTGACTAGAAAGAATGCACTTTTTTAGCCTTAACAGCTAAAATGTGCTCCATTTGACACTGCTTTTGTCTGTAGTTGCCACCAAACTCACTGCATGTTGGTGAGCATAGCAGTTACATTAAAATAGTAAAATAGTAAATAAAATGGCTTGATTATCTCTTCCACTTCACATAGAGAAAGATTATGAATAAGAGCTAGGGGAATCCCCACAGCATTGAGTATTGGGAGCCAGCAAGATCAGAAGTTATTTCCATATTTTTACTCTCTGCAAACCCAGATTGGAGTTTGTGAAATGGTTCAGTCTTAGATATAAAACTTCTCATGCATATATATGTTTGCCAGGTAGATGTAGAACAGGAATGACAAGCAGCTAGCACACAGTGAGTTAATGCATCCTGTGCCTCAGTCAGGCATCGCTAAATGATTATGCAACTTTCTGGATACAGCTTCACAGCTGGATTTTCCAGGGAGTCACTTCCGCTGAATCAAAGTTGGCAAGGAAAAATTATCCTGTACCAAATGTCCTTGAATTATCTCACCCATTGTCTGCAGATGAGTGTGGGGGTGGAGGCTGCAGGATTAACTTTCAGCTCTTCACCTTCTTTGTGTGCACAGTTTTTACTTTTTACAGCTTAGCCTGCAAGTGCTGTGATCCTGTCTGGAACAGCAAAAGTTTTTTCTCTGTGGTTTCAAGGCTATATGCTACACTGGAGCAAAGATTGTTAGGAGCATAGATGTTCTTTTATTAAATAGAAATTTTTAATACTATGTATTATCATAATTGTTTACTGAAATGTATCTCATGCCCAGAAAAATTTATAGTAGCAGGATTAGGTACATTAGTAATCAAAGGTTTCTTTGTTTATGATGACAATCATTATAATTATGGAATGTTAAAATTGGGGGAAACTTAAGTGACAATCTGATTCAGCTTGTTTCATTTTTTTCAACTTAAAGTTAATCTGCAAGGTTCTTATGTATTGTTTCACATAATAATGCAAATGTAAAAGAGTGGCATTTTTCATGTCTCGCTATCTTCATATAAGGCTTAAAAGTTTCTTTTTATCTCTCTCATTCCTGTTATCTCTAACTATGAAAAGTTAGTATTTACATCTTTCTGGTTACATTTCTTTCATTTGGGACATGGGGAAGTGGGGAAAGGGAAGCCTGGGCACCCCAAGCTGCATAACAGTTGAAGCTGGCTTTGGTTTACTTACATATGTTATTTCCAAAATTTTTAGTGGACATTCTTACATATGTTACCTGGAAACTGAGTGGATTACCCAAACACCGTGTGATTGGAAGTGGATGTAATCTGGATTCTGCAAGATTTCGCTACCTTATGGCTGAAAAACTTGGCATTCATCCCAGCAGCTGCCATGGATGGATTTTGGGGGAACATGGCGACTCAAGTGGTAAAACAACAAAAAAAATACCTACGATACTGGTTTTGCCATTTTGAATTTTTTGTTTTATTTCAAATTTTATAGACTTTGATGTACTTTAGAACAGTTGCAAAAATAATACTTTTCTATTCCAATTTACTTTATCATTTATTCCTCTATCTGTCTTTCTATCTATCATTTATTTTTACCCTGATGAATTAAGCATAAATCTGTTCTCTTACGCTTTTCTCCATAAGTTCTTTACTATGTATTTCCTCAAAACTAAGATTTTCTTTTTCATAATCACAGTACACTTATCAAAGTCAGGGAATGTAACACTGATAGAGTATTATCTAATCCGCAGTCCCTTAATTCACATTTCACCAACTTTCTCAGTAGTTTCCTCTAAGGCTTTTTTCCTAATTCAGAATCCATTCTAAGTTCACACATTACATCTATTGTATCTCCTTAGCCTCCTTCATTCTGAACAATTTCTCAGTCTATCTTTGTTTCTCATGATCTTGACGTTTTTCAAAAGTCAGGTGAGTTATTTGGTAGAATGCCCATCAATTTAGGTTTGCTGATTGTTTCCTTATCATTAGGTTGAGCTATGTACTTTTGGTACAAATACCACAGAAATGACCCTACAGCTTTCTCATGGCATCACATCCAAAGGCATATAATGTCAGTGTGGCCAAAAACTAATGAGAATAACTGTGATAAGTGAGTCAAGGTTGTATTTTGCTAGGTTACTCTGTGTGAAGTTATTACTTTTCCTTTGTAATTTTTAAGTGATTTGTGGGAAGATGTTTTGATACTGTCTAGGAAAATGTCTGATTCGTCATCAGATTTTCTCTGCCAAGTTTAGCATCTATTAGTGATTTGTGGTTAAATAATTGATTACCATGATAGTTGTCAAACATGATCTACTAATTCCATCACTTATTCTATATTTGTTAGTTGCATTGTACTGTAAGTCAGAACTTTTTCTTCTTTCTTTATTCATTTGTTGATATCAGTGTGGCCTCAGATTTTTATCTCATGCCCCAGATATTCTGTCACTATTATTTGTAACCCTCAAGTTATCCCAGTTTGACAAGTTACAGGCTTTTCAAACTGACTCTTATGTCTTTTTTTACTTGTCCCATCATTTTTTGAGCACTTCCTTCGCAATAAGTGGCACCAGCCTCGTTTTGAAGTTTTCCCTGCCCAGCACTAGAATCAGCTGTTTTCTTAATGAGCCTGCTTGCTTTTAGCAAGGAATGGTAATTAGAAACCAAGATCAGGGCATAGGTGTGCTTGTGCTACTGGTATATTTTTGCTTCTAGGACTTTTCAGTAGACAGAGCAATTACATCCATTGTGTTTGTTGAAGGTGGAATGAATTATGTCTACTCTTCTATAATGTAAAGTAATCCTTACCTGAAATGAAATCTTACTTTTAATAAACTATTAATTATAACTCAATTATTTAGTAAGAGATTGTATGATAAAACTAAATATTTTCTTTAGGAACTTAAATCGAAGTAAATAATTGTTGTACATAAATCAGTAATTCCAGAAAGAGCAACATTAAAATCACATTACACTGTTTTTAGTGCTTCATGGTGAGACAATTAAAAAATATATTATAAATGTTTTATTTGACTAAATTTATTTCTGCCACATATGTAAAGGATTATTTTCTCCCAATAAGGTCAAAGTATAAATCTTCTTTTGAATTCAGCGGGAGTTTGAAATGCAATTTTAGTAAAGGGTTTATCTTGGTGTTGTAAGAAGTTGTTCTTGAGGCCGGGCGCGGTGGCTCAAGCCTGTAATCCCAGCACTTTGGGAGGCTGAGGTGGGTGGATCACGAGGTCAAGAGATCGAGACCATCCTGGTCAACATGGTGAAACCCCGTCTCTACTAGAAACTACAAAAAATTAGCTGGGCAAGGTGGCGCGTGCCTGTAGTCCCAGCTACTCAGGAGGCTGAGGCAGGAGAACTGCCTGAACCCAGGAGGCGGAGATTGTGGTGAGCCGAGATCGCGCCATT
>NW_016107340.1:7490288-7493788 GCF_001604975.1 Cebus imitator | reverse complement strand
AAAAAAAAAAAAAAAAAAAAAAAAAAGAAGTTGTTCTTGAAATTCTAGTATAATTTATTTGTGCTTTTTAGTACAATAATGCTGACTTTTTTTCTGACACATCATAACACTTTATTCAAGAATTCTTTTTTGGGGATGGGGGTCGGGGGGACAGAATTTTGCTCTTGTTACCCAGGCTGGAATGCAGTGGTGTGATCTCAGCTCATTGCAACGTCTGCCTCTCAGGTTCAAGCAATTGTCATGCCTCAGCCTCCTGAGTAGCTGGGATTACAGGCACACACTACCACACCCAGCTAATTTTTTGTGTATTTAGTATAGACAAGGTTTCATCATGTTGGCCAGGCTGGTCTCAAACTTCTGACCTCAAGTGATCCATCTGCCTCAGCCTCCCAAAGTGCTGAGATTACAGGTGTGAGCCACCCCTCCCTGCCTATGCAAGAATTCTTTTACCTCCAAGGACTTGTCTGAATTTTTGTCTGGTTAAATTGTAATGGTCCTATGTGTCTCTCTTGATCAGATTAACTTGAACATGGGAAGTTTTTTAGCTAGTCAACTCCATAATTTTAGGCTCGGCTCTCCCATCTTAACAAGATAATGTGACTAACGAGAGTTCTTAATTTCTCTGAACCTGTTTCCTCATCTAAAAAATAAAGATAATTATACCACCTATGTACTATATAAAAAGTACTTAGTACAATGTCAGGTGTACAGTAAAAGTTCAGCAAGTGCTAGTTATAATTATACATTTCTAGATCTATAGATGGGAAGTGATATTACATGTCCCCTAGTTCACAACTTTAATTTTAGTGAGAAAAAAAATAAGATAAAGTAGGTGAAGTAGCTATTGAAGATCTTTTAGTTGGCTGGTGGCGTAACTACAGCTAGAATCATGTCTTCTGATTCCTGTCCAGTGTTCTTTTCTGTTATGACTTTGTTATTTTTCCCAAAACATCTTTAAAATTTTCATGTTTATCTATATTGCATATGTAAAATGAAAGATAATTAAACCATGCTCACTAGACATGATTATGCATATTTCATACTTTTCATCAAAAATTGTGAAAATGTCCAATTACCCTGACTTGCCAGAAGTTGTGAACTAAAAGGGGATCTTATCTGGCTATAAACAGCTTTGTCCTTCATATCTGTTTCAGCCACACTAGATTCTATCCCAAACCTAGTGTTGTCCTTGGAAACCTTTGGAGGAGAAGGAACGATGTTCTCCGAAGGTCTCTAAGAAATATGTAATTTAGGTTTCAAGGCCCAATTCAAAGGCCTGTTTTGTGTAGTTCTTTCTGACACTCTTCACCCTTAAAATAAGTAGACCCTTATTTATAATTTTTACTGCACTTTCATAATTATACTTTATTTGGGTCTTATTCTAGGATTTTTTTTCTTTACTCTAGAATAAAGAAGCATATATTAGAAAAATATGGAGGAGAAAAGTAAAAAATTCCTCAAACCAAAAGTTTAGCATAGTCCCCAACTAGAATCTCTTGTGATTTCACACACCTAGAGAGAGGCAAAGAATTTTATTTTCTCTGTAACTATGACACAGCAATTCTGCTTTGCACTAAAATTACTGAATGTTGCTATTTGAAGGCAAATGTCAGCCTTTTGTGGGGAACTATACTGGAGAGTCACTTCTTGGAGCAGTTCCAATTGGTATTCAGTAACTTGCATCAGAGGTGAAATTGCACTAAAAGAAGAAAAGAGTTTTAAGAATAACGTCGGAAATATCTGCAATGTTCTTTTTTAACAGTGGCTGTGTGGAGTGGTGTGAATGTGGCAGGTGTTTCTCTTCAGGAATTGAATCCAGAAATGGGAACTGACAATGATAGTGAAAATTGGAAGGAAGTGCATAAGATGGTGGTTGAAAGGTGAGTGAAAGGGAGCTTGATTTTAGATGATTAATTTCATCTTTACTTAAATAAAATTATAAACATTTTCTATGGCTATCTGCTTAAACTCTTAATGTAATTATCCAGCTGTTACCTTTTGAAGCTGATAAGACTTTTACACTGCTCACACTTGCTATACCAGTCTCCCTAGGGAAAGTAAATATTTTCTCTTTGGATTAAGTCTGTTGTAGAGGTAATAGGAGCAAAATGTGCAATTAACAAGTGAGAAGAGTCTTCAAATTACCTCCTCTCAACAAATAAGATTGATTTATTTAGAAAGGTAAACTTAGACACTTGGTTTCATAATTGCCCAAAATAAATAAACTTGCTGACTGATTGCTAACAGTGTTTAAGTTTTAATAACAAGACTAACTGATGTCTCAAATATAGAATCATTTTGTTTAGTTCAGTTTTAGTAATTGTTTTTCAGGAATCTGACCTGCATGTGGAGGAAAAAAAAAAGCCTTAAAAATGTTGAAAAGGTCTTTATAATTTCAATTAACATAACCCTTTATTTTACAAATGAGAACACTATGGCTCACCCAGATAATGTAACTGGTCTAAGGTCTTCTACTCAGGTGTCATTTGCATTAAATCCTAATTTTCTGATACTCAGCTAGAGTTATTCCTGCCACTTCTCAAGTACCAGGGCCTCTGTGGGTTTTGAGAGCTACAATTCGTGTTGAAAAAATTGCTAGGCAAGATATTGTCATCATTTTTATTAGTTGATTATAATATGTTAGGTGACAGTGGCAAGTGTGACCTCACAATTGAGATATATTTTGTCCTTTTACTTTCATCGTTTCCTGATTTTGTGTGTTTGGAAATATGTTTACAAATAAGTTACGCTGATGGAAAATGTATATTTTTACAACAGCGACTTTATAAATCTTACACAATAAACTAATGTTATCAAACATTTATATAGTATTTACCATGTAGTGCTTAAAGTTATAAGCATGTTACATATATATTAACTCATTTAACACTCATAACAAACTTATGAAATAGTTACCATTCATATCCTAGTTTAAAGAAGGGAAGACTAAGGCAAAAAAGTTTAGATAATTTGCCCAAGATTATAATTAGTCACAAAACAGGAGTCAAACTCAGGTGGTCTGGTTTCAGTAATGATTGAGTCTTATTTCATTGATGTCTTTGTAATTTTTTTAAGTGCCTATGAAGTCATCAAGCTAAAAGGATATACCAACTGGGCTATTGGATTAAGTGTGGCTGATCTTATTGAATCCATGTTGAAAAATCTATCCAGGATTCATCCCGTATCAACAATGGTAAAGGTAAGACAAACTACTACAAAGCATAATATGATTTCTAGCAGTGTATTCTAGAAAAAGATTCATTTCAAGAGGCTCAGACCAGATAACATCATAGTTCACGGTTATTTCTGTTTCTGAAGGTTTTATGTAAACCGTTGTCATTTTCTAGCAGAAGTCTTGGTCAACAAGGGCAATAACTTACAGACTCTAAGACATTCAATAGATGTTGTCATTTTTCTTTGTATAATTTTGCAAATTAAATATTAACTCTGATTCTTTACTTAGTACATTCTTTTTTTTTTTTTTTTTTTTTTTTTTTTTT
>NW_016107340.1:7483986-7490158 GCF_001604975.1 Cebus imitator | reverse complement strand
TGCCCAGCTAATTTTTTGTATTTTTAGTAGAGACGGGGTTTCACCATATTGACCAGGATGGTCTCGATCTCTTGACCTCGTGATCCACCCGCCTCGGCCTCCCAAAGTACTGGGATTACAGGCTTGAGCCACCGCGCCCGGCCTTACTTAGTACATTCTTAAAGTATTGATCATTTGAATAAGTGTAATAGAGTTTCATTTAAAGTTGATATACGAAACTCTAGATTGCCTTTCATAGAGCACTTGATATCTTAGCAAATACAGTTTAATTCAAAAGCTATGGAGCAAATGCATAAAACAGGTAGAAATTATTTTTCAAACAAATCTAAAATTATATTAAAATGTTTTGTAAGACAACTGACTCATTTTCTACAAGTCAGTGTAAATCAAGTGTGTCAAAAATTGGGTAATTACTGAGTCTTAGGGTACATATATAGGAATTTGTTTATTCTGTCTACTTTTGTGTATGTACCAAATTTTTGAAGTTAAAAGTTTAAAAACATATTAAAGCATGTTTAATATAATTATATAATTTGATTAGTTGTATAGTTAAATGACCCTTTGAATAAATTACCCACACAAACTGGTAAAATGTTTTGGAAATTGTTTTTTTTTTGTTGTTGTTGTTGTTGTTTTGCTTTTGTTTTTTAGCAATTCTTAGGTGGTCCAAGAATCTTGCTTTTAATGGTCTCTAATTACTACCTAGGACCTTGTAGATTGGCTACCACTTTCTGAAATTTCTTTCTTAACTCAAAGTCTTTAAGCAACTTAAAGCTCATCGTGTATGTTTGCATATTGTATCTATAAAACCTAACTCAAAACGTAAATATTGGGGAAATGTGGACCTGTATGTGATGAAAATTAGATTAGAGAATGAGTTTGTGCCTATCAAATTTCCTACAAGTCTTTCTGTTGAAGCATAGGACCTTTAATTATTCTCTTTTGTACCCCCTTTAAGAGTTGAGGTCTTGCTCTGTGACCCAGGCTGGAGAGTAGTGCCACGATCATAGCTCACTGAAGCTTCAAACTCCTGGGCTCAAACAATCCTCCCACCTGAGCCTCCTGTCTTTGATCATTTTTACATGTGGATCTGTGTCTTAATCTCAGTGCTTTGTTGTTCTGGCAGGGGATGTATGGCATCGAGAATGAAGTCTTCCTAAGCCTTCCGTGTATCCTCAATGCCCGGGGATTAACCAGCGTTATCAACCAGAAGCTCAAGGATGATGAGGTTGCTCAGCTCAAGAAAAGTGCAGATACCCTGTGGAACATCCAGAAGGACCTAAAAGACCTGTGACTACTGAGCCCTAGGCTGTAGAAGTTTAAAAACTACAATGTGATTAACTCTGAGCCTTTAGTTTTCATCCATGTACATGAATCGCAGTTTGCTCTGATCTTCTTCAATATGTGAATTTGGGCTCACAGAGTCAAAGCCTATGCTTGGTTTAATGCTTGCAATATGAGTTCTTGAACAAATAAAATTAACTATTGCAGTGTGCTTCTATTTCTGGGATTCCTTCCTTAATGATTCCTGAAAGGTTTCAGTCAATCTGTCGTCATTCTCACCACAGATCATAAATGTCCCTAAACTCCAATGTCATCTACACTCCTCCCTCTGGATGGCACAAAAATTATTTATTGCAACATGTGCCACAATTTTGTAGTTGTTGTTGTCCTGAGAATATGATTATCATTTTAAGGTAATAATTGAAGAAGTTGTAATGGATGTCAATGTATATGACATTTACAAGGAAGCCCATTTTAAAAGGAAGAACCCCTAAAATGGAAACTTTGTTAGAGTTAGTTCTATTTAATGAAGGCAAATGAAAGTTTGGTCTGGATTATTCAGATTCAGGCTACTTGGAGATAGCATAACGTGAATTCACAGGGTACTTAGGTAGACTTCCTTTAACAAAGAGCTCCCAATTTACATGTCGTATGTAGGGGTACATTTAGGTAGTGTTTAAAACGTGGGCTTTGGTGTCATAAACCTGGACTTGAGTGCTGGCCTTATCATTGATTAACTGTGATCTTGGTCAAGTTGACTACTTAATCACCCCTAATTCTCAATTTCCTCATGTATAAAACAGTGATGATAGCAATACCTCTTCAGTATGGGTTGTTTAAATGAGAAAATCATGTAACTCTTAGCACATAGCTTGGTCATCATGGTAGCTAACATTTAGGTAGTCTTTCCTATTCCAAGTAACTAAATCATCCCAACTATCCTATAAGGTAGTGTTTCTTTACCTCAACACTGTTGACATTTTGGGCTGGGTGTTTCTGTGTAGTGGGGGTTGCATTGCACATTGTAGGATCAGTGTCCCTGATTTACCCAATTGATGCCAGTCACACACCTCTGCCCACAAGGTGTAGCCAGACGTGTCTGCAGACCTTGACAAATGTCTCCTTGGAGGGGGTGAGGACAATCACCCATGACAGAACCACTGTTTTGAAGTATTTGTATCCTTATTTTACAGATGAGGAAACAGACATGAGGCACATGGGTAATAGCCACTAAGTAACAGAACAAGGATTGATTCAATCCAGGCTATTTAAAATCCTCTCTCAAGTGTACTATAATGCAGAAAAACTGAAAAAGTTGTCATATTTGTGTTTTTTTTTAGAATAATATTGAAATTCTTTAATGCTCCAGCACCAGCATATAATGAGGATACTATTATTTCTGTATTACAGAAAGGGAGATGGACACAGTTATTAATTTCCTTTTTCATACCGCATTTCCAAAGCTACTCAATCTGTTGGTATGGTGATCATATCTAGATGTAAGGAGGAGGATTAAGTTAATATATGCTTCTAGTTCATCATCCCAGTTTCTGTGTGAATGTCCAATTTGCAATAAGCCAATAGTTTCCAAACTTCAATTTCATGGATCAGTTTAGAATTGTTTAAACTTTGTCTAAAAGGGGGAATGGACATGTGTGTAGGAGGTTAGGAAGCACGAACACAAGTTTGCCAACTTTTAATTTTTGCCAAATAAAAACATGGAGAAAAAAACCCATTTTCTACTGTCATACAAAAGAAAAGACAGCTTAACACCAAAAGAATAGGAAGACCACAATCTCAAATTTATCAGCTGTCCTGGACCATGGACAGAAATGTAAAATCCTTGGGATGGCAGAACCAAGTGCTGGAAGAAGGCTGGGCTTTCAGTTTGCATGCAGCTGCCTATACCAGCTATTGACTGCCTGCCTCCCAATTGCTTTTTATATTAGGAGGAAATAAATTCCTATCACTGTTATTTTATGCATCTGTCTCGGCTAACCAATTATTTCAAAATGACATACTCTCCAACTATATGGCATAGTACCTGTTCCATAATTTTTTATCTAATGGAGGACATACACTTGGATGATAAATAACAAAATAAGATGCTATAAAATCAGGAAAAAAACACTTGATTCCTCACACATTCAATTGGAGCACTTTTGTTATTTTCTTACTGTCTGGGGAAACATGAAAAATGGAACTAATAACATTTCTTAGGAATAGAGGAGATGCCTAGTAACACCTGACTCGTCAATACATGGATTCAGATATTCCCTTGGTCAATGTCAAAGCCAATAAATTTAGCTGAGTGATATGGAGGAAAAACAAAATCTTGCATTTCTAGAAGATAGATTTCATTAAACTTATTTTTAAATAGCCAGCAAATTTTATCACTAGGGATCAGAGAAGAACAGACAAAAAGGTGATAAGATTATTCTGAGATGAATATGATTTGAGGTAAAAGCAACTTTCTAATAAATGTAGGAAACTCTAAGGTGTAGAAGGGTTGCATAATATAGAAATGTTTTCTCCCAAACGGGAAGATAAACAATCAGAAGGTGATGACAGCTCACTTCCCAGGCTATCCCTTGTTTGTTCTATTGACATTGTATTTGGCCACCCGCATCCCAAAACACTGGTGGTTGCTGGGCACATCCTGGTAGCAATAGGAGCTCGATGGCCGCCTGGAAATTGTGACCCCCACCTACCACTAGGCAGCTGGCACTTTTCAAGTCATACTGAAAACAGTCATTTCTAATCACCTACATCATTCTTAGAACAATGCACAGGATATTTTTAACAGTGACAAAAATAACACTTATAGATTAGCCAAGGGCTTTGCAAGGAGACATTGCCAGAGGCTTACTTAAAATTTAAAAACTGATTACATTTTGTTTCTATCCCTAATATTGGTATGTGGCAGGGATGGGAGAGCAGGTTACTAGCGCAGTGCTTGACACAAACAGACTTTTAATGAATTGAGAATTAACAGAACATATTTCAGTATTAAAAAGCCAATGTTAAAGTTAAGTATTATATTTAGATAATATTCATATAGATATATAAGAAGACTTTTTCTTTTTGAGACAAAGTCTGGCTTTGTCACCCAGGCTGGAGTGCAATGGCATGGTCTCAACTCACTGCAACCTCCACTTCCCGGGTATAAGCGATTCTCCTGCCTCAGCCTCCCGAGTAGCCAGGATTACAGATGCCCACCATCATGCCCAGCTGGGCATGGTGGCACATGCCTGTAGTCCCAGCTACCTGGGATGGTGAGGCAGGAGAATCGCTTGAGCCTGGGAGATCAGAGTTGCAGTTGAACCACTGCACTCCAGCCTGGGCAACAGAACGAGACTCTGTCTCAAAAAATAAATAAATAAAATTAAAGAACTTTTAAATACTTTCATCAGGTGCCTCAAACCAAGTCATAAATAGTAAGGTCATCTGAATTTTCATAATAAGAATGCATTTGGACACCCAAAATTCTGTTAAAGATAAAAACAGTGTCTACTGAGAAATTGATTTTGTGAACATTAAGAATGGAATAAAATAAATAATATTTTGTTTCACGTGGATTAATAGAAAACTTGGAGCAAAATTTGAGGCTAATTTTTGAGGAATTTTAGCTAAATTCATATTCAGTTTCAACTTCATTGCTGGCTAAGTTTTACCTCTGTTTTTGGTTTTCTTTTTTTTTTTTTCACCTTATTTCAGAATTGTGCTACCTTCTCACTAACCTGTGGATAGTTGTAAATAGTTTCAAATAATATCTAAAGAAGGTGGACCCTAAGTAAATAAAACTACACAAAAGTGGCAGGAAGCAAAATCTGCAGGCTTTATTGCGTGTTGCAGGCCAAACCCTGTGCTAGGGGCTGGGGCTTAAAGATGAAAACAACACAATTCCACTTTCATCAGCCTGCGTAGACAGGAGAAACAGATGCAAACACAGAAAGTTATTATGAAATGAAGTGTGACAAACTTAGTCATAAATATACGTAGGGCATTAAGGAGAAATATCTAACACGACCTGGGAGGGTGGGAACTTAAGAATCCTTGGCATGACGATACCTGATTGAGTCATAGAGGAGGAAAGAGGAGTTGGCCAAGTACAGAATAAGCAGCAGGCTGTTTCTAGAAGAAGGGACAATATCGGCATGGAAGAGAAGCAAATCAGAGCATGGTGTGGGGGCTGCGATGCTGCTGGAGCATTACATTTTGGTTCTGAGGGTTAGATGACAAGGTTGGGGCAGGTGGCAGGGACCTACTTCCTCAGAGTCTATTTCGGAGGCAAATAAAATCTGGACAACTCCAAAAAAAGAGAGGTTCAGAAATGGTGTGAAGAAAGATCTTCTCTCAGTCGCTTCTAGGTCAGGGCTTTCAGCAAGTCTTTGCAAGGAAGAAACCAGGAATGAATAACGGAACTATCATTTGTGTTTTACTGCATAGATTATGCCTAAGATAACTATTTAAAAGTTGTTCATGTTGTTCAATGTGAATTTATTCTTATATAGCTAATCCTGCAGTCTTCATAAAATCCTGAATTAGAAAAATTCTCCAAAGATTATTATGCATTAAATATGTTAACTGGATGAAAGCCTCCTGAAATACACTCAAGCCTCTGCTGTCTGGGGTTTTCACCAATAAACTGGGTGAGTAGTATTCCTCATGGCATTTTGTTCTAACGAGTCCGATTTCTACCTGCTATGTTGACTCTAGAGAATGAATTAATTGCACCAGAAGATGATCAGTCTCTGGTCACATATAAGGAGGCCAATTTTCCATGAGGTTGTTTTTTGAAAATATCATTTGGTAAATAATTACTATCGTAAGAAGAGTAAAATTCCAGCTAACACAATTTTCTGAAGTCCTCAAAAAAAAAAAAAAA
>NW_016107340.1:7393579-7483076 GCF_001604975.1 Cebus imitator | reverse complement strand
CTCAACCTCCTCAGTAGCTGGGATTACAGGCACGCGCCACCATGCCCAGCTAATGTTTTGTATTTTTAGTAGAGACGGGGTTTCACCATGTTGACCAGGATGGTCTCGATCTCTTGATCTCCCAAAGTGCTGGGATTACAGGCTTGAGCCACCGCGCCCAGCCATCTTCCTTTCACTTATCAATTACTTTTTAGCTAATTATAATGTCATAAAATATATTTTCAGGAAGAAATCTTTTTTTTAAGTAAATTATGGGGCTTTGGGGGAAAGCAAAGTCAAGGTCATAAATTAATTCTCCTCATATTGCTTTGGTGAAAATTAGTTGCATGCCTACATTTGATCTCCAGATATCTGTGGAATTTACATTCTCCAGCCAGATGATCATGTTTCCAGGATGAATGGGAAACCAGTATAGTTCACAATCTAAAAAGTAAGCATTCTTAAGGTTTACCTTCATTCATGAAATACATTTGAGTTTATTAGCGAAACCAAAGGTTCTAAATATGATGTATTTACAAAAAGAAAACCTTTTTTTTTTTTTTTTTAACCATGATAATGTTAATATGCCTTGTGGCATATTAACACAGAGAACAGCTTTACTTTCATCTCTAATTCATCAATTCATCATTGATTTATTAATTCAATTGTGGTTTTAACTAGGCAACTATACATACATTTATCGAAAAGCTGATTTCATTTAAAGAAACTTGCTGGAGATCACATATCTAAAAACTGGTAACTCCCGAAATTAAACCAATATTCTTAACCCTTAAGATATTCTATGTTGAAGCATGTATTTGCACCCCCACCTGTTTTCCTTGTACTGTGTTAGGCCTCTTAAAACAAATAGAATGCATTTGGCATCTATGGGCTAGCATACAAACTTAGAAAAAAACCACAATGATATACCATCTCATGCCAGTTAAAATGGCAATCATTAAAAAGTCAGGAGACAACAGATGCTGAAGAGGATGTGGAGAAATAGAAATGCTTTTACACTGTGGGTGGGAGTGTAAATTAGTTCAACCATTGTGGAAGACTGTGGCGATTCCTCAAGGATCTAGAACCAGAAGTACAATTTGACCCAGCCCTCCCATTACTGGGTATATACTCAAAGCATTATGAATCATTCTACTATAAAGATACATGCACACATATGTTTATTGCAGCACTGTTCACAATAGCAAAGACTTGGAACCTACCCAAAAGCCCATCAATGATAGACTGGATAAAGAAAATGTGGCACATATACACCACGGAATACTAAGCAGTCATAAAAAAGGATGAGTTCATGTCCTTTGCAGGGACATGGATGAAGCTGGAAAACATCATTCTCAGCAAACTGACACAAGAACAGAAAACCAAACACTACATGTTCTCACTCATAAGTGGGAGTGGAACAATGAGAACACATGTACACAGAAAGGGGAACATCACACACTGGGGCCTGTCAGGAGGTGGGGAACTAGGGGAGGGATAGCATTAGGAGACATACCTAATGTAGATGATGGGTTGATGGGTACAGCAAACCACCATGGCATGTGTATACCTGTGTAACAAACCTGAACGTTCTGCACATGTATCTCAGAACTTAAAGTATAGTAATAAAAAGAAAGAAAGAAAAAATCTCTTGACGTTTTCTAATGCCCCTCTACTTTTTATCAACTTTCCACCCTAAATCAACACCAAAGAGTTTTATTTTCTCGTATCAGGAAAGTGATGCCACAGTATCCCCTTGGAAACCATTTCAGTGCTACAGGAATCATTTGTTTTCTAGTCAAAGTGCATACAGAGCAGCCAATCACATATTAAGTAATACTTCCCTTCCAAGTACAGTGACTGAGAACCCAGTACCGATCTTGTGGAAAATATCATCTTACAAAAACATTAAATGTGAGTATTTAAGTTATATTAAATCTTAATATCTAAATTTTCCTCAAAATACTGATAATAGGGCTTGGTGATGTTATGTCAAGGTCAAAAATGTTACGGCTTTTCCTCTTGGTCTGATGCTACCGCATCCAGAACCTGTGTTTAGTGAGAATGTGCTTTTATCCCTTTTCCATACACAAATAGAGATTTTCTTGACAGAAACTGATAAATTTTAAAAATGGGTTCTCAAGAAGTTATTTTATGTGCTTCGATGGTAAAGGAGTTACTTGGGGTCTCACGTGTTATGGGTTTCATCAAGGTGGGGTAGGACTAATTCTCAGGTTTGCCTAACTACACTGACCATTAATACAGATGGTAAAAAAGATAATTACCCAAAGTCATTCCACCTGATAGAAACTAATTTAGTGCAACAGCTGTACTAACATTAGAGTTTTCTTCTTTATATTAAAAAATAAATATTTCATTGACTATTTTCATAACATCATTTTGGAAAAAAAAAGTTTAACATTGCCACTTTCATTACCTGACTTGTTTATCCTGGTAATACTTGGCATTTACATATATATATATATGTACATATATAATACATATCACTGTATATTTTATAAGCCCTGCATAGGATATATGCTTCTACTTCATACAAAATCACCATGTAAATAATATTTCACAATATTTCATATCGTAAATTTGGTGGAGAATGTCAGAAAAGTAAGCCTATAGTTCAGTATTCCTAACCTCCATGTCAACATCCCTCACCTGAGCAGAGCTTGGAGAAAAGAGAGCCTAGATGGCAGCCAAAGAATGGTCTCTTACAGAAGGAAGATGAGCAACTTGAGCTGGCTGGTCATCAGGTTGACTTCATGCATCTGGCTTGGAATCCCTGAACTCTGAGCCAATGCGGGCTTTGGCAGACACTGTACAAAGGGCATTCATACATACTCATTTAATCCCCACAACAACCTCATGAAGTGAATATCATCACCCCCATTTTTTTTTGTCTTTTTAATTTTCTTTCTTCTTTGTTTTGAGAAAATACATCACCCCATTTTACAGTCTAGTAAGTAGTCCATTTCTAAATGAGATTGGCCTGACTCCAAAGCCCTTGTTCTTAATAATTTTACTCTGCTAACCCCTCTCCTGGTAAACTTAAAGTATCGTCGGGCTTCGGCTTCCACTGCACATTTTCTCTCCAGGTTCTGTTTTTGTAAACTTTTATTTGAAAATATTTTTAATATTGATTTTATTAAAAATTTCATGGGAAAATAGAAACATAGATGTCACAGAACAGGATAAGGACAAAAGCAACACATCTGATTAAACTTCACTGGATGACTTGATCTCTTCCCAGAGAGATATTATCCCTTTGCTTTCTCTTTTATCCAAAACCTTATTGTTTTACTTCTTTAGCCATAGGGGCTACAGCTACCTTTCCTAGAGTTCATCTTAGCCAAAAGGTTGAGAAGCAATAGCTACCTTTCCTAATCTTGTATAGTAAAAGAAGAGTTTAAAATAAAATTAGAGAAGAGAGATCAACAAACCAAAAGCTCTCTTCCAAACACAGGTTCTGGGTATGTGGGTACAATTCAGTCTATGCTAAGATAATGTCAGCAGTCAAGGTAAAAAACCTCTTTCACATCTTCAGTGTGATGGATGGGCATTGTCAGCTTAGATTGTAAGCTTAATTTAAGGATAATTACTTGCTTTACCTTTGGCTGCTTCCTGATCAGCAACTGCAAATGTACATAGAGAAAAAATTAAGTCAGGAGCTTAAGTCTTTCTAGAAACCTGACAGTTAATGTAGGCCCATGGAGACTGAGATGACTGTGGTGATTTCAGGAGAGATTTACCTAGCTCCGACTGATTATTGTCATGAAGGCATGCAAATAGAATCCAGAGTGGCCAGATCTTCTGATTTTTGAAGAGAAAAGAGAAATCCAAAGCTTTATGTGAAGTCTCTTTTGAGAGTTGGTTGACTTTTTTGTGGCAGCACTGCATGTACCAATCTAAATTCATTGTACCACATTATGGCCTCTGCCTTAAAAGTTGACCCTTCTGGAGCTCTGCTTCATGCAGCTTACCCTATCCACCCTGCACCCGCTCTTCCTCAGAACTCACCACTCTGGTGGCTTCAGTTACTGTGTCCCAGATCTCTCATCTCGGGTTCTTAGCAGACATAATATCTAACTTCCTACTGAACATCTGGCTGGTGTCTGAAACTCACCACATCTGAAACAGGTCATTCTCTAATCTCTCCAGCAAATCTGTTTCCCTCCCACACTCAATATTTCTTATAGCTATACACTGCATGACCAACCACTTGGTTGTCCAAACTAGAAACCTAGGCACTGACCCTTCCCCACAGCCAATCAACTCCACAAACTGTTATCTCAAGCGTATATCACTACTCACTTCTCTAATGTCACTGCCATCACTCTAGTACAAACAGCCACCTTCTCATGTCTAGACACATTGGGGTCATTTTAACTGATGCTGGGTTCTAAAGCCAGCATGTACGGTAGAAATTCTGGTCAAAATGTGTATGTCAACCCTTTCAGCACATTCAGACAGTGAGAGGCTCAGATTCTGGAAGACTGACTATAGAAAGTGCAGTCTCCCAGAGGCTTCTCATTCTGGGGTATCCTGTCTCTTTATTGATTGGATTATCTCAGGCTATTTAAAGTGTTATTTCTTGTTCTTTCTACCTTCTCTTTGTCTAGCCTATATAATTAAATTTTCAGGAGTTAAATATTCACATAATAAATCCCCAAAATGCTACATAAGTTTCATCCCTCCTTAATTCATTCTCTATTATGCAGTGAAAATGATCTTTGGAAAATGTAAATCTTTAGAATGATCCACTATCTGAAATATGTCACACCATGGAATCAGTTCTCTGAAAAAAAAATTCACTCTGGTATTGTTTGTTCCAATATTTTATTGAATAGTTACACAAAAGTGTTTGCATTGTAATAACTCACTGGGGTATAATTTCTACACTTTGCTATTTATGTGTTCCACTTCAACTTAAAAGTTAAAACTACGAAAAAAATAAAATAATTCAAATTCTATCATGGTTTTTCCTTATTATTAAGATAAATTCAAAATTCATATCAGCCCCTTCCCGCTTCTCCAGGTTCGTTTCTATATCACTTGCTACCTCAAGGTTGTTGAATCTAAGTGTGCTGATCTTTCAGTTTTTTGAATTTGTCACATTCTTTATTTCTATTGGTCTTTGCATGCACTAGGTTCTCTGCCTGGAACCCTTCTTCCTTAGATTTTCCCCTATTTTCGATCTCAATTTAAATATCATTTTCTTACTCTGTTTTGAGTTAATTGTATTGTTACACGCTCTCACAATTCCATTCATCACCCTCAAAGTTCTTTAGTTATTTGTTTAAGACCTGCTTTCTCTGCTAGAATGCAGACTTCATGAGAGCAAGAATCGTGATCACAGTACCCTGACGTACGGCTTTTAATTCTCTGGTTTCTACAGTAACAACATCACTACATACATAATAAAGTACATACAAGCAATGGACAGATAAGAACATAAAATTATATAGAGATACTATATTGGAAAACAAAAGTACTCTCTCTAATCTTAAGAGGCAAAGACTAAATGCTAAATAACTAACTTTCGTTTCTGCTTTCATGACATTTAGAAGAATATAGGTATTATCTACCAAATGAATAAAGTTTTACATTCTAGAATTTGTGACTGATATGCAGGCGTCATAACCTCAGTCTCCAAGCCCCCCCCTTCTACTTCTCAACACTATTTTTTTTGTTGTTGCACAAAGTCCCCTGCTTAAAACCTTCCAATGACTTCCTACTACAACCGAAATAAAATCCAAGCTCTTGACCAGCTTCTCTATGACCCATTTCCGGCTTTCCTCTGACTCATTCCCTCCAGAATTCCCTTCATTTATTATGCTTTTGACTTTAGCCTCATCGGTCTTCTTTCCGTTCCTGTAAGGGTTAAAGGCTTTGCTATCACTTCTCTCAGATCTTCAAATGTGGCCACTTTCTCATCATTTATATCCTAATTCAAATATCACTTGCTCAGAAGGGTCTTTCTTGACTTCCCCAGCTAAAGCACTCATTTCTACTCAATGGCACTCTCTATTGTTTGCAGTTTTTCTTCTCCAAAAATTTAGCAGCACCTGAAATAACTATTTGTTTACAAGATTAATGTGTATGTGTCCACATGAAGGCAGAGACTACCGTTTATTGAAAATATTCTCAGTGGTGACAATAGTAGCATATAGTAGGTGCTCCATAAATATGTTAACTAAGTCATTCTGGATATGCAGGTGCAGGCTAGTCAAGCCCTGGAGGTCTAAGGGCTTTTTGGAAGACTGCGAAGATTCCAAAATGTCAAAGCAAACGTGTGGTTTTCTAAATGTATCTAGTGACCTCTGCTGGAATACTTGTTCTTACTTGCCCTCTCACCTCTTTTCATTGGGAGATTAAATGTTAGCATAAGTATCAAATTTGGCATCAGAGACTTCTAAGAGTGCTTCCTCAACTTGGAGAAAACCCTTCTCCCTTTCTGTCTGGATGACTGTTCTCTTTCTGCTCCCATCTCATTGATTTGTGCTTTTAGCACAAACATTATAGATGAGTGTTCAGGAATATGGGAAGAAGAGAAATTTCCCTGATTCCTCTTCAGATCTATTACACAAATGACTGCCTTTCTCTGCACAAATATCTGAAAGAAGGCAATTCATCCAGATACTATGAATATACGCAAATATATCCAGCTCATGGATATACTTCATATGGTTCCATTCATTTTATCTCTCTTAATGAACAACTTTGAAAATGGTATTCACCTTTAGCAAGCAAAGAATTGGCAAAGGATGTTCTCACATTGAGAATAACTGGATCAAGAGGGATCCCTCAAAGATACCTACTATGAGGGATCGTTAGGAGCTGTGGTGTGGCTGAGAGTGCTGGTACTTGACACAAAAATGCCAAATGGTAACTAAAGACTAGAAATTTCAAAAAATCAAAATAATGAGTGCGAATATGTGAAACAATCATGTGTATTTCACTCATTTATATGATTAAACTTTTGCTGTTTACTCATCTTATGTATGGTGTGGCTATATGTGTACATGTATTACAGAAAATGTGTAAACACAAATAAACAAAAATACCACATAAATATCAATCATAATTACTACCAGTTAAAGACAATCATTGTAAGAGTTTTCACATGCAGCCTCCCCATCTTTTGTTTATGTCTATTCCAGCCTTCTATTACACATACATCATGAACAGAGGTATATAGTACCTTTTTACAAAATTATATCAGTCATACTACTTTTTTAATTTTACATCCTACCTATTTTCATTTAGGATGTTATAAAATATATTCATTGATCTTAAGGTCATTTTTCTGAAAAACTTTTTTTCTGTAATTGAGCAATTGATTAGGTAACATATACAGGTGGTACAACATTAAAAAAAAAAAAAAGAAAACTGAAGTCTCCTTTTTGCCTCTTTCCTCTTCAATGGTAACCTCTGCCATTAGAGAAGCTTTTACTAGACGATCACATGTGTTATAAAAAAGGCTGAGACTACTAAAGTGGTTGGCTTAGTACCAGGCACTATGTGAAGTGACTTATTCAGATTACCTCATCCTCATCCCCATTTTTTCAAGAAAACCAAAACTTAGGTAAGAAATTGGCTCAAGTTTACACAGCAGATAAGTGGTGCTGCAAGTGCCTAACTCACAACTAATCAGTTGATACCTGGAACAGATGTAAATACATAAATCAGCCTTATGGTATATGCTGGAGAATTTGTATCAGTGCTCCTGTGGCCTGTGTGACACTAGATGAACCAATCTCAAGGCTGCTGCAACAGAACACTGCAAACGTGAAACTCTGTCACCACGCTGTCATCCCATTCTCACTCCTGTCAACATGTCCTTAGGTTTGGTTTTACTGGAATGTGTACTTGCAGGACTCTCAGAGATATGTCAACATAAGCAAACCATTTTATAAAGAGGACAATCATTTGATCATTTGGGCTCATACGATCAATCAACTTCTATTTTCCTACTTGATTTTTTTAATTGGTCATAGAATCTTTTTCTCACAATGCAAACAAATGGATAATAAGCTATGTACTTAAAGCTATTATTCTGGACAAAGATAAGAATCAAATGTGTCAGGCCGGGCACGGTGGCTTACGCCTGTAATCCCAGCACTTTGGGAGGCCGAGGCGGGTGGATCACGAGGTCAAGAGATCGAGAACATCCTGGTCAACATGGTGAAACCCCGTCTCTACTAAAAAAATACAAAACATTAGCTGGGCATGGTGGTGCGTGCCTATAATCCCAGCTACTCAGGAGGCTGAGGCAGGAGAATTGCCTGAACCCAGGAGGCGGAGGTTGCGGTGAGCCGAGATCGCACCATTGCACTCCAGCCTGGGTAACAAGAGCGAAACTCCGTCTCAAAAAAAAAAAAAAAAAGAATCAAATGTGTCACAAAATCATGGAAGACATTTATTTATTTTAGTTTTAATTAAATTTTAAGAGATGTGGTCTCACTAGATTGTTCAGTTTGGTCTTAAACTCCTGGGTTCAAATGATTCTTCTCCCTCAGCCTCCTGAGTAGCTGGGGACAACAGGTGTGTACTACCCCATCTGGCTGACATATTTAATCTATTTGACTTACACAGATTTACTAATGTAATATAATTAAATGTAGTTCTGCCCCTCTTGAGTCACTAAAACAGGCGCAAGTCAATAAAACCAAGTGTACAGAAAATAATTTAAAACCTAATAAAAGGTACAAAAATAGTATTAACAAGTAACAAATTACTGACAATTCTGATCGTAATTCTAATGTGAAGGATATTTTGTATGAGCTTCGATTCCACTGCTCTAGAGAATAATACTGTAAAAATATTGAATTTAGCTAAATCTGTAAAGATGACTCAAAATTAAGCTTGTTTGTGAATCACCAATTCTCCATAGGTACAATATCAGATATGTGTGTATGGGTGTGTAAATAAATTGAAACATACATATTTACATACATAGAAACACAAGGAAAAGCAAATATATGCCATTTACCTGCAATCTGATCCTGATGATATTTTAGAACCTAATTTCTTTTGCAATTTTCTTTCTATGTTTGAACATTTACATTCACTGAATTATTCTTTATCAATTTTAATATTTGAAGAAAATGTACAAACATAACAAAGATTAATTTGTACTACCTCATTATAATTATGGATTGATGATTATTGACCAGTTAAAATTACATTCTTTTCATGTTACACCCAAAGACACACTGAAATTTATGCTTTTTCACAGGGAAAATTTTAAGAAAAGTAATTAAGAAAAGGGGGATCAAGATCTATGGCCATCACCAAAATTCAATTTGTAAGTGTAGAATAAAATAACTAGGAATATTTTTTTTAAAGCTCTAGAAATAGGAATCAAAAAAAAGAAGAATACTTAGGAAATTCAAAGGGATTTAAAGCATAAAAATGTGTCCCAATCAGTCTACATAATTATAGTGAGACCGAATTATTCTTTATCAGTTATTCTTTATCAATGTTCAATTATTCTTTATCAATTTTAATAATTAGAGGCCCACAAACTGTTATGAGGGGAGTTGCTAATATTGGATCACTTTGGAAATGATGAAATAAGCATTGGTGATTATATGAATCTAGGAGTCTGGTCAAAAGGACAAGGGCTAAAAGGCTGGACTTGGGTCATGCCCTGCCTATCTCACGAGGTGCTTACCTATGCCCTGAATCAGAGAATTTTTCTGTTGACAGCTCTGGATTGTTTGGGTAGATACTGATAAGGTAGACACTGTCCTCACAATACCTGTCCAGAAAGACAGGAAAGAGGAGGAAGAACTCCTCCTTCCACCAGGAATTCTCTGGGAAGCACATAAGATTTCACGCTACTAGTTTATTCCCAAGAGAAGCTACCACAGCCTGGTAATTACCAGCTCTAACTTTTGTGTCTCTAAGTGCACCTCTCCTGGAATTACAACTAAGTGAAACAGGGATTCAAAGGAGTCTCAGAGGACTGCAGGAAGAATGCTTCGAGGCCGATCCCTGTCTGTGACATCCCTGGGTGGGCTTCCCCAGTGGCAAGTTGAGGAACTTCCTGTGGAGGAGTTACTGCTCTTTGAAGTTGCTTGGGAAGTGACCAATAAAGGTTTGTACTGCTCCTTGAAGGTGGGTATTTGCTAGGTGACTGCAGAATGTGGAGTAACCTTTCACGGATGATTCTCTAGTGATAACCAATTCCCAGTGAATGAGGAAAGCATTTAAATGGAATGTAAATTTAGGCTACATTTAACCTTGTCCATTACAACAGGCTATGAATACAGACTTGTGTATGTGTTGAAGAGGGAGAAAATTGAAAATATTAGCTGTTGCCATGGGAATTGCATTTAAATTAAAATTTCAAATCCATCTTGTGACAAAATGGAAATAAAAAGTTTATATTTTCTGTTTTAAAATTTGTCTCAGCAAAATAGTATAATTAAACATTTTATTTTAGGAAGATGAATATGTGATTAGATCCAGACGGAAACTTTAACTCTACATTCTCTTAGTGATTATATGAAATATTTAATAATGCTTCTAACTCACAATTAGCCTGGAGTAAAAGTTTTAATAGAAGCTTCTCAAAAGGCAAAATGCTATGCTCCTATTCAGAAGAATGAAAGTAATTTTTCTTCAATGCTATGTTTATGTAGAAATTATAAAATAAAGAAAATTAAATTGGTAAAGATAAACCAATTTGTGAGTGAGGTATAACCTCATTTGTGCTGGGTAGGAGAAGGCAAGGTAGAGAACCACAATGTAAATGATTTTTAAAGTAAAGACATCTATAACTCGATCAAGACAATTGCAGTTTGGCTAAATAAATAAACAAATAAATAAATAGAAACTAAAGACATCCGTAAAATTATAAAACAATTCCTTGTGGATTTATATTCTCTAGTTTAAAAGTGTCAAGACTATTGAGGAACATTAGCAAAGAAAAAGTAATGGTTTTGAGGCTGAGTTCATTGTTGGTAGCCTGGAGACAAAACTCTCCTTAAGGCTATTAACTCCCCCGGAGCTCACAATCTAGGCCCTGCAGGTCTCTCCCATCTTCTCTCATACTCCTCTCCTTTTCCCTCTCTGAGCCCCACTCAGATCTTTGAACAGAGAACACTTCTGTGTCTTGGCATATATAGTTCTCTCATATACAACACTTTCTCCCCTTTAGCTATTAATCCTTCAAGTGTCAGCTCAAACATCTCTTCATCAGAGAGGTTTTTCCCAAACCTCTAGCTAAACTAGATTAGAAACCACGTCCCACTCCACTGTACACTGTGGAGTCTTAGAACACCTTGTTCTCTTAGTCTCGCACCCATCACATTTGACTGCACTGTATGTTCCATGTCTATCTTCTACAAATTTGTCAATTCTTGAAGATTGGGAATCAGTTCTGTATTCTTAACTCTATGTCCCTCATCTCTTAGTGCCTGATACCTAATAGACCCTTGATGAATCCTTATCAAATAACAAATAAAAGCAATAAATTTCAAGGTTAATATTAACAAACAAAAAAGTTCTGAAAAGAAGACCACGCTTTGATCAGCTTCCTGAAGGCCCCTACGATTGTCATAAAGAACAAGTGCTCTAAAGTTCACTGCTAAGCCACTGGGCTTTTCTTTGTTAACACAGAAGTTTTCCAAATGGCTTTTCCCTAGAGCAGAATGAAAAGGATTCCATCCTTCTCAAGACCTAATGATGTTTCTCTTTTGTTATACAGTTTTTGTTCTTCCTCTTTTTCCCACCCGCCACCACTTTTAAAGATCCATCGAGGCCAGGCACGGTGGCTCACAACTGTAATCTCGACACTTTTCAAGGCCGAGGCGGGAGAATTGCTTGAGCCCAGGAGTTGGATACCAGCCTGGGGAACAAAGGGAAACCCTGTTTCTACAGAAATTTAAAAAATGTCTGTAGCCGGCCATGAAGGCTCATGCCTGTAGTCCTAGCTACCTGAGAGGCAAAAGCGGGAGGATCACTTGAGTCCAGGTGTTCTAGTGAGGCAGAAGTGAGCCAAGGTTGCACCATTGCACGCCAGCCTGGGTGACAGAGTGAGACCCTGTTTCAAAAAACCAAATAGAAGCAAAAAGATCCATCAATTTGTTCCTCCCTTCCTTTACTTACTATCTTGCTGTCTGTGGGCTCTAAAGTCAGACTGCCTGATTTGGAATTCCAACTCCACCATTACCTAGGTAATGCTAAAATTTATTGCATAGCCTCTCCATGCCTCAGTTTCTCCATCTATAAAATAAAGATAGCAGCATCTTCTTGTAAAGCTGTGAAAATTAAAAGAAATACCAATTGTAAATCACTTGGAACTGTGCCTAGCATTTAATAAACACTCTGTAGGTATTAGCTTATCATTCTTTCCTTATAAAATTTATTCATAGAATGAGGAAGTTAGCTCATTTTTCACTTTGAATGAGTCCATAATTCATTTTCAAACACAAAAGTGAAAAGAATAGAAAAAAATATGTATACATCAATGTTACTCCAATCACGGGATACATAGTAATTAGGATTTCTTTGCCTGGTATGGATATGCCAATGGCCATGTCAATGTCATCTCAAGCTGTTATCACACCACATGAAACACACAATCTATGTAAAAACTATGCTTGGTTGCACAGCTTCAAGGTAAGCACTAGTCTACTCCTTTCTCTTTCAGCATGCCATGTCTATGCTCATTTCATACAAAATATTTGGAGCTGCTATTGTAGGTATAATCAGTGGCAGTGCAGGGGGTCTTGCTCAAAGTGTGAGTATCACCTCCCATTGCCAAGATTGCAGCTGCTTTGATTTTAACTGAGGACCTAGAAAAATACGGGGAACACAAACATTTGCTGACCATTGTCACAAGTAGCACATAATCTCCTTCCTACCAGACCTGCTGCCTTATAAAATGATGTTCTAACTGTATAATGACTTCCTCTGCTTCTGCAACTGTGTTTTGAAACAGGAGGGTCAGATTGGTAGCCACACACACTGAAATAGCCGTATGACTTCCAAAGTCTGTAATTTTTAAGCATTTACAAAATAGTGAAGTTTCTCTATGTGCGTATAATATGTATGAGTGTGTGTGTGTACATACATATATATATATATATATATATATGGAGAGAGAGAGAGAGAGAGAGCGAGAGAGAGAGAGATATGGGGGAAGAGACAGAGTGAAAGAGAGAGAGAGAGAGATACTTATTTTGGCTGATATCCATTCTATACTGCTTTGAAATAGTGATTTTAGTAAATTTGCAGTGTTGCCAGATGATGACTTAGGGTTTTAACCACCTCATTGTTATATGTACCGTGGTAGCTTATCTTTTCTTTCAGATGAAAGGTGTGATACTTTGTCCTCACACTAAACATAGCCCCCATGTTGTTCCAGGAAAATAGAGATCAATAAAATACAAAGTACTTATTTGAAAGTGAAGGTTAAGTTCAAATTCAACAACCTACATTGTGGTAAAATGACAATTCATTAATGATATTGAGTGATTTTTTTTCAAAATGTCAGAATAAAACTATTTATTTGCTGATTTTAAAAAAATGTGTTGGTAAATTTCCTTGGTTTATGCCCTGAATTTGAAAATGGGAATGACCTTGTCTCTATGCTATTGCATTCGCTTATATTCTAGCTTGCTAAGAAAGACCTTGGGGCAAAGTGTGCTGTATAAACAGTAAAAACTGAGGTAAAAATATGGGGAGGACAGAAAAAGGCTAAAATGGTGTTGGAATATAAGAAGTAGCAGTAAAGACTGTTACAGCAAGACTGTACAGGGGAAAGTCTGGAGGGACAAAGATTTATTTACAATCAGGCCTCAACCAATATGAGATGGACTTTCTCTTATTAATATATTTATGAGGTACATGTGGCATTGTGTTACATACATATAAATGCATAATGATCAAGTCAGGTATTTGGGGTATTTATCACCTCAAGTATTTATTATTTCTATGTGTCGGGAGCATTTCAAGTCCTCTCTTCTACTATTTTGAAATATACAATATATTGTTGTTAACTATAATCACCCTATTTTGCTATCAAACATCAGAACTTATTCCTTCTATCTAACTGTGTGTTTGTTTCCATTAATCAACTTCTCTTCATCTCCCTTCCTCCCACAACCTGCACACCCTTCTCTGCCTCTGGTATCTATCATTCTGTTCTCTACCTGCATGACATCAACATTTTTAGCTCCCACATATCAATGAGAACATGCAAAATTTGTCTTTCTATGCCTGGCTTATTTCACTTAACATAAAGACCTCCAGTTTTATCCATGTTGCTGCAAATGACAGGATTTTATATTTTTATGGCTGAATACTATTCCATTGTGTGTATATATCACATTTTCTTCATTCATCTATTGATGGACGCTTACAATGATTCCATATCTTTGCTAATATGAATCATGCTGCAATAAACAGTGTAGTTGAGGTATCTGTTTATTATTCCAAATTATTTTTCTTTGGATAAATACCCAGGAATGGGATTGCTGGATCTTATGATAGTTCAATTTTTAGTTTTTTGGTAAATCTCCATACTGTTTTTCATAGCAGCTGTACTAATCTGCATTCTTGCCAATAGTGCCTAAGAGTTCCTTTTCCTTCACATTCTTGCCAGCATGAGTCATTTATTTATTTTAATCATGACGACTCTAACTGGCATAAGATAATATCTCATTGTAGTTTTGACTTGCATTTCCCTGGTGATTAGTAATGTTGAGCATTTTCCCCATACCCGTTTGGCATTTCTATGTCTTCTTTTGAAAAATGCCTGTTCATATCTTTTGCTCATTTTTTAATGAGATTATTTGATTTCCACTGTTGAATTGTTGAGTTTCTTATATATTCTGGATATCAGTTCCTTGTCAAATGAATAGTGTGCAAATATTTTCTTGCATTCAACAGGTTGTCTCTTCACTCTGTTGATTGTTTCTTTTACTGTGCAGATGCATTTTAGTTTAACATAGTCCCATTTGTCTGTTTTTGCTTTTGTTGACTGTGCTTTTGAGGCATAAAATCTTTGCCCAAACCAATGTCTTGAAGTGTCTCCTTCATATTTTCTTCTAGTAGTTTTATAGTTTCAGGTCTTATATTTAAGTTTTTAATCTATCTTGAATTAACGTTTCATATGGCAAGACATAGGGATTGTATTAGGCCATTTTTGCATCACTCTGAAGAAGTATCTTAGGCTGAGTAATTAATAAAGTAAAGGTTGTTTAGGAAACATGGCACCTACATCTGCTTGGCTTCTGGTGAGGCCTTAGGAAGCTTTTATCCACGTCGGAAGGCAAAGCAGGAGCAGGTATATCACATGACAAGAGAAAGAGCAAGAGAGAGAAGGGGAAGGTCCCAGACTTACTTACTTAATTAATTAATCAATTTATTTATTTTCTTGAGACAGAGTCTCACTCTGTTGCCCACAATGGAGTGCAGTGGAGCAATCTTGACTAATTGCAACCTCCAACTCCCAGGTTCAAGTGATTCTCATGCCTCTGCCTCCCGAGTAGCTGGGCCTATAGGCATGTGCCATCACACCTGGCTAATTTTTACATTTTTAGTAGAGATGGGGTTTCAACATGTTGGCCAGGGTGGTTTCAAACTCCTGATCTCTAGTAATCTGCCCACCTTGGCCTCCCAATGTGCTGGGATTAAAAGTGTGAGCCATCAAAACTAGCCCTAGACTCTTCTAAACAGATATGTGAACTAAAGAGCAAGAAACCAAGGAGACAATGCTAGGCCATTCATGAGAGATCCTCTCCCATGATCCAATCACCTCCTACAAGCCTCATCTCCAACAGTTGGGATTACATTTTTTTTGAGGCTCATGTAAAATCTTTATTTTTAATTTTTAAAATTATGTATATATTATTATTTTATTTTTCCATAAGTTATTGGGGTACAGGTGGTATTTGGTTACATGAGTAAGTTCTTCAGTGGTGATTTGTGAGATTTTGGTGCACCTATCACCTGAGCAGTATACTGCACCCTATTTGTAGTCTTTTATCCCTTACCCTCCTCCCACGCTTCCCTCAAGTCCCCAGAGTTCATTGTATCATTCTCATGCCTTTGCGTCCTTATAGCTTAGCTCACACGTAAGCATGTACAATTTTTACTTTTCCATTCCTGAGTTACTTCACTTGGAATAATAGTCTCCAATCTCACCCAGGTCACTGCAAATGCAGTTAATTCATTCTTTTTTATGGTTGAGTAGTAGTACGTCATATATACATATGCCACAGTTTCTTTATCCATTCATTGACTGATGGGCATTTGGGTTGGTTCCACTATTTTGCAATTGTGAATAGTGCTGCTATCACATGCATAGGCAAGTATCTTTTCCTATAATGACTTCTTTTCCTCTGGGTAGATACCCAGTGTGGGATTGCTGGATCAAATGGTAGTTCTACTTTTAATCTTTAAGGAATCTCTACAGTTTTCCATAGGGGTATTACTAGTTTACTGGTAATTTTTGTTTTTAATTCTGTTTATGTTGTGTATCATGTTTATTGACTTGTGTATGTCAAACCATCCCTGCATCCTGGTATGGAACCCACTTGATCATGATGGATTATCTCTTTGTTATGTTGTTGAATTTGGTTATCTAGTATTTTGTTAAGGATTTTAGCAGGGCTTCAGGGATGTGGAGATGCAGATGACATTGGGGTCCGAGGAAAGATGTCATCTGATGGGGGCTTGGCTCTCAAAATGGCACCTTGCTGCCTAGGAATGGGGATGCCAGGGGTGGGACCCAGTAAGAGCTCCTTCTTTGGAGCAATGCCTTTGTGTGATTGCTAGGCAGTTTCTTATGTTAGTTTCAAGGCCCACGTGGTCAAGGGACTCTCCCGTGGCTAGGATTCCTGGAGTCCATAATGGAGATGTGGACCACTGGGAGTCACTCACTTACCTTTCCGTGCACTGGGGAGCCTCTCTGGGCTCAGAAAGGAACCCTACTAGTTAGGCTTCCTTGCTTCCCTCCCCTTTATGGCCTTAGATGCTTTCTGTCACTTCTCTGTTGAATTCCATAATTCTCTCTTATATGGGATTTTTTGCTTACTATTTTGGTTCTTTGTGGAGGAGGCAAGTATCAGATGCCTTTAGTTAAGTCACCTTGAAGCCCCTCCCCTTGAAGTTTTTAAAGCTTTATGTTTTTATTTCTAATAGACCGAAAGGGTATAATCATATTTTAAATACTCTGAGGCTATATGGGGGCCTATCTGAAGGCCTCAGCTGGGTAAAAGAAGTAGAAAATTAATTATCTGTGTTTATCTTTTTATTTCATTTCCCAAATCAAATCATTTGTTTCTTCAAATAAAGAATTTTTCTTTCCCCCTTAAGTTATTCAGGAAATAAAAATGTTTGTATCCACCAAAGTGTATTTGAATTTGAAATACATAATCTAATAAACAAGGATGTTTTAAGATCTCTGAGCAAGATGCTTAGTTGCAAATAAAAAGAGTTTTCAAAAATAAAAAATATCAATAAAGCATTTAATAAATGTTTACCTTCAGAAACCTATGGTATATTCTCTTGGAAAAGATGAAGATGAAGAAAATAAGCCTACAGAAGAGGAGAAATTCTTTGGAAATTTTGCATTTTTGTGGATAGTGGTTTTGAAGAAAGCTTAGATATATTTAAATATGTTGCTAAGATGTAACTCCCACACTTTAAAGAAAAGTTCTTCATTTTAGTTGCCCTTACAAATTGGCTAAATTTATTTTTCCTCGACAAATAATTTTGATGGTTCCTAAAATTGTCCAGAATTTGAGGAAATATTTAGGTGTAATAGATGACATCAATTTATGTTGATTTTAGTCATTGTTGGATGGTTAAGTGAATCATGTCTGTTCTTGTCCAGTCTAGAAGCTTCTGATTCCAAGTTTTATATATCCTCCTCACGTGTTCCATTCTGTCCTCATCACGTGGCATTTGACCTGTGATTCGATAGTGTCCTTATTATCAGACTCTGCTCAATGACAGTTTAAACTTTTTCTGATGCAGTAAAAAGCTTTTCCTTAAAGATAAAATTCTTAAGGACAATTTGTTTGTGTATGCTCATATGAAAATTGCTTGCATTTTGGAGTTATATTAGCTCTTCTCTTTTATAAACTAATAAAGCCTATTGTTACCACACAATAGCCTCAACATTTGCCTTTTGTGTCTCACATTTAAAAAGGCAATTTTACAAAAAGTGTATTTTGCATGGCTCAGGCTTAATGTCTTCAGATGCAATTCTAACTTGTGGCCATTGATGGTGACTATTGATAAGATTTACTATGTAAAGTATAAGCTACTGGAATAATATATTTGAGAATATAGTAGCTATCAAAGCCTGTATTCTGACGAATTGGAATATGTTTTGAAAGATAGCAGTGACAAATAAGAAGCAGCTTTCTTCTCAATATGTAAGTAACAAAGTTGCTCTTTGCAATTGAGTTGAAGATTGATGCCAGGATCATATTAATTCCAGGATTTCACATAGGATTTCTTGAGTCATCCACTTGCTCTAGCTCATGGACAAAGTATTGCTCAAGTAATTGACAGACTATTTGTGTATTCTCAAGTCATTATTGTTTAGCACTGTCATGGGAAATAACCTGCCTAAGTTTACTGGAGGTCTTCCTCCCCTCACCCCTCCCTGTATCCTCCTACCTGGTTATCCTTTTCAATCCTATTACTCTTTCCTTGCACACTCTGCTTCCAGTTTAGGGTCTTGGCTCTAACCAATACCTCTGCCTAAAAATTCATCTTCATGACATCCATTTGCCCAGTTTCTTCACCCTTTGTAATTACCCCACTGAGTGACATCTTACTTGCTCAATTTTTGCCTTTCCAGTCAGATCTAATTTATTTTATATTTTTAAAATTTATATATATTCAGAAAGTATGTACTAATTCATTTTCATGCTGCTAATAAAGACATCCCTGAGACTGGGTAATTTACAAAGGAAAAAGGTTTAATTGGTTCACAGTTCCACAGGGCTGGGGAGAGCTCAGGAAGCTTACAATCGTGGCAGAAGAGGAAACAAAAATGTCCTTCTTCACATAGAAGCAGCAAGTAGAAGTGCCGAGCAAAAGAGGGAAAGGCATCTTACAAAACCATCAGATCTTGTGAGAACTCACTATCACAAGAACAGCATGAGGATAACTATCTCCACGATTCCATTACCTCCCTCCAGGTCCCTCCTACAACACGTGGGGATTATGGGAACTACAATTCAAGATGATATCTGGGTGGAGACATAGCCAAGCTGTATCAGAGTACAAATGCAGGTTTCTTACATACATATGTTGCATAGGGATGAAGTCTGAGCTTTTAGTGGACCATTACCTGAAAAGTGAACATTGTATCCAATAAGTAGTTTTTCACTCCCCTCCCTACTCCTATCCTGCCATCTTTTTTTAGTCTCAATTGTCTATTGTTGCATTCTGTATATCTATGCACACAGATTGTTTAGCTCCCACTTATAAGTGAGAACATGCCATGTTTGACTTTCTGTTTCTGAGTTATTTCACTGGGGATAATGTCGTCCAGTTCTATCCATGTTGCTACAAAAGACATGACTTCATTCTTTTATATGGCTAAGTAGTATAAATAAATAAATAAATATCTCACATACACATACACATACATATATATACATATATGTATGTGTGTGTGTGTGTGTGTGTATATATATATAAAACATTTCTTTATCCAGTCCTCCACTGATGGACATTAAGGTTGATTCCATATCTTTGATATTGGGAACAGTGCTTCTTTGAACATACTAGTGCAGATACCTTTCACTTTGGGTACATATCCAGTAGTGGGATTGTGGTATTGAATGGTGGTTCTGTTTCCAGTTCTTCGAGAAATCTTCACACTGTCTTCCATAACAGTAATTTACATTCTTACCAGCAGTATATAAGTGTTTTCTTGTCTCCACATCCCCACCAACATCTGTTGTTTTTGAACTTTATAATAGTAGCCATTCTGACTGGCATGAGGAGGTATCACATGGTGGTTTTAATTTGCATTCTCTGATGATTAATGATGTTGAGCATTTTTGTCATGTTTATTGGCCACTTGTATGTCTTCTTTTGGAAAATGTCTGCTCAGGTCCCAAGCTGTATTTGTCAGGGTTCTCTAGAGAGACATATAGATAAAGTAGATAGATAGCTAGATAGATATAGATATAGATATAGATATAGATATAGATATAGATAGATATAGATGACATAGATATAAAAGGGAGTTTTTAAGTAGTTTTAACTCACAAAATTACAAAGTCCCACAATAGGCCATCTGCAAGCTGAGGTGCAAGTCCCAAAGCTAAAGAACTTGGAGTTGAATGCTCAAGGGCAGGAAGCATCCAGCATGGGAGAAGGATGTAGGCTGGGAGGCTAAGTCAGTCTAGCCTTTTCACATGTTTCTTTCTGCCTGCTTTATATCCTGGCTGCACTGGCAACTGGTTAGATGGTGCCCACCTAGGTTAAGGATGGGTCTGCCTTTCCCAACCCACTGACTAAAATGTTAATCTCCTTTTGCAACACCCTCACAGGCACACCCAGGATCAATACTTCATGTCCTTCAATCCAATCAAGTTGACACTCAGTATTAATCATCTCAAGTCCAACCCTTGTCAACTTGAACCAATTCACATCTCTTGAGATCATATTATCTTCAAATAAAGACAGAAATAAGGTCATAATTACGCCTAACATACTATAACTATCCTTTGTGCAACTGAAAACACATCAATCCCCAATGCAAATGCTACTACGTAAAGTTAACTATACTTAAATGCTGATATGAAGTCCATAAATCTTATGCCACATGATAAAGGGAAAAGGAAATAAAATGAAGATATTTTCTTAGTACAAGTGTATACATACACAAAGATGTTTTTAACAAAAGAAGGAGGAAATACTCATGACAATTACAGTCCTCGTATCTGCAATTGGTCACGTGGTTGATGACTACCTTCTGCTACTACACATTCTGTATTCCCTTTGCTTTCAGCAAACACCTCAGCAGGTCTTGTTTTTTTTTCCTGGTGGAATGACCCAAACCTTCATTTGTAGTCCTGCCTGGATTGGGCTGTTGTAATTTCCCATTGACCTTAATCACGGGGGATGGTAATACTAAGAGATGCCCTAATGGATCTCCCGTATTCTATGCATGCTCTTCCTTACCACCATTGTGGAGCAGTAGACTGATTTCATCTTGATAGCCTGGGTCAATCACCCTAGCCAACACTGTCACTCTTTTCTTAATCTGTTGACTTAAAGGTAGGAGGAGCCCAAAGTATCCAGGTGGCAATCTTAACTTCTTTAATGGAATCATTATTGTGTCACCTGGTGGCAGTGTTCCTCCCTCTGGAACTAAGACCTTTAGGCCAGCAGAACATAATGTTATGGGAATAGGAAGCAAAAATGTTTCTAGTGGAATACTAGGGGTGATGGTGAGTGGAGCCACTTCCACTTCCACCCTTTGATTCCTGGACCCATGAATCCTGGCTATGGGAGAAAGAGTGCCATATATTGGACACTGATTCAGAGCATACATGGTCTTCTGGAGAACTTTGTCCCAGCCCTGTAAAGTATTGTCACCTAGTTGGCATTGTAATTGTAACTTTAAAAGGCCATTCCACTGTTCTATCAATCTAGCTGCTTCAGGATGATGGGGAAAATGGTAAGACCAGTAAATTCCATGAGCATGAGCCCCCTGCTGTACTTGTTTCACTGTAACATAAAGTGAGTGCCTTGGTCAGAGGCAGTGCTGTATGGAATACCATGATGGTGGATAAGGCATTCCATGAGTCCATGGATAGAAGTCTTGGCAGAAGCATTGCACACAGGGCAGGCAAGCCCATATCTGAAGTAAGTGTCTATTCCAGTGAGGGGCATGTCCTACAAAGGGGCTGTAGTGCTGCAGCTGTCCACTTTCAGGTGGTGCCTCCATGTCGTGCAGAACTATCTGTGGAGCAGGCCCTAGTCTTCTCTTCCTCTGTCAGCTGATCATAGGGAACTCCCCATGAGGCCATCGTTGCAGCCTGAGAGAGAGGGCAGGGTGGCAGGAGTGGAGACCATGGGCATTTGAACCACTTCCTCATGTAACTTACTTGTGCCTTCAGGATCTGCTCAAGCCTGATCACGTATATCCCACTTCCATTTGATGATGGAATGCTGCTGTGCACACAGACTTTATGGCTAGATGGGTCAGAAAGCACCCAGTTCATAGCACTTCAGGTCATATGGTGACTTGATGACCCTTAGTCAAACGTTCAGTTTCCATCAAAGCCCAGTTACAGGCCAAGAGCTGTTTTTCAAAAGGAGAGTAGTTATCTGCAGAAGATGGCAGAGCCTTGCTCCAAAATCCTAGAGGTCTCCGCTGTGATTCACCTGTGGGGGGCTGCCAAAGGCTCCAAACAGCATCCCTATCTGTCGCTGACACCTCAAGCACCATTGGATCTGCTGCGTCATATGTCCCTAGTGAAAGAGAAGCCTGCACAGCAGCCTGGACCTGTTGCGGAGCCTTCTCCTGTTCTAGACCCCACTCTAAACTGGCAGCCTTTTGGGTCACTCGATAAGTGGGACAGAGTAACACACCCAAATCAGGAATGTGTTGCCTCCAAAATCTAAATAGGCCCACGAGGCATTGTGCCTTTTTCTTGGTTGTGGGAGGGGCCAAATGCAGCAAGTTGTCCTTCATCTTAGAAGGAATATCTCAACAGACCCCACGCTATTGGACCCCTAGAAATTTTGCTGAGGTAGAAGTTCCCTGAATTTTAGTCAGATTTATTTCCCATCCTCTGGCATGCAAATGTCTCACCAATAAGTCCAGTGTGTTTGCTATTTCTTGCTCACTGGTCCCAGTCAGCATGTTATCAATGTAATGGACCAGTGTGATAACTTGTGGAAGTGAAAGATGATCAAGGTCTCTCCAAATAAGATTATGACACAAAGCTAGAGAGCTGATATACTCCTGAATTCATCATTTTCTTTCATAACTTTGTTCAGTGAACTTATGAGCAACCAACCAACTTCACTATGTTCCTTGATTCTCCACATGTAGTCAAAAGTATTATGTATAGAGTCACTAAATTCCTTGCCTCTCATAAACATTAAATCAGGAGTGTCAAATGCATTTATTTTACATAACTCTCTAAACAATTCATGCCAAGGACTATCAATGTTCTTCACACTATTAGAACAAGAGTCCTTAGAATTTTGGGTCTAATCATATTAAGCAGCCGACTCCAGAAACCCCAAAACCAATGAAAGAACTCCATGCTTAATATTCTGTTCCTCTAGAACCACTCCTGGTACCAAAATCTGTATTAGTGAGGGTTATTTAGAGAGACAGAACTAATAGGATATATATATATATATATATATATAAACAAAAATAAATACAGCAAAACCAAAAATAGACAAATGGAACTTAAAATGCTTAAACTAAAATATATATGAATATATATATAGAAATATATATATGGATACATAGAGAGGAGTATATATATGAATATATATATAGGAGTGTGTGTGTGTGTGTGTGTGTGTGTGTGTGTGTGTGTGTGTATGAGTTTATTAAGCAGATTAACCCACAAGTTCCCACAACAGATCATCTGCCAGCTGAGGAGCAAGGAAGCCAATCCAAGTCCCAAAACTGAAGAACCTGGGGTTCGATATTCCAGAGCAGGAAAAACCCAACAAGGGAGAAAGATGTAGGCTGGGAGGCTAAGCCAGTCAAGCCTTTTCACGTTTTTCTGCCTGCTTTATATCTTGGCTGTGCTGGCAACTGATTAGATGGTGCCCACCCAGATTAAGGGTGGGTCTGCCTTCCCCAGCCCACTGACTTAGATGTTAATCTCCATTGGCAACACCCTCACAGACATACGCAAGATCAATACTTTGCATCCTTCAATTCAATCAAGTTGGCACTCAGTATTAACCATCACACTTACTTTCTAATGGGGTTGGGTTTTTTGGTTGTTGAGTTCTTTGTTGATTCTGTGTATTAGCCTTTTGTTGCATTTATAGTTTGCAAAATATTTTTTCTCATTCTGTAGCTGATCTGTTTACTCTGTTGATCAAGTCTTTTGCGGTGCAGAAGAATTTTAGTTTAATTAAGTCTCATTTGTCTATTTTTGTTTTTGTTGTGTTTATTTTTGAGGACTTGGTCATAAATTCTTTGCTTAGGCCACGTCTAATTTCTAATCCTCCTTTACAGCCTGTCTTTCCCTCCAAGCTAGATATTATTTTACCCCCATTTGACACGAGTTAAATGAACTTTATGTCAGTTAAATAAGTTGACTAGTTCAATGTAAGTTTCTTCTAATTTTTTGCCATTATAATACTTCAGTAAACATCCTTTTATCACTCTTCTTAATTTTCTCCCAGGACAGTTTTCTAGATGTGAACTTGCTGGATCCCAGGGTGTGCCTATTTTCCAAATGGATCAATATTGTCTGGATTTGTGTTTTAATAGAAGTAGCAGCAATATCAGAGGGGAGAATGAAACAATGATTCTAGGAAGGGAGAAGTATCATGTGAGAATGAAAATATGGATCTGTGTTATTGGGTTTGGCATCGGGGTTGGACCAAGCATTTTCTATGAAAATCTACAAGCACTTTCTCCTTATCAGAAAAGTACCTTGCTTGGTGCTTCAAAAGATAAATGACTATTTAGTTTAGGAGGTTTGCTCATAATTGCAAACCATAGCAGCTGTTATTGGAACATCCTGAGCCCCTTTTGGACCATTGTAGAAGAGGGAGGAAGAGGGGTGAAAGTGATTGCTGCTGAGGGCACCTATGATGACAATGAGTATTTGTCCTGACTTTTGACACTGCAAAGTGATTGGAGCTTTAGGCAAGTAGTGCTTTACTCCAATTGTCTTTTCAGATTTTTTTTCTGAAGCTATTTGACCCCTTTGCTGCCTCAGGCCAGCTGCTCTTTCACATCCACCTGGAAGGGACTTTAAAATATGCACAGAATTGAACAAAACAGTAACCATTCATTAGTGTCCCTTAACAACATATTTATTTGGAGAGGTAAACCACTTATTTAGAAAGGTAAACAAACCCTTGGGCTTAGTGGATCCTAAATGCTAATTTAAAAATCTGAACTCATTTCCATCCCTTATCACTTAAAATGAATTGCTAACCTGAATGATAATAAAACCTTTTTTTCTTGTAACAGTTGGAGGCATCTATACTGTGATTCAGACAAAGGCCAAAACAACAGCAGATGAATGGGGAGACAACTATTTTCTGATAGGTCCATATTTTGAGCATAATATGAAGACTCAGGTGGAACAGTGTGAACCTGTAAATGATGCCGTCAGAAGAGCAGTGGACGCAATGAATAAGCATGGCTGCCAGGTAAAGGAACTGACACTTTGCTTGGCAATTCTCAGTAGACTTATGGGAAAAAAGACTGCAATTAACATGAACTCAGAAGACCATTCACCTACTTAGGGAAAAAGCAGATTTGTAAGAAAGATGATGAACTTGCCTTTAAATGGATTCCATTTGAGACACCTGCTGAAAACTAAGGAGGAAGGATAATTGGTTTGGAGTTCAGCAGAAGCTATAGGGTAAACATGTTTTTGAGGAAGTCATTAGTACATAAATCGAAGTCATGGGTGTTGGTAAAATTATTCAATGGAAATGTATAGATTTGAACAAAAGTTTTCAGCCAAACCTTGTGGAATGTTAGCATGTTAGGCCATCTACATTACAAGAGGCTAGAGATTGCAAATGTAGAAGCAAAGCTAACGATGTAGAACCAAGGATATTCAAATCTTAATCCTCAAAAGCTGTGACTATGTTACCTTTTATAGCAAATGGAATATTGCAGATGTGATTAAGTTAAAGATTTTGGGAAGGGGAGATAATCCTGAACCATCTAGGTGGGCCCAATGTAAACATAAGGGTCCTCATAAGAGGGAGGCCTTGGAATTAGAATCAGGCAGGAGGTGTAACAATGAAACCAGAGGCTGGAGGGATGTACTTTGTAGATGAAGGAAGAGGCCACAAGGAATGTAGGTGGCCTATAGAAGTAGGAAAAGGCAAGAAAATAGATTTTTCCCTGGAGACTACAGATGGACTGTGGCTCTGTCAACATGCTGATTTTAGTGCATTTTGGACTACTGACTTCAATATCTGTAAGATAATAGATCTGTTTTAAGCCTCTAAGCTTGAGGAAATTTGTTGCAGCTACAACAGGAATCGTGATGTCAAGTCAAGGGAGGAGAGAATTTTAAGTATGAAGAAGGGATTAAGTCAACAAAGGTTTGATCTAGGGTCTGCTGGGTTTGGTAATATTTGGGCCTTTGGTAACACGGAGGAGTGCAGTTTTAGAGGAGAAAGGAAGGTTAAATCACATTTCAGTTGGTTAAGGAATAAGTAAGGGGTCAGAAAAAAGACACAGAAGTTGTGATTATGAAATGTTTCTATGAAGAAGAAATATAATAAAGTAGTTGCAGAATGACATGGTTTTGAGAATTGGTGTTTTATTAAATATGAGTAAGACCTGAGCGTATTTATTTGCAAAAAGGAAATACCTAGCAGACAAGGAGAAGCTGAAAGCTCAGCATAAATGGAGGATTGAAGAGAGTAAAGTCGCCGAGAATGGGAACGGGAACAAGATCCAAAGCAACACTGAAAGAATAATATTTCACTTGTCTTACTCAAACAGTAAAAAAGGGTAAATGCGAATACTAGAGACAAGTTAATGAAGAATTCAAGACAATCTTACCCAATGATTTTGATGATCTTCCTGATGGAGAAGTTAAAGGTCATTTTATTAAGAGGCAAGTGTAGAAACTAGGGAAGTTCAAGAAAGAAGTCGTTCAAGATGTTCAAGGAATTTTTGGACATATTTGAGATGTACTCATGACTTTGTAGTGGCACAAATACACACAGCTGTGACTCTGTGCAGGCGCAGTCTGCAGTCTGAGTGACAGTGCAGGAAGTAGAATAGATGAAGATCCAGTGTTGTTTCGTTTCAGCATTCATGCAAATGGGTCAAGGTGGTAATTGTGAAAGTGATTGAATTAATAGTTTAATTGATGGCCATTGCATTGGAATAGATAGAAAAAGAAGGAAAGTAAGCAAAGCCAGAAAGAAGATGATATTGTAGGACAAAATGGAGGGTTATAGGAACTGGAGGTCTTAAAGGGGAGAAAGAAAAATATGTACACTGGGAAAAACAGAGTGACAGAAATGGAAGTACAAGAGTTGTCACTGGGTAACAGAGTGCCACAGGGGAATATTTTAGAGGAGAAACAATTTGGGATTTGACAAGAAAAGAATGCAATCATGATCTGAAATTAAAATTTCAGTAGCTGAAATTATGTGGACATGAAAGTCTTTTAAGTCCGTAAGGTCAAGTAACCATGAGATTAAGTGTGCAGGATAAAACATCTGGACTTTGAAGTTGCTTAGGATAAGGTCAAAACATAACCTTATCTTTGCTGAACAAGGAAAGGTAATATTTGTGGATAGCATACATTTTAAAGGTGTTTTATGTAAATAATGAACAAGGCTTTAAAAGCTTCAGCAGAATTTTAAAAAGCAGTAACTTTCCTTCCTACTCATCCCAGGAATATAGTTTCTGGGGGTGAAAAAAGGCAAAGCCTTCACTTGAGTTGCTGTGTGGGTAGTGGTGTCTAGGAGGTGCATGCAAAGTTTAAGGAGCGGAATGTATAATTTACAAGGGAACTTGAGATCCCAAAGAGTACCAGGAAAACACTTCTTAGTGAAGGCAGCATAGAGAATGTTAGAAATGTGACAGAACAATGCCTGTTGTACTATCAGAATGCAAGTAAATGAGATGTTAGAAGGGGCTTGCATTTGAAGTTCTTGTAAAGAAAGAGGTAGATGAGAAACACAATGAAACTGACTGGTCTCAAGACTACATGGATTTCTAGTGTAGGGATATTTTCATGTTGCAGCCATGAACGGACTGGAGATCAATACCAGCTAGCTTACATTCTCTATTTGTATGCTAGTCTCAATCCTTCTTTATGATCTTAGCTCACTGTATCATGTGGCACATATTACACAGTGAGTAAATATTATATAATAATATTGCATGTTATTCACAGCGTATAAATAGATGAAGCAATAAATTTCCCAAGGAGAAAAAGTGTTGAAAAGTTGTTTGGGGCTCAGGAAAATTTCATCTTAAAAGGAAACAGTGGCGTGATAAACACTAAGTTATAATGGAAACAACAGAAACATAATGAGGGTCTTTCAAGGTTGACCAAGGAAAGAGCATCCCCACACATGCCTGGACCCCATGGTAGAAACTGATCAAATTTGGCTTCAGAGCCCCGCAAAATTCAGCCATGGGTGGAATCATAATTGCCAGTATGTAAGCAATATGAATATATTTTATTTTCTAGAGAAGCCTGGATTCATATTTAAAGAGACTCTTAGCCTCTGCTGAGTTCCAGAAAGGATTGGAAGTAGTTTATGAGGTTGTATACCATGTAATAAGAGAATAAACACACATGAAAAAAATTAAGACAAAAGAACAAGTAAATTACTGTAGGAATATGGAGACAAAAAGGAAGTTAAAACTTGAATATGTAAGTGATGATATACATACAACTGGAAAAAATAAGAGAGCTAATTCTTTAAAACTTGCACAAGATAAGACATTTAGGAATCAAAGTCAACTTGAAGAATGTAATAGAATTATACTTTGAGCTGCTAGATTAAAGAGATAATGTATCCAGGGCAATGTGTTTAGTTAAACCTCTGGCAGCAACCATACTGGGAATCATTTTGTGTCACTTTTTTGATAGTAAGATAAATCATACTGGTCTATAGAAATAGCTTTTTCTGGCAGGGCGCGGTGGCTCAAGCCTGTAATCCCAGCACTTTGGGAGGCCGAGGCGGGTGGATCACGAGGTCAAGTGTTCAAAACCAGCCTGGCCAAGAAATAGCTTTTTCTGGCAGGGCGCGGTGGCTCAAGCCTGTAATCCCAGCACTTTGGGAGGCCGAGGCGGGTGGATCATGAGGTCAAGAGATCGAGACCGTCCTGGTCAACATGGTGAAACCCCGTCTCTACTAAAAATACAAAAAATTAGCTGGGCATGGTGGTGTGTGCCTGTAATCCCAGCTACTCAGGAGGCTGAGGCAGGAGAATTGCCTGAACCCAGGAGGCGGAGGTTGCGGTGAGCCGAGATGGCGCCATTGCACTCCAGCCTGGGTAACATGAGTGAAACTCCGTCTCAAAAAAAAAAAAAAAAAAAAGAAATAGCTTTTTCTTCTAGCAGGAAATATTGTTAGTCCTGTTGCATAAAACAAAATAAGCAACACTGGAGACATTATATCTAAATGCCCCGATTTTCAGAGATACAAAGCACTTCATGGCTCTTTCATAAAAGCAGAGACTATAATATTAAACCCTATAAGCTCAAGGTCACAAGAGAGTGACTAGAGATAGATGAACAGAGATTACATGATCTAGATACATTGTTTTAAAATTTAATGACGAGCAGGAATTCGGAGGCTCTAGACGAATGGATGCATGCCTATTCCAGCTTGAGGCTCAAAAAGCAGAGGTTATATGTTATCAATATTCTTTTCTAAGTAGCTCGTTTAATCTGCTATTGAGTACTACATAAAGTTTATATCCTCAGAGTGCAAATACATTGTCCTGTCTTGCATGACTTAATATCACTACATGGCTATGTGTTCTTTATATGACAGGTGCATTTTGGAAGATGGCTGATAGAAGGAAGTCCTTATGTGGTACTTTTTGACATAGGCTATTCAGCTTGGAATCTGGACAGGTGGAAGGGTGACCTCTGGGAAGCTTGCAGTGTTGGCATTCCTTATCATGACCGAGAAGCCAATGATATGCTGATATTTGGATCTTTAACTGCCTGGTTCTTGAAAGAGGTATGGTTTATTATACAGTGATACAACAGAGGAGCTGCGCAACTGCTTTCAGTGCTCAAAAATGATCCCATGAGTTTTAGATGAAGCAAATTTTGACATGATGCCATTATGGCTTGTCCTAATACAGTTTACAGAAATCTGAGGAAATATTCAGCATTCTGCAAATTAAATGCCAGACTTTGGAACAAAGTATTAATGATACTTATTTCTATTTACCTCATGTCAAATTTAAATGGCATGATGAATATAAAACATCCAATTATATTTGCCCGATATACAGATGATAATCAATATATATGCAAAAATAACTTATGAAGTATAGAATCTTAAGCATAGCAAATAGTTTAATAAGCTATTTGTTTAATAAGCTTTCCAGGTGGTTCTGATGGGCACTACATGTGATAACCACTGTTTTAGGTTAACTCTCCAACCTTCCCAATTCTCTGCTCAGCCTTCTTGAATTCCAGTGTTTTGCTATTGTCTCCATTAAGGAAATGAACTCTCATCGTGGAGCCAGTGTGAATGTTAATATTTTGTAAGGGCAAAACAACCTGTCTCTTTGTAAGGCAAAGAGACGGTTGCCCACCTGATTTGGAATTAGAGCCCGGGTGAAATTAGACCCCAATCTTCAGTGTGTTACAAAGCTGCTATTTGATTCTAAGCACTTTTTTACCAGCCTCTTTCTCTCTAATTCCACATTCTGAATAATATATCAGTTAATTTTTTTTGGCTTCAAGAAAAAGAAAACCCAAATAAGCTGAATTTAAAACATAGAATAATTTATTATTTAGTTTAAAATGATGTAATGGCATTTTATCTTTGTTTCTCAAAATCAAATATGTGAATATACGCATGAAAATCATTGTTTGCTTTTAGAGTTTTCAAGTCATTGAAAATCCAAGTAATTGTTTATTAGAAAAGAATAATATTATAAAAGTCCTTTTTTCTTCATATGCATTTTTTTTCATTATCAGATTGTTATATACTTTTGGACAACATTTGCTTTTTCATAATTGGGCCACTACAAATATAGAATATATTTTCAAGTCTCTTTCTGGCAGTTCCTTTAGCAAATATCAAAATGTACACAATAAATAAACACACGTCGTGTCAATTAAAAAAAATTTTAAGTAGTTTTTTAAAAATAAGCTTATAAGTGAGTAGTCCCAATTGATCCAGCTGTTCAGTGATATCTTTAAGAATTTATTTATTCATCTGGTAAATCAATATTTTTTGAGTTTATTTTACATTTATCCCATTTGTTAATATTAATTACCTATCATTAATATTAGTATTTATTCTTTTGTGCATATAGAAAAAATCAGACCCATCACTGAAACAGAGGATTAAGACATAAAAATATGTGGGGTTAATGAACATGCCACTGAATCCTGTACTTTCTTTGCTAAATATTCATGCTTTACATTTAGACTATTTTAAATTGCAAAAGAATTTATTGACACCATAACTCCACTTATGATGTGGACCATGATCACAATCAAGCTTCATTAACAACTTTTCTGAATGCTTTTTTTTTTTTTTTCTGGTGTAGGTGACAGATCATGCAGATGGCAAACATGTCATTGCCCAATTCCATGAATGGCAGGCTGGAATTGGACTGATCCTTTCTCGAGCCAGAAAACTTCCTATTGCCACAATATTTACAACCCACGCCACACTACTTGGGCGGTATCTCTGTGCAGCAAATATTGATTTCTACAACCATCTTGATAAGGTGAATATTCCTTCCTCCTTCCTTCTTACTCACCCTTCTTTCAGATCACTGAAGCTGAAGGGTATTGATCTGTACATTTCATCTGCCAACCAGATGGCAGAAATGCCCTTTTAGCTGATCAATATTCATGACAAAGCTTCCCTTGGGTTGACAGACAGCTCATAGAGTTCAACTTTGTTCAGAGTACACTAGAGTATAGAGGTGAGAGGCCTGATTTCTGTCCCACTTTGGAACCATGGATCTGAAGGGATGTGACTGGGGCAAAGACACGGTGTAGGTGCAAGGCTGGGCCCTTGTTCTAGCCTAAGGCTATGGAAGTGCTGTGAATACCCTGGATCTACACACAGCTCTGAGTGGCAGGTAGAGAGCTGGGATTTGAGACATACAAACTTGCACCATGAGCTTTCATTCCTCTACTTCATCTATCCTCCAAGTAAACATTTGATTAAAAGCCATATTATAGGTTGATAGGTCAGTTTTTCACTGTAACTTTGCAATGAATGCGTAGGGGGCATTTTTGTGGGATCAGGTAAAACAGAAGTTATTGGAAATAGGGATATGGGTCCTTGGTGAACAACAAATTATTTTTGCTCATCGTAGCAGATTACCTGATTCTATGACCTGCCAAAATCACTGTTTTGATTTATTTTTTCTATTTTTCATATGTCAATTTAGATTAATAAAAGTATGTATTTTATACCCTCATGTTAATAATATTAACAAAGCATTTGAGTAATGTAAATTCAGGGGTTTTGCAGATTTGATATCTATATTAACAATCAAATCTATTTAGCACTCTAAGGTTCAGTTTCACTATCAGGAAAACTAGGAAGTTAGAAAGTTGATTTTTAGATTTCCTGGGTTAAAGACTTCTAGGATTCTATAAAACAGAGTGTGTGTGTGCATGTAATACATAAATAATACTCAAATAATGCTACTGAAAAGTTATACTACTATCTCAAAGACAGAGCACAAGAAAGTCCTTTCTGAAAAACGTTAACATCTGTAAAGCAATGAGGGGTCCTGATGAGCCGTTCCCTATAAAAAGGTCAGCCTAATCTAAAGGTCAAACTAGAAACATAAGCTGTAGATTTAAAATAAAGTCACCAAGGAATTCAGAAAGCCTGGGAAGTGGGAGGTTCTTAGCGGTATACAGTAATGGTGGACTAATAAGGGCAAACCAGTGATCTGTGAGAAGCTGATAAGCTCAACAGCCGTGTTTCCTGGAGAGGAGTGCACTTTGACTTTAGTGAAAGAAAATGTTAGAGTGGCAGATTGAAGATTTCACTTCGGAATTCTTGAATCTTACATAGTAATCATTAATTTTAAAAGCTACTAATAATATACATAGGATGTGCTTATTTGGTTTTAAGGAAGAAATGCATTATAGTATATGCTATATATTACAATTTTACCCTTTCTGGCAGTGTTTGTCATACTTTCTTCAGATATAATCATATAGCTCCCTAGTTTAAAGTTCCTCACTGGTTGAGATAGTTAAGTGTAGTCAGACCCCTGCCCATCTTTCTAGTAAAATGTTCTATCTAGCAGAATGGCTAGTAGACAACAAGCAGTCAAGAACTAACTTTTGGGTTAAATTCATAAACATTTTTCACAACAGAAGCCCCCATGCTCACACTAAGTCTAGAATTTGGGTGATACATAAGAATACCAAATCACATATGTGAGAAGTTTTTAAAAATTCAGTAAAAAGAGTAAGTCATAGTTTAATCTTTGATGCAGGAACCAGGATGTTTCAATACATTCTGACATGGACAAATAAAACTAGGGCAAATATGAGAATAAGAATAAAATTATGTTTTGTAAAATCAGAAATATTAGAACACTTTTACTCAAATTACTGCTAACTGAAAACAATTTTTGTTAGGAGCCAGTTACAAAAACTCTAATGCTGGTTTAAGTTCTTAGTAAAATTTATTATTTAAAATAACATTTTAATCATTTTCGGTCAGCATATGAAATTTCTGAGAACCTCTAAGAATACGTCTCCACACTTATTTTTATGATTTTCTTTTTTATTATTATTATACTTTAAGTTCTGGGGTACATGTGCAGAACGTGCAGGTTTGTTACACAGGTATACATGTGCCATGGTAGTTTGCTGCCTCCATCATCCCGTCGTCTACATTAGGTATTTCTCCTAATGCTATCCCTCCCCTAACTTCCCACCCCTTGCTATTCCTCCCCTAGTCCCCTATCCCCCAAGAGGCCCCGGTGTGTGATATTCCCCTCCTTGTGTCCATGTGTTCTCATTGTTCCACGCCCACTTATGAGTGAGAACGTGCAGTGTTCCAAACTCATTTTTTAAAGTTCAGTCATTGATCAATTATCCCCTCAACTCTAATAGCTATGTAACAAATGCTTTTTTTCCCCTAAAGCCTTTAGTTTTCTTATGTTTTGGCTCTTTCTTTTCTTAATAGTAACAGAATTTCCTAGACGGAAATCTGAGGACAGTGCCATGTGGGATTAGAAAATGGGGAAGGAATCTTTGGACAATTATTTGGTGAATTTAAACTATTTCTTCTGATCAAGTTTTGAGCTGTCAATTTCAATTATGTGGTTACCCACATCTGTCACTAGACTGTGTTTTATTGATTAAAATGTATTTTACTGATTTTTTGTTTTTCTATATGCATTATCCAGAATTCAGTAAAAAAATTATGAGCTATATTAAAATGCAAGAAAGGAAAACCCATTGTCAAAAGACCAGGTCCAGATATGTCCTATGTTGGAATTATTGTACAGAGATTTTAAAATACAATCATAAATATGTGGAAAAGTGGACAATAACATGTGTAAATGGATAGGGTTTCTGTAAATCCACAGCTATGGCCATATATACTACAGGCCTAAAAGATATGGGCACCCCATAGGAGAAGAGAAAGGCAGAAGCATGCACACATACCTGACTTCCCCGGACCTCTGATGAGATCGCCAGCCTCCTGCTATCCTCCCGCTGTGTTTATGTATGCTCAGCCCACGCATTTAGGAAATCTATCTTCCCATCTCTAAATGTCCAAATGTTAAATGCTATCTTATCTGTGTCATATTATTCTCTACGACAACAATAATAATTAATAATAACAATGGCTAAATTTATTGAGCACTTTCCCTATGCCGGGTACTTTTCTAAGCCTTTGACATTTGTTATCTGAGTTGAAATTCACAAAAATACTCAATGGGATGGAAAATATTCCTTACTTCTTTCCAGTTATTTTTCTTAAACATTGGTTCTGTTTTTACCACATCTCTAAATGAACACTTTCAGAGTGGGCTTTCTTGTTTTCAGGACAAAAGCAAAATTCCTAGGCTCATCCTCAGGGATTTCAGTGATCTGGCCCTATTATGTCTGACCAGCCTCTGTCTCTTACATTCTACACCCAATGCTACAGTCACATCAGACATTCTGCTATTTTCTTCACATGCCATAGCATTTTCTATACTTGTTCTTTAGGGCAACTTGTATTTCGGCTAAAAACAACTTTCCCAGAATTAAACTTTCATGTCTCAGTTCAAATGCCATTTTATTCATCCAACCAATCTGGAGATACAAAGATGAATAAGTCTTGGTCTTTGCACTTGAAAGTCTTACATCTGTAAAGGTGGTACTGACTACCCTTATTGTGTAGTATGAGATACTTTTGCCTACCTTCAGCCAGAGTGAATCAGTGCTGCTCTGATCCTATCACTTATTCAGACACATACCCATTTTATTTCTGCCTGTTTTTTTTTTTTAACCCATTTTTTCCATTAAGGTAATAGAGATGCATAAATTGCTTAAAAAAAAAATGTTGGTTAAATGAGAGATTTGTTTTCACGAATTAGACCGGCCACATAGAGCTTTTAAGAAAACTTCTGCTGATCCAAGCATGTCATATACGACCTAAGTTAAACATTTTCAGAGAAATGATTGCAAATATTACGGTTGTGAAAGAATGGTCTAGGACCTTTCTTGTCCTAAGCATGAGATTTCTCTAATGGGTCTCTTTTTTGCATTTTTCTCTCTACGTTGCCATAATTATTGGGACTAACTTGTTGATAGCGTTAAAGTCTAAATGATATAAAAACAGACGAATACAAGACTGTGTTCATTCATCAGTCAGGCTGATTAGGGATCAAATTAGGGTTCTACTAAGATTCTTAATAGGAATGTGACCTTGGACAAGTTTTTTGACCTCTAAAAGGTTCAATTTCTCTCTCCATAAAATGAAGATAAAATATGTGTCTCAGTAGTTTATAAGGATTCAATATGTTACTGTGCTTAGTGGACTGCTTGACACTTGTGCTGAAGAGCCACTAACGATCTTTATTATGAAAAGCACTCTACTTCTATAATGTCAGAAGCTTTATGTACTTTTTGTCTTAGACACTGCTAGTTTCATATGCAGCTATGTGAGACATTACATTCAGTAACCAAGTGAAATGGCAAAAGCCCACAACTGTTGCCAATTATTTGAGTGATTGTTGGGAATTTGACTTTTTTTTAAGTTAAGCTACCCAGAATTATAGATGATTGCATAATCTAGCACACTGTCTAACTGGAGTAACTATACACTCCTTGAGTCTAAAGGGGACGTTCTATAACCAAGGAGAAGCATTTGTCTTTCTCTTTTTCAGGTTCCCTTTCAGTGAATTAAGCATTGTAATAATTATTCTTATTTTTGATGTCAAGTTTAATGTTAACTTTGTTTTATTGTTTAATGGGAAAATATGTTAAGGACTTTGGGGAAAGCTATTAACTCAGTAATCCAAGATCTAGAATAACTAACAGTGTAATTCAAATGTTAAAAATTCAAGAATTTTATGTGATTACAGCAAGATAGAAATATCATTTACTTAGGGAGTTAAATAGCAGCTTAGAAGGAGAAATGGAGTAAACAATGCCTTTTAAAGTGTAAGTCCTTATGTATATTCTAGTAATGGGTTTAATTCAAGTTTCTATTACTTTTTTTTTTTTTGCGGTCTTAAAATTTTACATAGCCTTGAGGTAAGCCAATTGGTGAAATGTGTGATTTTTGTTTTGCTTGTATAGAAGGCCATGTGTTAGCAAAGGTGTGTTTGTTTTTGTTTTTCACAGTTTAACATAGACAAAGAGGCTGGGGAAAGGCAGATTTACCACCGATACTGCATGGAGCGAGCCTCCGTTCATTGCGCTCACGTGTTCACCACCGTTTCTGAAATAACAGCAATAGAGGCCGAACACATGCTGAAGAGAAAGCCTGGTAATTATTATCCCTGAATCGCCTATCTTTCAGTTCCAAACGACATTAGACTATGAGGATTTTGTTTTTTAACCGTGAAGTAGTAATTTGCGGAAAAATTGCATTCAGTTACCATGCAGCTCTTTACATGTATTTTAATTCTCAATTTCAGTAGGTTTGCCGGGAAACCAACACAAAGCCATGTCTGGAACATGGTTAAGTGTTCAATCTGTGCTTGTTGAATAAATGAGCTGTGCTTGAAATGCCCTCGGTATGATCTGGGTTGTCATAATGGGTTGGCATGTGTAAGGAAGCTCAGGTGACTCTAGTCTTTTAAGAAAATAGCCAAGAAAATAGAAATTTGTGTGAGACTATCCTAGTCCTACCTACATCTTGTAACATTGCCTCATTGGTGCTGTGTTGGTAGAAACGTGTTGTTTATCTATCTCCAGATTCCTTGCAAATTTTTCTGGGAACTATCCACAGACCCAACCAGAGCTTGCATAGATGAACTCATGCTCGTAAGACATGGCCCCGTCACCTGGCCACAGCTGATTGGCCCAAAGGAAGACACCTAATATAAGCTGAGCAATCAGAATGCTCCCATTCAAATGAGTCTCTGCATGCACTGTCATGTAATAGAAAGTCAGCTTTGAGCTGTTGGTAGTGTTCATTTTTCTATTCTGCTGCACTGGTTGCAAAGATTAAACTACACTGAATTGCTGTAAGAAGAAAAAACAGACTGAGAGAGAGAACTCTTTATGCTCTCCACAGTGATCTCGACCACTTTTCAAAACCATTCCTGATGTTCAGCTAAATCTTTGCCATGAGACACTCTGGCAACCTATTAATAAATTCCTTATATTATGCTTAAGCCAGGACTAGTAGATTTATATTACTTGCAACCAAACCATCCTAATAAATATATCCTCCTTGCTTAACTCCTGTGGTCTTATCTCTAGTTGTCCTTATTTCACATAACAGATTCTGTAGAGGAGGTATTTTGAGGTACTAGATTATAAAAGGCAAGACAAGATAGAAGAAGAATCCGAGTAATTTGAATAGTGGCAGCATTAAGAAAGAGCCTATGGTATTCTTTTTTCTTTCCAAGGATTCTCTCAGAGTCACTTGTATTCTTACTCTCATTCTTTTGGGAGTTTATTCCAACAATTTGCTCATTTCTCTCTTGGATCTTCCTTTTTCCTGTCTACAGTATCTTTCTGAGCTCACAAAAATGCTTTCTTTGTTTTTGCCTATTTTAAAGTGAAAATTTCTCTTGAGGTTGCTATCCTGCCAAATGTCATACCATCTCCTCCTTTCTCCTTTCACCAAATTCAGGGTCATCTAATATTTTTTATTTTTCTTTATATTCCCTAGCATTTAAAGGTGATGAACATCTTTTTCTTTTTCTTTCCATGACACGGCACATTCTAATTTCTTTTAAGTATAATCTTTTCTGGTGCCTCTAATCATTTTTCTACTTTCTTTTACTTTTCAAAATGGGCATTCTCCAAGATTGTATTCTGGGTCCTGCTTTCTCTATTTTCTTAAATTTTTGTTTTCTTAAGAATGTAGCTACAGACTAGTGGTCAAAGCATGAGCTTTGTGCTAAACTGCCTGTATTCAGTATCAAAAATGATTTTGTGTTGAATGTACGTTACTAGCTGTGTGACATTATAAAGGTTACTTAAGCTCTCTGTACCTTATCTGCATAATGTAGATAATAATTCTTTCTTTTATCTAGAAACGTTGCAATGACTCGAAAAGTTAACATGTGGAAAAAACAGCTCAGTGACTGGTCCATTGCAAAGATTTATAAAATATCGACAGTTATTGTTTTGCATGGATCACTGTCTAGATTTCCCCCAAGTTCTCATCTATTACCAAGTGCCTTCAAGCTAGCTTTACCTGAAAGTTCTACCAGAAACCATAAACACTGCAATCTAGTCTGTTTCCGATTGGCAGTAGAATCATGTGGTGGTTCTGATGGAAATTGTGAAATCTCTGAACATTTTGTGGTTCAAGAAGGTCAATGGACTTTTAATAGATCATTAAACATGTAAACCTTCCCAAGAGCATTTTGAAAAAAAAAAGGATCACATAGTGTAACTATGACTTTATAGTCCTCAGTTTTTCTTGAAGTCCTGCCCGATTAAAAGTTTAACTACAGCCATTACTTTTAATGCTGAGGGCACAGCTACAGAGCAAGAGACAAATGTTGGCTGGGACAAAAACATGCATGGGACAAGATATTTTTCAAAATATCACTATATACTCATTGGCAAAAGCCCATATTTATTACTGTATCATTATACGTTTGCCATAAATTTGATTTAAAATAATTTAGGATGTTGAAAAGATGATGTTTTCTTTAAGATATTGGGAAGAAGACAGTATTATACATTTACTAATTACAGATGCATAACTGAATACCACATGTGCCTTAAATGTCCTATGTTGCTTTAAAAAAGTTTGTAATTTTCCCTTTAATATAGTCATTAATAGTATTACAATTATTGATTTTTGAGCCTGTGCTGATGCTTTAACATAAATTCTAGCTAATGCCATCTTTTAGTCAACGTTTTTCCTTTGTGTTGGCATTGCCTAACGTCAGAAAGGTGGGTAACATTGACATTGTCTTCTCTTTGGGAATAAATACAGAAAATTAGTGACCAATGTTGCTTCCAGGGAAAGGAATAAATTGGGAAACAGAAGTGGAAAGGAAGTTTTTCAAGGTGTATATTTTGATTTTTAAAAAATTTAAATGATATGAGCATATAACTTATATACACTAATTGTGTAGTAATTCATGTACTTATGTGAACTAGACTAAATTAAATAATCAAATTAATTTAACTAATTCATGAGATTAAATTTAGAGCAATGCCAACTACAGAGTGGAATGTCTCACAAGTTGAAGATAGTCTTTGCTAGTATAGTAAATATTGAGAGAATCCTTTTAAACACAATTTGTAATGACTAGATTCTATGTAAGTATTTTTGCTCTAGAGATAAAGTTACAATTTTAATTATGTCACTGTGTAAAAGTGTCCATATAATCTTTATCCATCAATGAGGCATACAAACATGTTTTAAACCTTATTTCTTAAGCCATGTAGGCAGTGATGTGCTCAAACCAGCTCGTGCTGGTTCACAAGAACCAATTGCAATATCTATATATAATATGTACATATATATTATATATATTTGATCTTTTTTTGAAACAATTTAGAAAATTCCTGAGAATTACAATCCCTAATAAATATATATACATTACATATGTGTGTATATATATATATGTGTGTGTGTGTGTGTGTATATATTGCATGGATGGAAATACTGTAATAGTGTTACTGCACTTTTCTTCCCAACTCTGCATTTACATTGGTAGCTTGAAATCGGTCATGATGGGAATATTTGCACCTTGAAGAAAGGCAAATACTAAAATAATCTCTCTCTCTCTCTCTCTCTCCCATTCTCTTCTCTCTCTTTTCCTCCCCCTGTCTCTCTTTTTCTCTTTTTTTCCTCGAGTACCCTTTGTTAAATTTTACCAGCATACAACTGCACATAGGCATGCACGTGTGAGATTATTCTGTCATAAATGTGGATATTAGAAGACCTCATTGGCCTAACTCTTTAGGCTAATAAATAGACAATTTCAGGACACAGATTTTTTTTTTGTAATTGTTTGTGAAGCACTTTAGAAAATTCCTGAGGATTAAATCCATGAGAAGCTGGTATTCACATACATTCTCACCTTCTATAACTTTTTGCATGGTACAGTTGTATGACACCACTGCGTTAGAAGAGTGGAGATCCCTGAGCCAGGCTCCTTTGGTTCTAAATCCAGCCTCTGTTACTTTGTAGTTATTTGAGTTTAGGCAAATGACTTAATATTCTGCAGGCCGACTTCCTCATCTTTAAAATGGGGACAATGAAAACAATTTACCACATAGGGATTTTTAAAAATTATTATATTTCAAATATAATAGGGTCTGGCACAAGGTGAGCCTTACATAACTGCTGTAGAAAGATACATGTTAAGATGTAATCGTCATACTATACTAATCACACTGTATAGTTCATTTAGGAATTATTCGCAGGAACGCTTTCACTGGAAACTTTGGCTACCTAAGATTGATGCTACTGTGGCCATATGTGTAAAATGGTATAACAATGTCAGATTACTTAATAAAAACCCATAAAAATCCATAAGTTCTTATTAATCACAAAACATGAGCAAAATACCTGGGTTGATTTGGTGGAACCATGTCAACAGAATAGCCAGTTAGCTGTAAAAGATTCTCTTTTTTTGAGATGGAGTCTCACTCTGTCATCCAGGCTGAAGTGCAGTGGCACAATCTTGGCTCACTGCAATATTCGCCTCCTGGGTTCGAGGGAGTCTCCTGCCTCAGCCTCCCCAGTAGCTGGGACTACAGGCATGCACCACCACACTTGACTGTTTGTGTCTTTAGTAGAGACAGGGTGTCACCATGTTGGCCAGGCTGGAAAAGACCCTTAAACTTACAAAAATCTTCATAGGTCTGTGCTAATTTTTTTTTAACATAACTCCTTCTTTCTTGCTTGTTACTAAATGTGATAAACCATGTATTCAACTCAGTAGGTAGTTTCCATGATGCTCTGAGTGGTCCCGCTCTTTCTTGTCACAGACCAATATTTGGAAAATCAAGAATGTCTTCCTGCTTAAGCAACAAAATCTCCTGGGAAGAATGAATCAGTGGATATTAGAAATAAGAAATTATAGGGCCGGGCGTGGTGGCTCAAGCCTGTAATCCCAGCACTTTGGGAGGCCGAGGCGGGTGGATCATGAGATCAAAAGATTGAGACCATCCTGGTCAACATGGTGAAACCCCGTCTCTACTAAAAATACAAAAATTAGCTGGGCATGGTGGCGCGTGCCTGTAATCCCAGCTACTCAGGAGGCTGAGGCAGGAGAATTGCCTGAACCCAGGAGGCGGAGGTTGCGGTGAGCCGAGATCGCGCCGTTGCACTCCAGCCTGGGTAACAAGAGCAAAACTCCGTCTCAAAAAAAAAAAGAAATAAGAAATTATAAATAAGAATAGAAATTAGAAGAGGTTGTCTTTCCAGTTTTCTAAATGCACAAAAGGTGTCCTATACACCTGTGGAAAACAAGATGGCTGGAGGTCGTTTAGAGCCGGAGTTAAAGTAACAGTACGTAGGAGCAGGCTGCATGGATTCTGCTTCAACTTACCAGCCGTGTGTCCTTGGACAGGGTCTTTAAACAACTCTGTGCCTGAGTTTCCACCTCTGAAAATGCAGATAAGAGCACTTACTACATTGGTTTGTTGAGGAAATGGAGTTACACTGTAAACCTTTAGAGCAACTCCTGATGCACAGTAAATAATCAATAAAAGAAAACTGTAATAACAATTATTATTGCTATTGATTAACCTGTCTCATTGTACCAGTCCCTCATTGTTATTTTGGTCAGGTATTTCTGATTTCCTATTTCAATCAAAAGATCAAATTTGTTGTAAATTTTATGAAATTTTTTATGAACCGGAAGTTTTATACATTTTAAATTTTATGGTAATTGGAAACTAGAAATGTTAGTAAACATCGGACTTTATAGATTTAAAGATACTTTTTTTTATAATGGTGCCCTCTTTGAAAAGAGAAATTTCATAATAATTTTATTCTGCTTTTCTAGATGTAGTTACTCCAAATGGCTTGAATGTTAAGAAATTTTCAGCAGTGCATGAGTTTCAAAATCTACATGCCATGTACAAGGCCAGAATCCAAGATTTCGTTCGAGGTCATTTCTATGGGTATGATTTTCTTTATTTTAAAAAAAGTAGCATCAGATATGAGGGATCATTGGTAGGGAGAAAACAGACTTGTAATAGTAAATGTTTATCTTTCCAGCCCCTTTGTACTTTAACAGAATTCGTGTGTACGTTTCATTGCGGTTGCTGTATTTCATTTGAAACTGTCTTGTTTTATTTTAGTCACCTCGACTTTGATCTTGAAAAGGCTTTGTTCCTTTTCATTGCTGGGAGGTATGAGTTTTCAAACAAAGGAGCTGACATCTTCCTAGAATCCTTATCCAGGCTAAATTTCCTGCTGAGGGTAAGAAAGATCTAGGACATGATATAATACTTTTGTAGGGAGAAATTTCTTCTGTGGGAAGTGAAGAATTTTTTAGCATCTTAAATAGTTTTCAGGAGAATTAACAATGACCGTGTTCTAGAAATGACCTCAGCCTTTCCATTTACATATTGGAGTTGGCGCATTGTTGACTTGTGTATTTCTCTATAATGTCTTCCTTTTTTCCTCCCTTAGGAGAATCTTAAGCTTATCCCATTATACATGCTATGTTTTAAGAAGTCATTATAACATCCCCTTTCCCCACATGAGTTTGTAATCAATTGAAATCAATATATAGAGAGAAATCAAGTGAATGGAGAGCAAAATATTAATTTTCAAAAAAATCAATGAAGGTTGTAATGGAAGATGTGGCTTATGCACATGACAGTGGCATCCTAATACTGAACCTTGTTATTACTCTTAGCCATTTAATCATAGAAAGATCTGACCATAACTCTCCTCCCCTGACTGAAGCAAGCCTTCAGAGTACCATGTGCCATACAGGTGGCAGCCAAATCGGACAGCACTAACTCTCTATAGAACAAGGCAGACACGTATATACTCAGTTCACTCACCTCCCCAGCCACACCTCCTCCCTGCAACTGAGAGTCTTAAACTGTTGAACTAGTGAATATCCCACCACATGAAAGCATGAAGGAGGAAAAAGAAGGTTCTTACTCCCAACAACATGAAATCATTTTTTTTTAATTCAGGAAGGTGGGATACAAAGTGGGTTCTCAACTAATCCAGCAATACAATATGCATAAATAGAAGCAACTATAAAAAATGGTACCATGTCATAGCTATTGATGGAATCTATTGGTTTATATTCCAATCCCATCACATAAACATATAGAATAAGTAATAGGAAAATATTTACAGGAGAACAGTATAGAACTTCAGTTTTAATGAGATAATGAGAAAAGCTAAACTTTTTTGAGCTTTGTACTACCCTCCAGTTAAATTTTTATTTCTTGAAGAAAGATGTATCCTTGCTTTAGAGCAGACAGTAGACCAAATATGCTAAAAAATTTACTGAAGCCACATTAATAAGAAAGCAATTCATTAATAAAATCCAACTATGCAAAATAGAACTGAAGGCTTAACCGATTATTCTTAAATAATCTTACTTCATATTTCTTAGTACATATCCATTCAACAAGCTTTATAATGGACACATAACTATATCAAATATACAGAGCCTTTAGGGACATTATTAATAAATGTATTTAGATAATTATTAAATATACACTTTATAGATATGAGGAGAAGACAGAATACTATTATACTAGACATGAAAGATAACTGCAATACTTGGAGAAGTTAAAGGAAGGCATTCTTTCTCCACATAGTACATTTATTCTTTGATAGCACATAGGCTGTTCTAGGGTGAGTTTCCTATTGTACACCTTCTGTAGCTTTCCCTTATAAAATGTTAGGCCCCAGAGAGAAGAGGCTACATACCAGATGGTAAAGTGCCCCACACTGGAGCTAGTCAGTCATTTTCAGAACACATGAACATTCATAGAAGTTATGGTTTTAAGTGAGTTTATGCTTTCATTCTTATGGCTTCTTAACAAGTCTTTTCCTTTTGAGAGATGCTAAGCCAGCAGTTTAAATGTCAGCTTTGACGCTCACCTGTTATAGGAACTCGGACAAAATATTTAGCCTCTCATTCCTTTCTTTCAACATTAATAAAATGAGGAGAATGATGCCTAATGTACATGATTATTAGTAGTATATTTAAAGCACTCCAGCACATTGCCTGCTATCCCAAAAGTGCTCAGTATGTGCTTGCTTCTTTATTTTAGGGACAAAAAACAAAATATAACATCATCTGAATCAAGACATTTAGCAGAAAAATGTAAATAATCTGTCATCAATCAATGCGAATAAGCCAAAAATTTAAATATTATTTTAGCTTTTACCAAAGCTTAAATCTTCATTAAATTTCCACTCCGAAATTTTAAAGAACTAATTTTGATCTTGTAATATTAGCTCTCATTCACGCTATATGCTTGACCACAGAAAAGCGAATGTCATCAATAGCAATTGTTATCTATTCTAGATTGTCAAAGGCATGAAAATATTTTGTTTGAATTTTTTAACTGTTAATTGACAAAAATGATTGAAAGTCAATTTTTTCATTGACAAATACTGATTGAAAATTTAAAATTTAATTTAAAACGTCTGAAAAAGTCTCAGGAAGGTGAATATAATTTGTCTGTGAATCATATATAACTATTCCTTTTATCTACTGGTAGTCTTTTTATCTACTGATATTTTAAAACACTACTTTTCAATGTTTAATTTCCATCTATTATATTTTTTAAAAACCTTAGATAGTTGACTCTGCTGTGTTTTCTAATTCCTCATCAGATGCACAAAAGTGAGGTCACAGTGGTGGTGTTTTTCATTATGCCTGCCAAGACAAACAATTTCAATGTGGAAACCCTGAAAGGACAAGCAGTCCGAAAACAGCTGTGGTAATCTCACATCCTGTGAATGTTCTCAAGCAATAAATGTAAAAAGATTTCTTTTAAGTGAATGATATCTCATGTATTGCCTTGAACTTTGTTTTTTCCTTAAGATTATTACAGACAAATAATGCTTGGCCCTTTTTTCATTGTGCTACTAGTTTAGATTATTGTGATGCCTATAACATTATATGTGTTATAAAAAACTACCATTGAAGGAACGAGGCCCTGTAGAAATCTTAAAAGATGAGTCAAGCATTTTTAAACTTTTTATTGTGAAATTCTAAAAATATGTCAAGTAAAAAGCTTAGTAGCAGGACCTCCTGTATACTCACAGTTCAGATTCAACAACTATCACCGAATTCCCATCTTGTTACATCTGTACCTCCATCTACTCTCCCTCTCTGCTCTCTACCCTATTTCAATCATCATGAAGCAAAATAATTTTAAGCTCTTTGTGCTGGCCATGGTGCTCTGTTGCCGCAGCTCTGGAGATTTTAACTTAAGCTGAATTGGAAAGTAGTGAAATAATAAAAGAGGCTATAAAAAAGGTACCTGCAATTTCAAAGAATGTCAGTTAAAAAAAACAGTATTATCACGATAAATAAAGACTAAACCTTGTCATACTGTTTAAATGATAAGTCTTTCTGTTTGAAACAGGGACATTGCACATTCTGTGAAGGAAAAGTTTGGAAAAAAACTCTATGATGCATTATTAAGGTAGGTGTTTGGAATGCTTTGTTCTTAAGGCTTCACTATTCAAACTTAACAACTTAGACAACAATATGTAATGCTATTTAAGTTGTTAAGTTTGAAGAGTTTGAACATATTTTGTTCCAAATATAAAGGAATTAATAACATTTGAAAATGTATTATGTCATGTGAATAGTGTTTAATCCTTCATTTGACAAAACTTGTAAACATCTGTACAGATAAGAATACATTTATATGCAGGCAAGTTCTAATTCAATGAGGAAGTCATTAAAGGTTGATATATCAATCTGAAGCTGAGGGAGACTTCATGAGATTTTAATTCAAAATATGTATTGATAATATGCATCAAATATCTGCTTATATATTAAGTCTATATGAACATATTTACTTAATTGAATAACCAACATTCTTTATTAAAATACATAAAATATCTAACATATCTGATGCTTAAGAGTCACTGAAGTATTGCCAACTGCTTTTATTTTTGTTATTAATATTTTTTTCTGCAGAGGAGAAATTCCTGACATGAACAATATTTTAGATCGAGATGATATAACAATTATGAAAAGAGCCATCTTTTCAACTCAGGTAATAAGGAAAAAGCACCCACCATGTCCCATAGTTATTAAATTCTATCTAAGTCAGTATTTTAATTTATTGAAATGTGTTAATTTGGAAAATGTTTAGGCCTGAGGCTAGAAAAGTCATTCTTACATAGTCACTTAAATATTTACTTTGCATGTTTTTTCATTAATGATTTTAAGGGCTCCTTAAAAAAATCTCATGAAACTTATCTTCCCACTCACAAAATTATTTTTGAATCAATATATTCAATATAAAAATTGTGTATAGTGTAGTAACTACAAAAGTCTTAAATATTTCCAAAACATAATATTTGAGTCACATTAGAGAAAGGAATATTTCTTAGTCAAGTGGAATTATTACAAAAGAGGTAAAATAAATGTGTTAGACTTGCATCAGAATGCTTGCTATAGCACGGAGGAATCGGACACCGGAGGACAGCCTTGCTAAAAGAAATCAGTAAAGTTCATCTTAAGTCAAGACTTCAGGACACCTTTATATTCCAAATAAGTCCCAGAAGCAGTCAAGAAGTCTAGTCTCTGATATAGCAGCTGCAGGCGGAAAACAAAAGCTTCACGTGTTCATAGTAAGTGGAGGAGATTCTTCAACCCATTTTCTTCCTTTGAAACACGCACAAGAGTTAGTCATCATTAGTGCCCTCTCAAAAGACTGAAGGTGTAAAGGTTGTATGAAATGTCAATGATCTGTTGTTGAAATTAGTCACCCTTGTTAATTCTCTCCGCAATTGACATTTCCTTCCCTCTCATGCTTCAGCGACAGTCATTGCCCCCAGTGACCACGCACAATATGATTGATGACTCCACTGACCCCATCCTCAGCACCATTAGACGGATTGGACTTTTCAACAATCGCACTGACAGAGTCAAGGTAGATGTAACTGTTTATGTGGGGAACTGTCTGTTGCCTGGCAAGTGTTATGTACTACACATGCAGATAGAAGGGAGGGATGAGGGAAAGTGGGAAAAGGAGGGACGGGACATGTAGCTGGCAAATAGTTCATGCTTCCCTTGCTCTTGGGAAGACTGAGGCTGGAAGGTACCTTGAAATTCGGAGCTCTAAATGAAGAATGCCTTGCTGATTTACGTTTTAAAAGTGTTTTGCATGAAACAATTTTCCAGGAATGGAAAAGTACCTTATTTTCTAAACATATATGACACTTTCATACCTCTGTGTCCTTCCTGATGTTATCGTCTCTTTCTGAGCTACTTATCTGTCATTCTAATAATCCTTTTAAGCTGCCACCTAAAAGTCATTACTTCCTTGCACCTTTCCCTAACACGCATTCCTCTACTCCAGACAGGAACAGTGTTTCCTTATCTGCATTCTCGAGACACTTTATATCTACTGCAGTTATAGGAGTTATCACAAGAAATTGTATTTTTAAAAATGTTTTGTGTCAGTTTCTCTAGAAGAACTCAGTTCTTTGAGGCAACAATCATGTCTCATATGTATTGTCTCAGTTTAGGTTCTCTGAGAAGCAGACACCAAGGTGAGAGGATAAAGGAGTTGCAAGCAAGTGCAGGCAGGGAGATGCAGATCAGAGCAGGAAGGAAGGATGATGCAGGAAGAGCCATAGACTGCAGTCTAGGTTTAAAAATGCCTAGTCTGTCCTTCCTTCCTCCCTCCCTCCCTCCCTGCTTCCTTCCTTCCTCCCTCCCTTCCTTCCTTCCTTTTTTCTTCCTTCCTTCCTTCTATTTTTCCTTTCTCTCTTCTTTCCATTCTTCCTTCCTTCCTTTCTTCCACCCACCCTTCTTCCTTGCTTCCTTCCTTCTTCTTTTTCTTTCTTTCTTCTTTACTTCCTTTCTTCCTTTCCTTGTTCCATCCATCCTTCCTTCCTTCCTTCTTTCCTAGAAAGTCAAATGTATTTAATAAAAACAAGAATTAATAAAAATTGGCTAATATACAAAATATATACACACAGCAGCAGCACTTGTGACTGACACAGGGAAAAAGCAATGGTCCAGGACCACTCAACATGGCTTGTCAGTTAATGGAAGGAAAAAAAAAAGAACGCATACATACACATGTACACAGAAAAAATAGAAAAAAAAAGTTTTCAATAGTGCAGTCTACAGCTAACACAAATTCAGAACTATTTTATAGTGCTTCCTTTCTTAATACAAAGTAAGCCTATTTTATGTGTGTGTGTGTGTTTACACTGGTTTACCATTAACTTATTTTAAATATATTAGTGTTAATGTTACTACATACAACTTTTTCTTGTATTCAGCAACCTTTTCATTCTATCTTTATATGTACCTCCCACTTACCAAAATAGTTTCAGATTGGCAGATAGGTGTCTGATTCTATGAGCAATTGAATAGTGATTCCTATTAATAGGGATAGGGATTCCCCAAACCAAAATTGCCCATTAAATGCACCTGTTGGGCAGAAATGACTTCATACTGGTACTAGTTTCTGCCAGTTCCTGCAGGTTAGGAGCAGTTGCTGCAATAGATCCAGAGGGAAGGCAATTGGTGCTGTCAGTCAAGATCCCCGGGACTAAGATCTCTAGAAAGAAAGCTGAACTGTATTTCCAGGGCTGGCAGATTTACAAAGAAGGCAGCCACAGGCTGAGTCCATGAAGACTGTCTTTAAATCCCGGCCACTTATCTAATTTGAAAATTCACTGCATCTGTCTGTACCTCAGTCTTCTCATCTGTGAATGGTGATAAAATAGCCTCACACTCAGAAGTGTGAGGGTTAAATTAGACATGGGCCAAGCACGGTGGGTCCTGCCTGTAATCCCAGTGAACTCAAAAGGCTGAGGCTGGAGGATCACTTGAGGCCAGGAGTTTGAGGATGTAGCCACCTATGAATGTGCCACTGTACTCTAGCCTGGGCGACAGAGTGGGAACCCGTCTCATAAAAAATTCATAAATAGGTGCTGAATTTAACAGCTTGGCACATAGTAAATTCATAATAAGTATTAGCTTCTTTTAGTAGTTAACCCAGTATCTGACACATGATGGGAACTCATTATTTTTAGAAGAGAGATGTGAATAGAGTTTGGTGAGAGTTGAAGAAAGTGGATTTATCTTCGCCTGCAGGATTGGGTAAGATGTTTTATTAAAAAAGATGACGTGTTAGCTAGATCTTGATTAATGATCAGAAATTCATTATGAAAATTACAGGAAAGGAGACTCGGCAGGCAAAGGAAAAAAAGTAGATGAAAAGGCACAGAGATATCAAAGCACTTGACTTTCATAGGGTGAGTGAAGATGAAAGTTTGTCTCATAGTTTATGTCTATACAGCTTTAGTTGTGAATATTTTGAGATGTTCATTTATTATCATAAGACAGCCACAGACATACAAAAAAAATAAATGTACAGCACCTTCCTGACATTTGCTATATACTCAAAGCACTGAGAGAAACTCCCCTCAATTCAGAATCAGGTATTACATTTTATTAACAGAATTCTTTTAAAACTTGGCGATAACGTAGGCCTGTGCTGAGTCAAGTGCCTACTTAATCACCTGCTCACTTTAAAAACTCTGTAGAGTGCTTGTAAACTCCCAGAGTGCATTGATAGGTTTTGATATGAATGTCATGTTTGATTCAGCAAGCATAGCAGATTATTTTGAATTTGAATTTGTCATTTTTGCCTTAGCTGAGGACAGCTCAGGCTGAAGATTTCATGTTTCGACTCTGGGCTGCCACAGTGTAAAAATTAACTTCCTGAGACATTACTTCTCTTCTAGAAAAAATAGAGTCAGACAGGTTTTTGTCGTTTCTTGTTTTGTTTTTCCTACTGATCGAGGTAGGGCCTGCTGACAGCCAGAAGCTTTCCTGGGGGCTTTTGTATACAGGATCTCATTTAATCCTCTTTATAACCTTGAACTGACCTCTAATATCCCTGGCTCATCCCTGGGCTTCTGCCATTGGTGGGTTTAGGGCCAGAGCAGCTGTTTTCTTATTTTAGTTGTGCTGTCATTCTGTTTGGCTGGGAGCCAAACAAACCGTGGTGTTTTCATGTTCCAAAATGGGCTCTGGACTGTGCAAATTTTCCTAAGCTTGGAAATGCTGAAGTAGACACAATGCTTTTCAAATCCCTCTTTCTTCTTTTTTGCCAAGAGAGTACAATGGGTTGCCAATTTGTTGATGGCCCAGATACAGTGTCTGACAGTATCTGTGTCTTTTGTCTCTTTTTGTAGTGTGGTACTTTGCACACAATAAAAACTCAAATCATATTCTATGAATGAAAATATTTTATTCACTTTTACTTTGCCATTTTGTGATTTCTGTGATGGAATTCTTAGGTACTAGGGTTTGGATCCTTTATCATTTTATTTCTTCTTAAGTTTAACTGATCTCCTTCTTAAGGATCTGCTGAGATATAACTAATGTTTGTAATGTCCTTGATTATCCAAGGAGTAAAACTTTTCAATAAAACAAAGATTTAAGAATTTTTTTTATTTTGAGACAGAGTCTTGCTCTGTCTCCCAGGCTGTAGTGCAGTAGCACGATCTCGGCTCACGGCATCCTCCGCTGCCTGGGTTCAGGCGATTCCCCTGCCTCAGCCTCCTGAGTAGCTGGGACTACAGGCACACACCACCACACCCAGCTAATTTTTTTGTATTTTAGTATAGATGGCGTTTCACCATGTTGGCCAGGCTGGTCTTGAAATCCTGACCTCGTGATCTGCCCACCTCAGCCTCCCAAAGTTCTGGGATTACAAGCGTGAGCCACCACGCCTGCTAATTTTTTTTTACTTTAATCCTTGGCATATGATTTAAAATTGATAATTTAATGGCCTCTTTATGTCTTAGCTTCCTTACCCATTGCACAATGTCACTAAGATTAAATGAGATAATATGTATATTTGTAATATATAAAATGTTATACAAATCTAATGATAATTGTTACGTATCCAAATTAGGGTTTTTCTTCAAAGTAATCACTTCTGAAGAGTGTATACTTATTATTTCATGAATAAACATGAAAAGGATAGTGTGCTTGTGTAAAAATAGTTTGTCTTCTTTCTCTCTCTCTCTTTTTTTAAGACGGAAGCTTACTCTGTTGCCCAGGCTGGCATGCAGTGGCGTGATCTCTGCTCACTGCAACTTCTGCCTCCCAGGTTCAAGCAGATTCTCCTGCCTCAGACTCCCAAATAGCTGGGATTGTAGGCACATGCCACTACACCTGGCTGATTTTTGTATTTTTAGTAGAGATGGGATTTCACTGTGTTGGTCAGGCTGGTCTCAAACTCCTGACATCAAGTGATTTACCTGCCTTGGTCTCCCAAAATGCAGGTGTGGGCCACCGCACCCGGTCTGTATTCTTTTTCTCTTTCCTTTTCCTTTCCAGAACAATTAAGTTCTAACGCCATTAGGTAGGCAACACAAGGTAGGTATCTGCACTAGAACAGGGAGGGTACTGTGGAAGTTCAGAGGAAGGCATCAGAATCCAAGCAGTCTGAGAAATGTCGACACAAAGAGGAGCAGCCTGAAACAATATCAGAGCCAGAGTGGAGCGAGGAGGGCATCAGTGCATGTGAGGGAGTGTGTGGAGAAAGATTAGTTACACAGAAGAAAATCAACCTAGTATGTAGCAAATTAAAGGTAGCAAAAACCAAGTGTGTGTGTGTGTGTGTGTGTGTGTGTGTGTGTGTGTGTGTTCTTTGTCTACTCAGAGCATTTGGGGGAGTAATAGGCCAATGACAATGAGCACACCTAGTAGCTGGGTCTTGATTTCTAAACACCATTTGCTACTGAAGAGAACCAGGGCTGCCTTTGGAATTGGGTGATTCTAGAATGGTGACAGGTAAAAAGTACAAGGTGAGCCTGGAACTCCTTTTGTCAAAAATCAAAGAAATGCTCAAGGAACAAAGAAGACTTGTTAAATATATACAGAAACAATCTTGAAGGGGCTCCCACTGGCCAAATCATGGACAATTTGAGTATCGAAATAAATAAGGGTAGGAAGGAATTAGGGTGCACTGAATGACATAAGAAACCAGAAGTCCAATACAAGTAGTAATTAAAAGTTTAATTAGGAATGGGATATTTACACAGCTTCAAAATAACTGCCCCAATGCTTGTTAATAACAAAGAGAAAAAAGAATAACTTTATAGTGGAGAAGCCAAAAAGGCTTGGCCTCAATCAAGAGATCAAAGTAAACATCATCATTAATGAAAAAAATAGAAAACATTTACGGCCTGATTAAAATGCAATGAAAAGAACACGGCATCACTTCTGCGATGTATCTGCCAAAGATGTATAACCTAAATTTAATTATGAAGAAGCATAAGACAGACACACATTGAGGAACATGTATCAAAATAAATAGATTATAGTCTTTCAAAATATATATTTTTTATATATGTCATATATAATATAATCAGGAAAGCCAAAAAAAGCCTATGAACTCTTCCAAATTGAGGGACTCTAGAGAGATGTGACAACTGATGCAATATGTAATTCTGAACTGGATCCTTTGTTTAAAAATCATTATTTGAATCATCAGAAAAATTTAAATGGAGTTTAAGGATTATAAGGTATGTATCAGCATGAATTTCCTAATTTTAATGTTTATGTAAGATTATGTAAGAATGCTCTTGTTTGTGGGAAATATACATTAAGTACTTGGGAATGCTGGGTATCAAGTCAGCAGTTTATGAGTGGTTTTGAAAATATATTAATTCTCTTCATATTGTACTTGGAATTTTCTGTAAATGTGAGATTCCCCGTACTTTTATATCAGATGTTATTTATTTTCAATAACCTCTTAGGTATGGCTGATGCTGAGTGATAATCTAATAATAGCTCAGTGAGAATGGTAGTAAGTGGGAGAAATAGGATAATTCATTCACACGGTTAGCAAGTTAAATAGCTATTGTAGTCACAACTTTCCAATTATAGCCATGCTGTCATCATTAGTAATATTTTGTGCCACTCACAATGTAATGGCTATAGATACAACACATTTTAAGGCTAAACCTGAACTATTAATATTTTTCCATCACTGTCTTGTGTCCAGAAATCAATGCACAGTAAATCAAGCCATGATTTTAGTATTTGCCTATTTTCATTCTCTAAAAACTCTCACTGTCACCAAGGCCATTGTCAACCTATCAATGTGATATCACTGAATTGAGAGACAGATAGAATAGTAGGAACCAGAAGGATAAAATAGCATGTGGGCAAAATATGGGCCAAAAAACAAACAAACATGCTAGGCAAAATAGCACATCGTGTAAATTAATTGACTATATAGAATTCACGATAAGGAGTATTGTACATATACATTTTAATAGACTTTATTTTTAGAGCAGCTTTAGGTTCAGAGCAAACTTGAACAGCAAATACAGAATGTCCCTGCTCTTGTTTCTTTGTTTGCAGTGTCGTCCCAGAACTGGTTCACACAGGTGCACAAGAGCCAATAGTTAAATGTTCAGAGACTTTGTGAGACAGTTTTAAATGCAGCTATTGCTAAAATTACATTATGTAAACTTAAAAGTAAGTCACCTATATTAAATGAAAGGTAATGCTCAGAATTAATCTCATCCTAATTATTTACTGCACATTACCATGACCTGTGCACTTGAGGCTCTTGATGTCTGTGAGATCTTTATGGTGCAAATGCTTTATAATGATGTGCTCCTGCTTTCCCTGTCTCTGAATTCAGCAACATTATACTGGTAGCTTGAAAATGGCTTTGGTGGTAGTGGGAGTATTTTTAGAATGAAAATAGTTAAACACTACAAATCTTGGCTTCGTTTACTTCGTATTATTTCTGGATCTGTAGTTTTTACATTGTGAGAGGCAAAAAAAAACTATTTTCTCCATGTTCAAAAACTAGTATCTGACCCAGAAAAGAAGTCACTTTCATTATTGATGTACTTATGAAGTTTCAACAAATGTCTCTGTTATTTCAGCTCCTTCTAACAACTAACAAAGGAAATCAACCAACACTTATGTCAGAGCTACGTTCAGCCATCGAGACCATAAATTGGTTATGAATACAAAATTTTGGCAAAAATAAAAATAGCAAATTGTGAGAATTAATTGACTATATAAAGTTCACAATAAGGAGTATTGTCTATATCTATTTTTAACAGACTTTGTCTTTTAGAACAGTTTTAGGTTCACAGCAAAATTGAACAGAAAGTACAGTGTCTGTTTGCTCTCTGCCCCCTCACATGCACAGAACCCCCCATTATCAGCATCCCCCAGAGCAGTGCATTCGTTCTAATAGATAGATGAACCTACACTGACACATAATTATCACCCAAGATCCATCGTTTACATCAGGGTTCGCTCTTGGTGTTATACATTCTATGGGTTTTGACAAATGTATTCATCATCATTGTATGATACAGAATAGTTCCCCTGCCTTAAAAATTGTCTATACTCTGCCTGTTCATCACTCCCTCACCCCTAACCCCTGGAAACCACTGATCTTTTTACTGGTTTCATAGTTTAACTTTTTCCAGATTGTCACATAGTTGAAATCATACATCATGTAGCATTTTTGGATGAACTTTTTTTATTTAGTAGTATGCATTTACGTTTCCTCTATTTCTTTTCATGACTTGATGGCTTATTTCTTTTTAGCACTGAATAATAGTCCATTGTCTGGATGTACCACAACTTATTTATTCATTCACTTACTGAAGGACATCTGTGTTTCTTCCAAGTTTTGGCAATTACGAATAAAGTTGTTATAAACATCCACATGTTATAACATCTTTTATTATTTGGTAATTGTATATACATCATTTATGTCGTTAAAAATTATAACAAATATATATACTAATATATATTTATACTTCAGTGTTTCAGCTCTTAAATATTTAGCAGCACCCCGCTGCTTAGAAGCTATGATAAACACTTTGGCTTTTACTCTGGGTAAAATAGGAAGCCACTGAACAACTTTAATCAAGGGAGTGGCTGACATTTTTAAAGAATCAGTCTAGCTGTGTTGATAGAGACCCTAGTGGACCAGAAAGAAGCAGGCAAGTATGCTAGGAGGTGATGGCCTCTAGGCGAGAGAGGATAGTGGCTTGCATGAAGTCCTCTAGCATGATATAGTCTAGATGGCATTCCTACAACGTCTTCCCTGTGCCTTAGTTCCATTTCACTTGAATAAGTCATGCTTAAGGCATGTGGGAGTGGTCCGTTATGTAGCTCCCTCTTTCCTGCTAGAGTTGGGAACAAATTGAGTAAAGACAGGAGCAATTAGATAATCAAATATAATCTTTATTGCATGTCAAAGCTGGATTGGAGGACGTAGTTTAGCGTGAGAGCAAAAATGAGCATGCTAACTCCTTATCCTTCAATCTAAGCCTTGGAATCTGCGAGAAAGTTAAATATGTAGAGTAGACACTTTTACAGAATGGAGAGAGGAGAACAAACCACCAAGGCTTTTTCCTCTTTCTTTTGTCTTATCTCTTTTTTCTTCATGAATCTAGAACACAAGGATTTTATGGTTACAGTACTGAAATAACCAGATTAAAGATTTTTTTCACGTTACTTGCTTCTTTTTCTTTTTTTTTTTTTAATTAGAATTTTCCTTTTTCAGGTGATTTTGCACCCAGAGTTTCTATCCTCCACCAGCCCCTTACTACCAATGGATTATGAAGAGTTTGTCAGAGGTTGTCACCTTGGAGTATTTCCATCATACTATGAACCCTGGGGTTATACTCCAGGTATGTGTCATGTATAGAATGTGGAATGTTTTGGATTTTGTTAGTATATTATTCTATGTGCATATATATAATATTCAAAGTTGATATTAAATTTCTAAGATTTCGTTTCTTCAGCTTTAAATTTTGGTTGAATTTCTCTCAGGGATGAATTTTATGGTTTGTAGATGAATACTTAAGAATAAAGATAAAGATCATACAAGTATACCACAGTTTGGGCATATTTTAGGAGGTATGTGAGATATTGCCTCAATGAATTCCAAAGAAAAAGGAATGTATTATGAAGATAATATATTATTTAGCTATCTCTATCTGCCCCCTTTATTAGTGTGAAGGAGAAATTGACTATAAGTAGGATTAATATAAGAAATAATAGTCTAGTAATGTAGTTCTTTAAAACTTATTCCAGAAGAATTTTTTTCTAAAAATTTAAGGGCTGTATTTAATATGTAATAGGGAACACAGTCACATGGTAGGGAAACAAATGTAAAAAGGTGTACAGTGAAAAGCCTTCTTCACATTCCTATGCCTCAAAATAATAAGTACTAAGAGAGACTAGCAATTCAGTGGTAAGTATTGTCAACAATGACATCATTCCATTCAAAAACTCCTCCTTCACTCTCCTTCCTTTTTATTTTATTATTTTATTTTAACAGGCGGTAGATTGTCAGATCCACTAGGTATTTTTATTTTCTGGACCCTACTAGCATCATTGCCATTAGCATCAAAAGTGATCAATTTGGGCCAGGCATGTTGGCTCACGCCTGTAATCCCAGCACTTTGGGAGGCTGAGGCGGGTGGATCATGAGGTCAGGAGTTCGAGACCAGCCTGACTAACATAGTGAAACCTCGTCTCTACTAAAAATACAAAAATTAGCTGGGCGTGGTGGCACATGCCTGTAATCTCAGTTATTCAGGAGGCTGAGGCAGGAGAATTGCCTGAACCTGGGAGGCGGAGGTTGCAGTGAGCCAGGATCATACCATTGCACTCCAGCCTAGGTGACAGAGTGAGACTGTATCTCAAAAAAAAAAAAAAAAAGAAATCACAGAAATTAGCTGGGCATGGTGGCAGATGTTTATAATTCCAGCTACTCAGGAAGCTGAGGCAGGAGAATTGCTTGAACCTGGGAGGCAGAGGTTGCAGTGAGCCACGATTATGCCACTGCACACTTGCCTGGGCCAAAGAGCAAAACTAGCCTCAGTAAATGAATAAATAAATAAATAAAATTTTTAAAAAAAGTAATCGATTTGTATTTGCACTGAAATGTCTAATTAAAAGGGAAACAAATACTTTAAATACATGCCAATGCAAAGAATACAATAATAACTTTTCCATCTCTTATTAATTATTAGAGATTTTTCTGCCCAATGTAAATAAAATTTCACTTGTGATTTTATTATTTCTTTGGTCTGGAGTCTCACTCTGTTGCCCAGGCTGAAATGTAGTGGCATGATCTTGGCTCACTGCAACCTCCTTCTTCTGGGTTCAAGAGAGTCTCCTGCCTCAGCCTCCCAAGTAGCTGGAATTACAGATGCATGCCACCACGGCCAGCTAATTTTTGTATTATTTTTAGTTGAGATGGGGTTTCAGCATGTTGATCAGGCTGGTCTCAAACTGTTGGCCTTAACTGATTCACCTGCCTCAGCCTCCCAAAATGCTGAGATTATAGGTCTGAGCCACCTCACCCAGCCTCTTCACTTGTGATATGTAAAAACTTCAGAAAAAGTTTTTATTTATAACGGAGATAATAAATTTTACCTTTTGTATCTCAATGTCGTCATTAACATAAAGCTCAAGTAAGGAGCAGCAGAGGCCAAGATGAGGTGGAATAACAGGCTGAATTATGAAGAGGAAGAAATTTTTCTATTATTATTATTATTTGAGATGAGTTTTTACTCTTGTTCCCAGGGGCTAGAGTGCCATGGTGCGATCTCAGCTCACTGCAAATTCTGCCTCCCAGGTTCAAGCAATTCTCCTGTCTCAGCCTCCCAAGTAGCTGGGATTACAGGCGCCCGCCACCATGCCCGGCTAATGTTTGTATTTTTAGTAGAGACGGGGTTTCACCATGTTGGCCAGGCTAGTCTCAAACTCCTGACCTCTGGTGATCCAACCACCTCGGCCTCCCAAAGTTCTGGGATTACGGGCATGAGCCACCACGCCCGGCCATTATTTGCATTCTTATCCTGTAATTAAAATATAGAACTTAAAATTCTACAAAAATAGAATCCTATATTATTTACAGTAGGAACAACATTAGGGTCCTTTTCTATTGTTCTAGGTTTCACCAAGCATAATTTGCCAGCAGCTATACAAATTTTAACATTTCTTGGGAAAAATAGGCAAAGGATTGTCTTGAAACGTGACATAGCAGATGTTTGTATCTAACTCCTCCAGGTATCTGTCTTGCAGATCTAAAAATGGTCTACTTTTGTGAAGGTGGTATCTTCTTACTTATGAAACGTCCACATGAATATCTCAAATGCTTGCAATAGGGTGTCTATCTTCTGAGATGCATAAAGCACACATTTCACTGTTGAACTTAACACTTTGTTTTTGACCTTATTATTTCTAGTAACACAATTTACTATTGGAAGTATCATGGATAGAGGAGCACACAACCAAAGCATGAGTGACTGAGGCAAGTGGGAAGTCCTTTCTGTCAGGTCAAAAAAATGTTATAGAGCTCACAGCAGACTGTCCACCACAATCTCATTTTATAGGGCAAAGTTATACTTAACCCAAAAATGATAGGGGAGATATAGCTAATGTTTTAAGATAAAGGCCAAAGAAGATGTTATAAAAGATACTATAAATAGACAAATAAGGGAGTTTCTGGAATACTCCATAGTGAATGAGTCAGTCTGTGTTTTACATTATCCCAAGGGAGCTGGCCACTCTTCCTTTGACCTACAGTTTTAGAAAGAATGCGACTTTTGTTGGCATACATTTATCATTAGCATATTAGATAGCTCTCTGATTTTTTTTAGAATAATCTTTTTATGCATTACTAGATCTAACTCTCTCCAGAAAGTATTCATCAAAATGTGTTTTCAGAGAGCCAAATAAATATAAGCACTTATTTTATTAAATTAATTTGATGAACATATACTGAACTTCATGGGTACCTAGAATTTTACTACATAGTGAATTGATACATATAAGAATACACATAAGTATATAAAATTTTCATCATCCTTGGTGAACAAACACAGGAACAGAAAACCAAACACTGTGTGTTCTCACTCATAAGTGGGAGTTGAACAATGAGAACACTTGGACACAAGGAGGGGAACATCACACATCGGGGTCCATGCCGGGGGTGGGGGCAAGATGAGGGGGAGCATTAGGACAAATACTTAATGCAAGCGGGGCTTAAAACCTAGGTGGTGGGCCGGGCACGGTGGCTCAAGCCTGTAATCCCAGCACTTTGGGAGGTCGAGGTGGGTGGATCACGAGGTCAAGAGATCGAGACCATCCTGGTCAACATGGTGAAACCCCGTCTCTACTAAAAATACAAAAAAATTAGCTGGGCATGGTGGCGCGTGCCTGTAATCCCAGCTACTCAGGAGGCTGAGGCAGGAGAATTGCCTGAACCCAGGAGGCGGAGGTTGCGGTGAGCCGAGATCGTGCCATTGCACTCCAGCCTGGGTAACAAGAGTGAAACTCCGTCTCAAAAAAAAAAAAAAAAAAAAAAAAAAAACCTAGGTGGTGGGTTGATGGGTACAGCAAACCACCATGGCACATGTATACCTGTGTAACAAACCTGCATGTTCACCACATGTATCCCAGAACTTAAAGAAAAAAGAAAGGAAGGAAGGAAGGAGGGAAGGAAGGAAGGAAGGAAAAAGAAAAAAGGAAAAAGAATAGGATACTCTTCAACTCCCAATTCCCATAAAAGGTGGAGCTGAATCCAGGAGGAAGTCTGAGGAAATAAAAATGTGTAAAAAGGGATAAAAAAGAATATTTCTGGAGATGAGTTCCAAAATGTTCATCAGACTCTCAAAAGGGCTGATAGTCCCCATCCCACTTTCCTCCTCTGCACCACCTGCCACTAAAATTAGAGAACCACAACTCCGTAGCTGTGTAGCTAAACCAAGGGAAAGCATTTGCAGAGCAAGAGATAAGGCTGCTGTCTAAATTGTATTACTTCATGGGAATGGGAAGATCTTTTTTCATCCATCTCCACTCACCAACCAAGGGTAATTCCATTATCAAATATAAATTCTTAAAAATGCACACATCCTTGAGACTAGTAAGATTTTTAAGATGTATCAGTTATTTCCTAGAAAACAGATTTTGATTAAAAGGTGAGGGAGGACTGAAAGAGATCATCCATTTATTGAACTCCCGAGACAGCGGAAGGAATATATGCCAAGAGAGATTTAAATGGAGGAAGAAGCTGGTTATGTCCAAAATGTATTTAACCTGCTCCATAAATTTGCCAAGTACATAGAAACAAAGCCTAGAAAGAATCTAAAAACAAAACCAGCTGGGACTGAAGGTGCAGTAGAGCCTGGCAGTTCTGCCCAAGGGTTCTGCAGCCGAGTACCTGACTTCAAATCCCAGCTATACCACGAACCTTGGCTTTGTGAAGGTAGGCAAGTTATTAATTTCTTTGTGCCTCAATTTCTTCAGCTGTAGGACGGGGATAATGGTAGCCCCACCTCACAGGGTTGTTGAGAGATTAAATAAGTTAATGAAACATGTAAAGAGTTTACTGTTGTGCCTGACACAAAGTGAACACTGCCGTTGTTAGGAGGACTAGGGCCTTTTCTTCCTCTGAGTGCGTACAAAGACACAGGCGCTGGTCTGAAGCTGAGTTTTGATCTATTTCCCCGGCAGCTGAATGCACTGTGATGGGAATCCCCAGTGTGACCACGAATCTCTCTGGGTTTGGCTGTTTCATGCAGGAGCACGTGGCTGATCCTACTGCTTACGGTGAGGTTTTTCATCATTAACTCAACCTGGGGAGATGTGACCTCAAACCAAACAAGGCACAGGGTCTTTACAAAGCCTAACTCTAAAGCCATCCTGATAATAAACTAATGTTTTTTTATTTCTTGTTTAATTAAAAGTCGATTTAGGCCGGGCATGATGGCTCATGGCTGTAATACCAGCACTTTGGGAGGCTGAGGTGGGCATCACTTGAGATCAGGAGTTCGAGACCAGCTTGGCCAACATCGTTGAACCCCATCTCTACTAAAAATACAAAAAAAAAATTAGCTGGGTGTGGTGGCGCACGCATGAAACCCAAGCTACTCAGGACGCTGAGGCACAAGAATCGCTTGAACCTGGGAGGCAGATGTGACAGTGAACTGAGATTGTGCCACTGTGCTCCAGCCTGGGTGACAGAGCCTCAGGCTGTCTAAAAAAAAAAAAGTAGATTTATAAATAGAATTGTGTCCTTTGCAGCAACATGTTTGCAGCTGGAAGTCATTATCTTAAGTGAATTAGTGCAGGAACACATAACCAAATACTGCATGTTCCCATGTATAAGTGGGAGCTAAACACTGAATACATATGGACACAAAGATGAAAACAGTAGACATCTGGGAACTGCTTGCGTGGGGACGTGGGTTGAAAGACTACCTACCGGGTGCTATGTTAATCACCTGGGCGGTGGGATCATTTGTACACCAAGCCTCAGCAATACGCAATGTACCCATGTAGCAAATGTGTACATGTACCCACCTCAACCTAAACTAAAAGTGGAGGAAAAAGGAGCTTTAAGTATGTGGTCCCTAAATAACATAAGAATGCTGTTAATATTAATATATTACTGCAAAAAGAGTGCAAAACTTGGATAAACTTTGTCCTTTACCTTTTTTTACCCCTGAATTTTGATCCCTTCTACTGCCCAGAAGTGATATTAAAATAACCATGGAGTACCTGTATTGGTCATTAGATAGAGAGTAAATATATTATTATTATTGTTATTATTTTAAAAGCCCATCTCAAGTTAGCAAAATTCACCTAAATTATTTAAGTTGTTTAAAATGGCAAAATAATTTGCATACCATTATCTGTCTGTTCATATTGCCTAGCAGTAAGAAGTTAGAATGAGATACATTCTCTGCCTATACCTTGCCAATTCCCTGGGTCTTTCCTTTTTTTTTTTTTTTTTGAAACATGCTCTCACTCTGCTGCCCAGGCTGGAGTGCAGTAGCCTGATACTGACTAACTGCAGCTTCCATATTTCTGGCTCAGGTGATCCTCCTGCCTCAGCCACCCGAGTAGCTGGGGCTACAGGCACACACCACCACGCCTGGCTAAATTTTGTATGTAGAGATGGGATTTCCCCATGTTGCTCATGTTGTTCTCGAACTCCTGGGCTCAAGGAATCCACCCACCTCTGTCTGCCAAAGTGCTGGAATTATAGGTGTGAGCCACGGAGCCCTGGCTTTCCTTAGTCTTTTACAGGTGTAGTGTTGCTCTTTCCTCTGGCTAGAGCTGTGGTTTTCAGCCACAGCTGCACAGGAGGAATACTGGGGAGCCTAAAAGGCACAGATATCCACGTCCTGCCCTGGAAATTCTGGCTAGTGAGCAACCTCATGGAGGATCACTGATCCACTGATCCCTAGACTGCCAAATTTATTTTCAGCAAGATCCACTTTGTTGGCTGTGTGTCGGTGATGGTTATAAACCATTAGAAGTGAATTAGAGCCTTAGAAAAGAATAAAGTGGAGGTAATTGCTGAGTAAGGGGTAGATAATGCATAGGTCTTTGATGGAACCAAAGAGTAAATCATAAAATGTTTAAGATGAGACCTACTTTTATTTGTGCTTTGGTTTTTGTGTTTTCAGGTATTTACATCGTTGACAGGCGGTTCCGTTCTCCAGATGATTCTTGCAATCAGCTGACTCAGTTTCTCTATGGATTTTGCAAACAGTCACGCCGCCAAAGGATTATCCAGAGGAACCGAACTGAGAGGCTCTCAGATCTTCTGGATTGGAGATACTTAGGCAGAGTAAGCAAGTTTTGATAAACACAGCAGACCACTTAAAAAAAATCCACTGGACTATAAACATGTTGATTCTAGTCCTAATCTTTAAAGTTAATCCAATATTATAATTGTTAAAATCTCAGTGTCTCCATGAACTTCTTAAAATTAAATGAATTTACAAAGTCCTACACCAAATACTTCAAGTTTAGCTTGAGTCTATCCGTAATAGCAAGTTCATCCGGACCTAGCACTAATCTTACAGTTACTCCATTGTCAGTGCTTCACTTGATGTGTTACTGGTGTAAGAAAACATTTGTGAAGTTAGGAAAACATCAAGAGGAAAGTCCGTATGACATTTGTCTCTAGAGAAATAGTGTGGTCATATTTCTCAACTATAGTAGGGAGTGGGAATAATACAGTTTTTCAAAATGATGAGTACAGGAAGTACCTCCTCTCAATCGTGCAATATGTTTATAAACACCTGGATGCTCACGTAGCTCGGCAGTGGTGGTTTCATAATAAACAGATTGACTTTGCCTTTACCTAATGGGTCTGTCTACATAGTGCTGAACACTCTTGGCCGAATGATAGATGCTGCCATTTGCTGAGTATCTGCACACACAAATGCCAGCGCTCATTACGACCTGGATGATTAATTTTACTATCTCCATCTTACAATGAAAATAGATACACTAGGCTTTTAGAAGTGATATTTCTTACCTAAGGTCTGAAGCAGGATTTACACCTGATTTATCTGAATATTCAGGCACTATCTTTTTTCCATGCCACACTGCTTCTCTGTGAAATGAAACCAGTGTTTTCAATCACCTTAATGCTCAATTCAGAGCTCATTATGACCGGTATGGGCATTCTCCCCCAGCTTTTCATAGTATTTCTTTGCCTGTGTGTTGAAAAATAATAAAACTATAAACTGTAATTTCTTTCCTGAATCTCAAATATAGAATACATAGATTCTGTCACTTTAAAAAAATATGTATGTTTCAGAACTAGGAGAAAAAAGCCTTATTTAATAACTTGGTTGTTGGGATATCTAAGGGTCTTTTTTAAACCTGTGATTTGGCTTTCTATCAATAGTATTACCAGCATGCCAGACACCTGACATTAAGCAGAGCTTTTCCAGATAAATTCCATGTGGAACTAACATCACCACCAACGGTAAATATTCAATGTATTGTTTGTTTTGAAAGCTATATTTCTTTTTATAAGCTTAAATAATGCCTTTAAATTTGGAATAACTATGCACACAGCTATAATGCTTTTCCATAATGTCGAATCAAAGCAAAGAAGAGAGAGAGGAACTCACAAATCAGACTATCTTAAAGCTCTCAGTTCAGAGTCAGCCTTACGTATAGGATGAGTAGACAGTTAATTCATGTCATTAGAGAAGCATCTCTGAATTAAATATTTCTCTACCTCAATGCTTGAAATGGTTCTGATGGACATTTATGCTTTAGGGAGTTGTTCAGTAATAAATTGGACTGCTTTAATCGAAAGTGAATTTGCTATCCAAGGAAGTGTTTAAATGTAGTATGATCACTTGGCAAGAGTAAAATAGAGTAAGTTCAGCACCCCAGGAGGAATTGAACTAGATGAGCATTTATGTTCCATCCAGCAATGCCCACCAAGGTGTCTTCTAAAATCCAGCTAGACATTTATGTTCATGAGACTGCCAAAGGCCACATTTGGCATCAGATTCACTTAGCAGGGTAGAAGATAGGAGGCGCCTCTTGAAGCAGGGTAGCATCAGGCATTTCTCTTTACTGGGATTGGTCCTCGGAGTAGTCTACACAGTAGTCCAAGAACTAAACATCTTTGGCCCCCTACACACTAGGTGACATCTTAGGTGCAAGAAGATAAGACCCATACCATTGCAAATGAGATCACCTTAGCTTAGTAGCTCCATCCCCCACAGAAGCCTCTATCTCATGTAAATCCCTGGAAACCAGCTTCCATGCTCCCTGCAAGGAATATGCCCAATTACAAGAGTCATCACATTCAGAGATTCCCAAAAACTCTGGCTCCTCATCAAGTATTTATAGATTTTTCAGTTTAGATATAATTTCTCAATCGGGGTCACTGTTGTCATAGATAATTATGCCTAATAACAAGACTTATATTCCACCTGTATATCAAGTTTCCAGAGGAACAGATCTAGAAAGTCAACCTGAGGTAAAATTTTCCCATAAAAAAGGTGATAAGGTTTTCATAAACCCTCAATCGATAAATTCTGTCTTTCATGTTTATGATTCTAGCATTCAGAGTTGATTGCTTAGCTTATTTAGAGGTGGTCATTCCACTTAATGATAATTCAGCAATATTCATTCATTTATCTGCTTATCTACTTATTTATTCAGTTATTACATTGAATAAGTATTGAGCACCTACTTCAAGCTAGGTCCTAAGTGCAGAACTCACTTCTTTTGTTGTATTGCTTACAGGTAAAGTATCTGAACCTTAAAATGACTGTACCTGTGTGACATGATAGTAATGTATAAAATAGTTGAAATAGAGTGACGAGCACTATGATACTTTTATACATCTGTCTCCCCATTCAATCATATGCACACCAGTCATGCTTTTCATCTGGTTTCTTAGTGGCATTGTTGTGCCTGATACATAATTCGTGCTCAGTATGTGTTTATCAAATAAATTATCTCAGTATCTCAAGTAGAAGGGCAAATTAATTAAAGCCTAGTGGTATTTTATCATTAACTGAAATAACAGCAACTGGTGGAATTGTTGGGCTAATTAAGTGGCCTGACTTCCAGCATGCCTTCTAGGGGTGGCTGTCCATGGCATTTCCAGGCACATTTGGCAGCTTTGTTGAGCAAATTCGAAGGATGACACAGAGACTAACAGTATCAGCAATGTAAAATGGCAATTGAGATGAAAGCTTCTGGAGTCATCACAGACCTGGGACAAATCTTTGCTCTACTATCTATTTGCTGTGTGAGGTTGGGCAAGCTACTTGACCTCTCTAACCCTCCATTTTCTTCTATAATGGAAAAAACAAATTTATCAGAGTGTTGTTAAAAGATGAGATGGTATAACATGTATATAGCACCTGGCACATTTCAGTACTTAATAAAAAATAGCTATATATTTAATGAATTCCTCTTGAGGTTGGTGATATCAAAATCAAAATGAAGCAAAGTTTAATAGCACCTGAACGGACTACAAAAGATAACTACTTTAAAAAAATTGAATGTGCATGCATAGAATTTACATCATTGAAAACCAAAAAATTGTTATGATGTTGATGTCCTATTTTTGTCTTTGACAGACAGAAGGATTTAAATATCCCAGGCCTTCCTCAGTACCACCTTCTCCTTCGGGGTCTCAGGCCTCTAGTCCGCAGAGCAGCGATGTGGAAGATGAAGTGGAGGATGAGAGATACGATGAGGAAGAGGAGGCTGAAAGGGATCGGTTAAATATCAAGTCACCATTTTCACTGAGCCGCGTTCCTCATGGGAAGAAAAAGCTGCATGGTGAATACAAGAACTGAATTCTACACGTGCTGAATAGAGCTAATTTAGAAAAGCAAAGTAAGACTAATTATTTAAAATAATAAAAATGCCACAAATTTCATTTTCTCTTTCTAAATATTATAATGGAATTTATTCTCTGCTCAAAAAGTGGAAGAAATTGAGTGAATGACAATTTCATAATTTAGAATAAGATCCAAGTTATTTTCCCCAACACCTTGTTTCCCCCATAAAGTTAGGCAAGAGGAGGAGCACTAATTAAAACCAGGTGACACCATCCCTCCACTCAAGTCATTTCTTTGTCCTTTTCCCCAAGGAGAAGCAACTATGATTGTTAGCAGATGGCTCTGTGTCCAGTACAGTGCCTTGTACATAATAGTTGCATGAATAAATGGTCTTATGGGAGATATAGAGGTTCAAAAAATTGTTGCTTTTAAAGAATGTATGTATTCACAAGTTGAAGGACAGAAACAATAGAAAAAAAGTGCGTGGTGCCTGATCAGCTGATAGAAAGACCCGTTTTATGGATTGTACCACCTGCTATAGTTTGAATGTTTGTGTGCCCCCCAAATTCATATATAGGTGCTCCTCGACTTACAATGGGGTTATGTTTAGACAAACCCATTCATATTTTCTTTATTTTATTTTATTTTTAAGGTAGATTCTTGCTCTGTCACCCACGCTGGAGTGCAGTGGTGTGATCTCAGCTCACTGCAACCTCAGCCTCCCAGGCTCAAGCAATTCTCATGCCTCAGCCTCCCAAGTAGCTGGGACCACAGGCATGTGCCACTACACCTGGATAATTTTTATATTTCTTTTTAGTAGAGACATGGTTTTGCCATATTGGCCAGGTTGGTCTTTGAACTTCTGGCCTCAAGTGATCTGCCCACCTCAGCCTCCCAAAGTGCTGGGATTACAGGCATGAGCCACCATGCCAGGCCAACCGACTGATATTTTTAATTTATGATGGGCCTATCAGAATATAAATCCATGGTAAGTCAAGGAGTGTACTGAATGTGTGTTGCTTTCATACCATCGTAAAGTTGAAAAATCATAAATCAAACCATCATAAGTTGGGTCCGTCTGTATTGAAATCCTAATCCCCAGTCTGATGGTATCCACAAAGAAGGCAGAGCCTTCAGGAAGTGATTAGATCATGAGGGCAGAGCTTTCATGAATAGGATTACTGCCCTTATAAAAGAGGCCCCAGAGAGCCGCTTCGCCCTTTCCACCACGTGAAGACACAGCAAGAAAGTGCCATCTATGAGAAAATGGGCCTTCTATCAGACACTGATTCTATTGACACCTTGATCTTGGACTTCTCAGGTTCCAGAATTGTGTGAAATAAATTTCTGTTGTTTATAAGCCATCTAGTTTTTGGTATTTTGTTTCAGCAGTCTGAACTGATCAAGACACTACTGTTCCTTCCATGGTAAGAGTTAGACTGCACGGACCTGGTTTTACATCAACAGATGAGAGTATAAAATGTTACAGGTGTATACTAATAGTTTTCCAGGGTACAAGGAAGACTCAGGAGGGGGACTGGTCAAGTCTACTTAGAGAGGTCCAAAGAGTCTTCATGGAATGAGCCCAAATATCTATGAGTAATATGGGTGATAAGATGGCCCATTTCACACAGTGGTTGTGAGGATCAAATCAAATTAAAAATGAGCTCATTCTAAAGAAATTTACAGTCCAGTATGAAAAGACTGAACAGAATGAAGTTACATTCCCAACTTCCCTTTCTTTTTAGTCACGATAAAATAATGTCATTCAAGGTTGATAAGATACACATTTTTATTTATTGTAACCAGATAAAGAAGAAATGCAAGCCAGAGGCTGACTTGAGCAAGCCAGGGCCCTTTTGCCTCTCTCTCCTCTCTTAGGACCACAATGATGGTATTGGGGGAGAGAAGGCAACTTCCAAAAAACAAAGAATAATTAAGACCCCACAATGGAGGCCGGATAGCTGAGGTAGGCTATAGAGACAAAAAAAGGGAAGAAAAAGGGAAGGGCAATGGGAACTGTGCAGAAAGTGGCTGAAAGCCCTACCTGGAGACCAGGGTATTTTAGTCCATATATCTGTGTTGAAGGTAGAAATTCTCAATTTTAAAACACAAGCCATACAATGCGAAAGTTTTCTGATCTATGATCACTTGTTCATTTTTGTTTGTTTGTTTGTTTTCTGAGACAGAGTCTTGCTCTGTCACCCAGGCTGGAATGCAGTGGAGTGCAGTGGTGCGATCTCAGCTCACTGCAATCCATCTCCCGGATTCAAACGATTCTTCTGCCTCAGCCTCCTGAGTAGCTGGGACTACAGGCAGGCACCACCATGCCCAGCTAATTTTTGTATTTTTATAGAGACAGGGTTTCACGATATTGGCTAGGCTGGTCTTGAACTCCTGACCTTGTGATCCTCCTGCCTCGGCCTCCCAAAGTGCTGGGATTACAGGCGTGAGCCACCACGCCCAACTCATTTCAGTTTTTCAAAAAGCTAGGAATAAAGAGAATGCAGACACCATAGAGAGTTGGAAAGTTATAGAAAATTGGGAAGAGGGACCTTTGTAATTAATTAGCGTATTTGTACATGTGAACATTCTAGGAATTTGAGTACTTAGCATATGTGAAGCTGTATTTTAACAGTTATTGGTCATTGAGACAGCTTTTAAAACAATGATTAGTATGAAATTTTTGAGACTGTTCTGGTTAGTTGTGGGAAGAATTATTTCATAAGATAGATGTTAAAAGTGTTCTTCGAATACCTATACTATTTGAATAGTCAATATGTAAAAGTTTGTGTCTGATAAGTAAATAATTTTTAATATCCCACACCTCCTAATGGTGAAGTGGTTAGGACTCTGTATAAGCGAAAACAATGCTTTTGGAAAAAAATTTCAGTAAATTGGATGTAAGCACTGCCTAGTAAATCTACTTTCAAATCAAATCATAATTAATGACAGGTGCCTATTATAATGCCACACAGATTTTTTAATGCTCACAAGTTATTTTTTGACAGAGATCAACATTACATTAACTTGAATTTAGTTACATTATTATGAAACAAGATACAGATAAATCTTATAAGCAGAGTTCTGACTACTTAACACAGTGAAATTGCAATCCCACGTTACAAAGATATTCATATAAAGATATTCTTGGGCTATTAAATAATGGCTACATACTGATGACAATAAAAATTAACAATACTTTCCACTTATGACATTTGTCAATAACAACTCTGAATTAGGTAAAAGAATAATTAACATGATGGTCATACTGGAATTTTAAATAAATACATTATTATATTTGCCACAGGACTGTATGTGTGTGTGTATATTCAGATGGTACTGAACTCAAGCTGGCTTCTAAAAAGGAGGAAATCAGGCATATAACTGTTCACTTATGTTATCAGAGTGATTTATGTAATGCTATGAGGTCAAATAAAATCTAGAGTCTAGTCAATCAGAGTAAGCAGAGTACATGAATCTGCTGAGTCTGTTTGGCAATGGAAAATGAGTTACTTCTAACAAAACTGGCTTGTTCCCTCTTCCCATATGTAAACAACAGAGTGTGTCTCTATTGCTTATTTCCCAGTAACTTGTAGATACATGTTCCTAAACTGAATGCAAGGTAGTTCCCAAAGAGCACAAGGGGAGCTCCGAGCTCTGGATCTTTGGCAAGCCTGCTACCTCAATGACTGTCTCCTCCCAGCAACCACACTGAAGCGTTCCTATCACAGGGCTTCTCCCCAGCCATCCAATTTATCTTCTTAATTGACCACTCCTGGATGAGCTCTAGAGAGTCATACTCTCCCATTTCCCATCCTGCCAAGCTTCTTAACTTCATCCCACCTCTTTGGGATGGGTTAAAAGGAAAACAGAGAGGGAGAATTTCTGCTGAGTGAAAACAAAATGCAAGTGGGTAACAAAATGAAGAAAAAAACCCAAAACTAAGATCAAGACAGTTACTGGCTGTAATTAAAAGGAAAGAACACTTTAGTCTTCAGCCTTATAATTATAAATACTCTAAGAAACTCAAGAGTAAGACACAAGGTGATCTCAACATTTTTGGTGATCTAAACAGGACCTGAAACAATGAAAGAAGGTGATGATGTTCTCAGCTGAGCATCCTATGTATTTTTTTTGTTTCTGAAATAATAAAACTACCTGTGTGTATTCTTAAGATTACAAATGGAATAAAAGAGTCCAAAGGTTTTATTCGTATGGTTCATGTTTTCAAAGAGACTAGCACTATAATTAAACATAATCTAGTATATTTTCACCAGTTTAGCAGACTATCTTCCAGGAATCTAGGTTGATCAAAATTTTTTTCTTCATCTGTAAGAAAAAAATTGTTTAAAATAAATATACACTCTGCACGTCATAGAGGAAAATTAATAGAGGAAAAGGTAAGACAAAGAGAAGCTCAGTAAATCAACATTTAGCCTTCTAAGTTATGTTAACTCATGGACTCTGCTACTGAGAATTTAAACAATGTGGGTTCTGATTTGTTCAGTTTAAAATCTTTTCTTCTCAGCTTGGGACACATTGGGGGTTTCATATTTTAAATCTGAATCTCTATAATGAATGAAACTACAATATGGGATGTCTGGTAAAAATCTGAAAGAGCCACGTGTCTTGCTCTCACAAATTGACATGTCTAAAATACCTGCCGTGAAAATAGTTCACTTGCATCAAAGGATTGTCTCTTTATATTTCCTGTTAAAATGGATCTTACTCGGGAAAGATGACACAGGAACACATTTGCAAATGTTCTTTTGTTAGGGGAGCTAGAGTTCTGGGGGTGAAATGAGAAAGAAGAAACACTCCTGGGTGAGATGGCGAAACTTTAGAGCTTGAGGTGGGGATACTTAAAGAGTCGGACAATAGCAGGTTCCTGGGACTCTAAAAATAGGATAGAATGACTAAAAGTTACAATAAGGTGGGGAGAAGGAGTGGTTAGGGCGAAGTGTATTACTAATTTCTTCTAAGATTACCTCTAGATAAAACCACATTCTTTCCATTAGTTGCAATATAATTTGAATATCTGGGTTACATCGTAGCCTGTATTTCTAGCACACTTTAAACCATTGCAGAGAATGGGCTTCTCTTTAAAGGGAAGGAAGATAACAAAACAAAACAAAACCAGAACAGCGTCCTTGTATAAATTCCACTGAAACCAAAATTCACTACATAAAATAAGAGCCTTCTAAATAATAATGGTAGTATAGAATAAAAATACTAAAGTGATTAATACTAGTGATGAATTTATCACTTGGGAATCAAAAATTTTTCTATTGATTTAGACTGATAAAATTAGTCATTTCATCTTCAGAGACCATCCACTTAGAGAACTTCAGTAATTAAAAAAATACATATTTATTTTCCAAAAAAGAGATGGGAACCTATAATCACATCCTTTCCTCAAATTACTAATGAAGATACCTCTCCTTTTTAAAATTAGCTCTCTCTTGTCCATTACAGGTCACTTTCCTTTCTGGCTCTGCACATCTTCCCAACAATCAAATCTAAAACGTCACTATCAACCAATCTTCATCAGAGCTCTATTCTTACTGACTTCAAAAATTGCTGGTTCCACATCTAGGGTTTTAAAAAGATCATCTTAAATACAGCATCCTCTACCCAGTATTCAACTATTTCACACCTTTTCATTGCAAGAGTTCTGAGAGTAATGCCGGCTCTCCAGAGCCTTGGACCCCGCTTTCTCTTAACTTTGCAGTATACCTTCCTGTCCCAAATTCTGTCTAAACAAGGTTTCAGATACAGCACAGCAGAAGCAATTTGTGTCACTGGATGGGAGGTGGGGGGATGTCCTGTGATGCACTGTTTAAAGTCCCCTGAGCTGTATATTCTTACTACCCATTCTGCTATAGTTAACCATTCTGATAGTTTCCATCCTTGGAAAGTTTCAAGAGGGGAGTAATCAGTAGCATCAACTACTGAATAAATACTGGGATACTCTGTTATTCTGATTTTCCTCTTATCTTTCTGCTTGCTCCTTTTAATGTCCCTTCATGGATACTATTTTCCCTCATTTCCTTGATTTTTGGGTGTTTTATTATCTTCCATTTTCCCATTATATCTAAGCCCTAGAAGATATCTCCATTCTCAAGATTTCAACCTTTATTAATTGCCTCTGAAGTCCTGTTGTTTTCAAACCTGACCAATCATCAGAATAATGTGGAAGAACTTCTTAAGGACAGAGATTCTTGGGCCTCACTCAAGCAGTACAGAATTAGAATCGCTGGGCCTAAGGCCAAGAAATCTCTACTTTTTTTTTTTTTTTTTTCAGTGATCTCTCCAGGTAATTCTGATGTCACCAGTCCACAAATGGATAGTGGAGAACTCTGACCCACATAACTTTATTGACTAGAAGGTCCCTGTCACTTTGAATTGAATCCTTCTCCATGTTCACAAAAATTTCCACTCCTTATTGTCATCATCGCCATTTTAAACTCTCAAACACAACACTTTAAAAATGTGCTTGACTTTGGGTTCTCTCTCACGTCTTTAGTGAACAGCTATCCCACTTATCTATTCTTTCTGGGATACCTCAGAGTTGAGACTCTGCATCTATTCCCACTGACTGACTGGGCCTCATCACTTCACTCCTGTATTATTTCCTGAGTTTCCTATTGGTTCTCCACTCTAGCCTTTCCTCTTTGATCCAATTCATATGAAAGGTAGCATGGAATAATTGAGAGAGCTATAGAATCTATGTGATCTTAAAAAAGTAAGGCCATATCTTGAAAGCTCAGTTTTCTGAGCTATAAAGATTAGCAATCATATCTGACACATAGTGTCTTATATTATAGCTATTGCTATTGCTTTTATTGTTACCCTATGTATCATAACCAGACTCATATTCCTCCACCTTGTCATCTCTCGGCTGAAAATTAATAGGTCATCTTATTCATTCTCAAAGACCAAGTTACTTCCTGTTTTCATCCCAGTTCTGTTATGCACCTCTTATGTGATGGTGAGCAAGTCACTTAATCTTTCTGAGCCTCTATGTTCTCATTGGTAAAATATGGATAAGCGCCTACCTCCTAGGGTTAGTGAGAGGACTAAGAGTGCATATCCAATATCTGAAAAGCATTGTCTTCTCTTCATGCCTTAGCCCTGGTCTTGCTCTGAGTTCAAAAGACTTTTTTAATCCCACTCTCTTCCACTTGCCTTTCACAGGGATTTTTTGACAACAAAGCCAAAGTTTTAAGCCAGAAAGTGCCTTCTGCTCTTCTTCCCTTCTCCCACATGGGCTGTCCAATATGAGGCATGGAGCACACGTTTTCTCCAATAGCACATATGTTATAGAACTAGGCCAGCAGCATGTGCTTCGACCACCAGACCACTAACTACATGTTCTTTTGTTTGTTTGTTTTTGAGATGGAGTCTTGCTCTGTCACCCAGGCCGGAGTGCAGTGGCATGATCTTGGCTCACTGCAACCTCCGCCTCCTGGGCTCAAACGATTCTCCTGCCTCAGCCTCCAGAGTAGCTGGGAATACATGTTTTTTACACATTTTAAAATGTAAATTATGTCACAAATATGGCATCATTACAATTTTTGAAAGAGAAAATTTTCGGTCTATTTGTTACAGTTCAATGACTTCATAATAGTAATAAGAATGATATAACTTGTTTCATTGGGTTCTCGTAGAGACCTTGCACATGAGTACCATTATTTCATTATTTAATTGATAATGATATTAAGGCTCAGGTTCACCCAGCTAACAAGCAGCAGAGCCAGAATTTAAGCCCAAGTCTGTTAGACTCCCAAGACGTGGCTGATACATTACCAAGATGCCACAATTCAACCAGTAGTTTTAATGCTACATGGACACAGTACTTCTATTTGAAGATTAGATCTAATCCTGGTATAGAAAAAGCTACATAGGATAGTGAAAATTATACAGGCTTAGAATCAGAACTGGCCCATATCTATTGGCGTGAACCATATGAAACTGCTGTGTTTCTAAGAAAAAAAATTGTTGATTTCCTTTGGTTTAACTTTGAATAATGAGCAATTGGATTTGTGATTATTTAATCTTTTTGGCCTCAGTTTGCTCAACTATAAGATAATGCAGTTGGACTTTGAGCTTTTTCAGTTTTAAAAGTTCTAGAAAAAAATAAATAAAAGTTACCGTAGGCTAAGAATGCCAAAATTCATATAAAATTCCCCAGTCTTGCAAGGAAATGCTTTTATAGTCTTGGGACTCGCTTCAGTGAGAAATATACTGGTCTTTACAGAATAAACATCTCTGTGAATTTCTGGGGGAGGGGCATTGCACTCAACACAGAATCCCGAAAGTAAGCAAAACTGTTCTGTCAGTGCAGGTGAAAGAGGTCACTATGTTAGTACCTTCTGGTGACTTCTGCAGGGACACCAGTAAGATGGCTGCTACCTCCGGAATAGTTAGTAGTCGGGGATTTGGGCTTCGTCTTTCTGGAGAAACAAAAATGTATACAGATTCTGTTAGCATTTATATATTCATATTCGTAAGTCTTATTCTCACATGCTACAACACTAGAAAAACCTCTATGAAATAGATTTTGATCTCTCAAGAAAGGGCACCTTACGCACAAGACTAATTTTGTATAAATGGAAACATTTCACATTTGCTTTGGAAATGACTTACAATTGGTATGTGAAGTTTACAAACCGGGTATGGAAGGTAATTTTAAAATGCCAAAGAGAATTTTAGATAATAATTTACCTTTTCGGCTAAATATAAGGTAATTATTTGACTGAAGGAGTATCTGCTAAGAATTCAAAGTTATTTCAAACCTAAGTTGAAAAAAGACAAATTGTTCTGATTCGATTCAGCACAAAACATGATTTCTAATTTGGGGCTACTGAAGTTGAAAAACAAATCTTACCCTCATAAAATAAATAAGCACAATTACACAGCATGTTTGAGGAGCCTACACAAAAATTTAAGCACCTATGTTCAAACAGTGTTTGGTATTTTTCAAAGTAAGTATACTTTTTAATTTTAGCATTTCAATCTTTACAATTTTATCGAATTGTACTATTTTTTATTTATTTATTTTTTCCATGCTAAGCAATTTTATTATTTTTTAATTGCATTTTTGGTTTTGGGGTACATGTGAAGAACATGCAAGATTGTTGCATAGGTACACACATGGCAGTGTGATTTGCTGCCTTCCTCCCCTTCATCTATATCTGGCATTTCTCCCCATGCTCTCTCTCCCCAACTCCCCACCCCTCGCTGTCCCTCCCCTATTTTTAATACAATACGATGGAAAGGTTTACCCTGAAAAAGAACAGTTTCTGGCCCCATCCTTAACTGCCCGCATGTTAGTTACTCTTTTGATTTTGAGCCTGTGATAGTTCTTTCTAGTAAAACAGAAGCATACATTTGAAGTTCCTAGGTAAGTTCCCATTTTGTTAATAAGTGTTTAAGAGGAGGCTAAGTTCCTGCATAAACGCGCCGATACATTTCTAGAAGCATTTGCATAGTTCTTCCTCTCTCTCCTTACCCCGCGGAGCTGAACCTCAGGCCCTAACTCCCTGGGGACCTCTGCACACCCTGGGGGCCAGAGGGCTGGCTCAGCAGCCGCGAGCGGGTAAAGCTAGGGGAGCCGCAGCGCCAGCCTGAGCCGCCCTTGCCACTGTTGGTGCGGGGCTGGAAGCGCGAGCTCCCGGCTCAGGCGCTCGGCGTCCCGCTGCTGCTGCCCAAGTGGGCTGCTCTCCGGCGGACTGCAGCTCCAGGCGACTCAGAGCCGCGTCTTTCCGGTGGGGAGATAACTTTCTTTTGGAGGCAGCGCGGAGCAAGCCCCGGCCGACCCATCCTGTTCCCAAAGCGCAGGACTAGCGAACTTGCACCCCTGGTCACTCACCCGGCAGTGGCCGATCGGAGAGGTCCTTCCTCCGGCTCTGGTCGGAGATGAAGCGCCGACCCTCTGCAAAGGCGAGACCCGGGGTTCAACGACCGCCCTGCCCGGGACAACCGGGGCTTACACCAGAGCTCCTCCCGGCACCGCGCAGTCCCCGGGCGTGGGGAGGGGGTAGGTTGCTCCAGGGTCGCGCGGGGCTGTCGAGTTTCCAGCGCTCCCAGTGCAACCTCCGGCGGAGCCAGGCGCCCTGGACACCTGGAGAAAGCTCCGCGCCTGGCCAGACGCCGCAGGGGAGGTTTGGAGCGGAGGTCGGGTTCACCGCCGGTGCAGTTGTTTCCCAGGCAACCCGAGTCCCCATTTGGACCAAGACAAGCAACCCTCCATTTAAGGATGGAGGATTTCTAAAAAGGATGGAGGATTTCTAATAAGGATGGAGGATTTCTAATATTCAGGGACTCTTCCCTTCTCCCACCCCTCCCTCACCTACCGGTCTCTTTGATGGCCTCTACGATTTAAGGGAATAAACTCGATATTTTTCTTTCTTCATAACTCTCCATTTATCTGTTCATGGATTCATGCACTCCTAAGGGTATTCCGTTATTATAGGAAAAGAAAAATATTTGGAACTTACGTGCCCCTTTCAGATACAGCATAGCTTGAGGAGTCCAGTTCCTTCTCTCCAACAGTCTCTATAACCCAGGAGAAGGGAAGAGCAGTTAATTAAACATTGCAGCTCAGTCCTCTATTACAGCAAAATAAAGAAAAAAACAGAAGACAATAAAATAAGAAGGAAGAAAGAAAGAGCAGAGTGGACACACAGTGCACATTTTTAATTTATTAATTAAATTAATTTATTCCGTTTGATTACCTGTGGAGCGCCGCTGGAGTTTCCCAGGAAAAAAAACACCAGGAAAAGAGCCAAGGTTGTTGCTGCTAGACTTCTGAGTCCCTGTATGAAGTGACCAACCAGAAAGGGTCATTTCTGTGCCAATAGGATCTTCTGCTTCCTTCCTCGACCTCCTGGACAGTTACAAACCCCTTACTTCTCGAAATATTGTCTTAGTACTCAGTTTCTGGAGGTGTTTCCCTTCTATCTTCTAGTTAATTGAAAAAAACATATCTAGAAATATGTTATTTTTACTACTTCACCCAAATGAAGAATAAGTAAATACGTGCATTTTTTTTCTTAGTAAAATCAAATGATTCTGTTATTCTAAAGGCATATCATTCAAATATCCTTAAAATGCTTATTAAATATGAAATAGGTAAAACGCTATAAAGTGTTTTTAAAAATAGCTAAGAAGTCTCAAGTTAATAAAGCCTTTACTTACCTTCATGTTCTGCTTCTTTTCAGAACCTTGAAACAACTGTGACTTTCCCTGTGAGTTTTCTACTCTTGCCCTGAAATTGGAGCTTTTAAAATCTTGGTGTTAAGGACCTCTCTCCATCTGGAGTAGAGTTTGGGAGTCCACAGGGACATCTTGTCAGTCTTCAAGCAAGATCGAGAATCTGATGACTCCTCCAGGGAGTTTCATTGCAGGAAGTTGAGGAATGATTGATGGGCGGAAATTATTTGGATACGGATTGCATCATCCAGAAGACATTCAGAATGTGTCAGCATCACTGCTCTTGCTTTTCCTACTAGCTACCCAAAGCGCTGTTATTATTATTAATGAAAACAATCAATAGTCCAAGGCAGAATCAAAAGTAAATGAATAAGTAAGAAAACTTTTCTTGAGTAATAACTAGCTATCAGTCTGTCACTGATGCCTAAAGATGTATGAAAAGGTTTGGGAATCTCAATGGAATTTGACATGTCATTCACTTAATTATTCATTCATTCGGTTGTTTAGCAAATATTTATTGAGTGCCTACTGTGAGACACACAATCCTTTTATTTCAAGGGACACAGCCATGCACTGAAAAGACATAGTCTTTGCTTTGATCTAAGTTACCCACTAGTCAAGGTACACACTAAATTGAGGAATAGATAAAATAAGACACAGTAGTTACTCCTTAATCATAGGTGTGTGTGGGGGGACATGTTTTTAAGACCCACAGTGGATGCCTGAAACTATTGGTATGTATATGCCTTATATACACTGTATTTATTCTGTCTGTTCACCAAGACAATTACTAGTTGATTAATGGGAGAATGGTGTTTACATGGGAACATGCTAGACAAAAAGATGTTTCATGTTTTGGTTAGGCTGGAGCCGAACAGCGAGAGATTTCAACACCCTACTCAGATTTAACACTTACAATTTAAAACTTATGAATTCTGAAATTTCGCATTTAATATTTTCAGACTGTAGTTGACCATGGGTAACTGAAACCATGGAAAGTGAAACCGCAGATAAGCAGGGTCTACTGTAACTACACAATGTTTTAATTTTTTTTTTTTTTTTTGAGATGGAGTCTCACTCTGTCACCCAAGCTGGAGTGCAGTAGTGCCAACTCTGCTCACTGCAACCTCCACCTCCCGGGTTCAAGCGATTCTCCTGCCTCAGCCTCCCAAGTAGCTGGGATTACAGGCACACACCACCATGCCTGGCTAATTTTTGTATTTTTAGTAGAGATGGGGTTTCACCATATTGGCCAGGATGGTCTCAAACTCCTGACCTCGTGATCCTCTGTCTCCGCCTCCCAAAGTGCTGGGATTGCAGTCGTGAGACACTGAGCCCTGCCTTTAAATTGTTAAGTAAAAGTAAGCAAGGTGATGGGATAGGATAAGTGGTGGGCTACTTTAAGGAAGGTTAAAAACAGAGGGTAGCCTTGAAGGATAAGGTGAAGTAATGGGAAAAACTGGGGCAGTAATTAGTATTCCAGGCATTCTCAATAGAAGAAAGAAAAGCAAAATCTATGGACAGCAAAGAGCATGGCTTGTTTGGGGAACAGGAAAGCAGCCAATGGAGACAGAGTTGTGTGGGTGACAGGGAAAGGCTTTGAAATGAGATTGGAGAGAAAGAAACGGGCCAGTCAATACGGAAATATGATTATAAGAAAAGATGATGATGGCTTATACTGGGATGGTACACACAGGGAAAGAAGAGCTGTAAATGAGTTTGGATACATGTTGTGGAGGTAGGAAATATAGAACTTGTATATAAAAGGGATACGAGAGTATGAGAAAAATATATCAAGGATGATTCTTAGGTTTATGGATAAAACTATGGGTAAATTATGAAGTAATTGATTGAAATTGGAGAAACCTTCTTAACTTACTTTTGGTTAGTAAAAGAGAATGGAATATAGAATGTAGTATGTGAGCAGAAACTCGAGAACTATTTACCATCTGCAAGGGGAAAAGCAAAGCAGGAAAAACTAGAGTCATTAGTGTAATGCTCTAGTTCCACATCATAGGAAAAGGGAAAGATAAACACTAACTAAAAGGTTATCTGGTTGCTGTTTTAATAATGCTTTAAATGTTAGATTTTAAGATTTTCATTTCAAAGGATTGTAGTAATTTCCTTCAACAAAGAGCAATAAAAGAAGTAAAATATGCTGTTTATCATGTTTTAAATAGTCACACATGAAACCTAATTACCAGATTACCTGAAAAATAAATAAAATGCCTTTCCATACCCAAAACACAAATGTTTTGGGAAGAGGAGCAGGAAAATGAATCACCAATAAAACATGTTTTGAACTTACAATTTTAACAAGAGATACATAAATGTGCTTTGCTGATAATAGTTTAATGAATTCACAAGCAGATGTCTTACGTCAAAGCTGCCATTTTCAGTTTAATGTGCGCAAAAGAAGGGAATGGTTTTGACATGTTATCAATATTGCAGTCTTATCAAGAGTAACATGCTAGAATGTGTTATTTCTAAAAGGATTTCCAAAGGGCATTGGCCCCCAATAGAATGTTTTTGTTAAATCACAAAGCTTTTAAGGTTTTTACAGTTTCAAACCAAGACATGGGTTGTTATAATATTTGGTATAAAACAAAACACAACAAACGATAACAAAAACTCACATAGGTAAAGCCCTTTGAATTTTATTCTGCTGACAGTATGACCAGACAGTAGATGTTGAACGAATGGTCTTTTAAGCCTTTTTTGAAGGCACATTCAATGAACACTGTTTTGAATTCATCACTGTTACCTGCATTCTTGTAGTTGACTAAAGAGTGCCCAGACCCTGTTTAACCAATGATCACCTGTCACTGGTTAAATGGCGTTCTTTCAAGGTCAGAGATTATTGTGTTCACAAGGAAAACAGCTGCTATCTTGGATAAGATTATCTGGACAATATGGCTATTATAGTACAAAATGCCTAAATGACTTTTTTGATTACAGAATAGAGAGAATTTGGGTTGGATAGCATGAATGAAGATATGAGTTCAATCTTCTATGTTGGCTTCATTTTCTGTTAGGACATCAGCCCCTTAGGCCAGTTTTCTCATAATCAGACGAAAGAAGTCATTTCCCCCAAGGGTCACCAGTTTTAGGAGGGACTTTGGGAGCATTAAGAAGGCCTGCTATCCAAAATAAAACTTCTCATTAATTGGCCACTGTTTTTAGTCAGGCTTCTTTTTACTTAACGCTTTGATTCACAATGAGCTCACACCCTGAAATAGATAATATTGCAATTCTTTGTTGACAAACGATTTCAGATCCTTTCTCCAGAATTACAGATAGGGAGAGGAAGGAGAAAATATGAAGATATTGGTTTTCTGAGGACAGTTAAGACAAGTAATGTTTAGTGTGTTGGGGGTAGATAAAAGTGAAGCAGGGAGACTCAAGTTCACCAATTTCATACTATATTCTGGATTAAAATATTTTACCACTCATTTCCAAAATGATGTAATTGTGTGTATAAATTAATGTACAGCCACCGTTACCACAGGATAATTCATAAGACTTGGCTGCTAATGGTGTATGTTATGTAAACGCAGCACAAAGAGGACAGATATAGCAAAAAGGTCTTGGATCAAGATACAAACAACAAAACACTAACACTCATAGATAGCTCTTTTGGAAATGTTGAGCCATATAAACCTTGGTAGCTCAGAAATGTGAAGAATGAATCCATAATTCTGTGATGTGAATTAGGTCGAACACCAGCTGTTGCCAGGTGTGATCATCAAATAGGAAGGTGGGATAGTCAGTTGTCCTGCTTATCTATGTCACTGGGCCAGAAATACTCTCAGGACAATGCATGCTATTTTTCATAACACTTTAAATTTGAGACCTTTGAAATCCATTGTTAAATTCAATTTTCATATCAAATTCATGTATTAGATCCTGTATTTCACTTAGAAGCATACTCGAGAGTTTGACTTGATATGACACTAAATGGTAGAGTTAGTGTTTTAGCACCAAGACTGGTCCTTATACCACCATGTAACTCATAGCCACCTCACAAGGTCACATCACAACAGAAGAATCTTCTTCAGGGATTCAATTACCCACGATTATCAGTATTATTTCATATGCGTAAAAGACTATTGTGCAAGTGATCCCTCTTGTCGTAGGGTATTATTTCTGGCTTTCATCACTTAAGAAATAAGTTTTGTTTTCTCCTTGGGATTATTCTACTTCATAATAGCAGCTGCAATGACAAACGAAACCCAAGAAGCTCTTCATTTCATACTGGAAAGAAAGGAAAATTAATTAGTGGTTCACACCAGCCTCAAAACTTTAGGAGCAGCTTCTGGTTTCCCCAGCAGCCTCCCTTTTCTAGTAAAGAAGGGCAGCCAATCTGTAGGCATGGTCTTTCGTTTATTTACGATCCCTCCATTGGCAAGCTACTGGGTACAGTAAAGTCCTAAGGAATGTGAAGTAGAAAGGCAGACTTCTGTGGGGGCCAGATCATTAGATTCAACTCTATGGCTGACAGAGGTTGATTTCAATATATTAAAAGTGATCGGGGGCTAGCAACAGAAGAGTTGAAAGAATGAACTTTCACTCATTAAACCAACATTTACTGGACACCTATTGAAGGCCAGGAACTGGAGATACAAATGTAAGAAGAGATTTCGAACCTCAAGAATCTTTTCCATAACCAAATCAATACAAAGCAAGTGGAAAGCTGTAGGAGAAGACAAGGAAGGAGCAGCTGTTTTGGCCTAGCTGGTCAGGAAAGATATGATAACAGTGACATTTTAATCAGGCCTTGAGTAAAGCTGAGGTCATGGAAACACATATTAGTCAATGAAGAATTTTGGGCATGCTTCTAGTGTTCCATCTCCTACATGGATACAGGTAACAGAAGGACTGAGGTTGGGGCCTTTTGGTGCAGGTCAAGATTAGAGAGACAGGCTGGATATTTAATAGCAGATTCAAGACTTCCCATTCACCCAACAATAGTCTGGATTTGCAGCTTAATTAGTGAATTCAACAAATACCTACTGGGTATTTTAAGTGGTAGACTTGGCCAGTAGTTTTTTGGCCTTAACAAAATTTACAATCAAACCACTGCAGGTGTTGTGGTAATCTTAGTGGGATGACAAAGAAAGATTCTTTCCATTCTGAGAAAAAATATTAAAGCATCTAATTTCTAAGTTCCCTGACCACTTTTTAAATTTTGCAATTAATAGTAGCAATCATAGCAGCTTTCAGAACACTGTCCCAACTGCCTGTAGCAATATAAATTCTGTGGCAGGCTTCTGGATAACACAAATAGCAGTGACAGTTCTAAATCCCTAGGCCTACATTAAAAACAGTTCTCTTCCCTCTGCCACAAAGAAATAAAAAAAAAAAACATAACCCTATAATAAGATGAATACATGCACAGGCTTGTAAAAAATTACATCTCAAAACAAACCTCCCAGAGTTAAAGCTGGCATTATTTTTTTTTCCTCCAGACACCTTTTGAAAATGCCAATCAATCACACAGCTGAAGGCTGAATAGTTTTAGTAACTCTTGACTGGGAGAAAACAAGAGGTTGGGATGTTTAGACCACAAATTCTTCTACCACCATGTGTTTGCAGTACAGGCCAGGACAAGTTATTTGGAAATACAGCTAAGAATTTACAAGCAATGTTAACATTATAAACACTTAATGAGCAGATGCCACATTTTGTTCTCCTGGGTCTCCCAAATTCAGCACAGGACTTTTAGTATTCAAGAGGTACTCAGAAAATGTCTATTGAATAACATAATACATAGAGTCTGATTTTTAAAAAACAGCATATTGCCCAAAGTCGTGACTTTTTTAGTTTTCAAAATTAGGAATGTTTTTGGCTTACTTGAAGCCCATCTGTATTCATTAGTACATTTAGAAAATTTGGAAATGAAAGATGTGAAGATTGTTTGATAAGAAAAAAATTGCATATAAGGTGAATTTTTAAAAACTGAGGTTATTTTGCAATGCTAAATTAACTTTTAGAACTTCATAACACACATATATTTGACCACCAATTAATAGAAAAGTACCCTTTTATTGAGAGGTAAGACAAGTATATTTACAATATTCAATTGTTAGATAATATAATCTGACAGTGAGAGTTTTTAAAGCAGCAGTATTTTCAGGAATTACAATTTATAAGGGGAAAAGAAAAACATTCCAAATATGTTTCTGTTACAGAAAATACACTTGAACAATGACAGAAACACTTAAGGCTATATAGTATTAGACCTTTTCCTCCATCTCTATAAAGTATAATTTTGTTACAAAGACAGAAGGCTGATTTTGGGAAGGAAAAAAACAATAGGATGTATAGTGCTTTCTATCAGAAAACTAGTATGTTTAAAAATAGAGTCTCATCAAGGATTCAAATATAAGTGTTGCCAGGCAGTCCCAAACTCACATTTGATATTAACTGCAGACTCATTTAAAACTGAAAACTGCTCCAGTCTCTCAATCTTCCTAAGGACTGGGAGATTATCAAACCCTTTCAAGTCTAATAATGCTTTCTGAAATAAGATTGTTGAAAAAGGAATCTCTGTTACAGTGCAAAGAACATTTTGATAGAAATTCATGTCTACAAAGGAGTTAAATGATACAGATGTGTCTTAAATTAGCAGATACTATTCTTGCTGTAAAAAGGTAGAATTATCAAACCATTGTAAATAATATGAGTCAAAAATATGTGTAACAGAGTTCTGCTGGGCACCTTACATAAGTCACTCCTCAAAAGTATATATTTGACACTCTCCAAATGAGGATATTCCTTTTTTGAAGGACATTAGACACAACAGTAGGCTCTTATTATTCCATTAACTATTGAGGTAGGAGTCTCCATTTGTCACTATTATCGCATTTTCACAGACACACCGTAAGTCAAATGCAAGTACCAAAAATGTCAGTAATCCTCCAGATCAAACCATTACACTATACACCAAGTCTTTCCTTATTTAGATGAGCAAGATTGGGAGTTCTCTGTGTATCAATAGATTTAACTAAAAATAAAATAAGCTGGAATCTATTTTTGTAGACATGTTTGTAAATGAATACCACAAATTCCAATGATAATTTTATGCATTAAAAAGCTTTGCAACTGTCAAAAAAAAGTAAACAGTGCAATCAGTGGTAAAACAAACAGTACTGTGGCTGTTTGAAATGTTTTCCTACATCTACCACTAAAGCTGCCACAACTTGTAAAACTAAAGAAGAAAACTGCGATTTCCTGCTGTCTAATAATCAGCAACAGTGGAAAAATATCATTTTTTTTTTTTTTAGTGTCATGTTCTTAAGAAACTATAGCCAGTTTAATTACAGTAAAATAACTTCAGCATGTGAACTCAGGTATTTTCTCAATTAACTCAAGATGAGTGATCCTATGAAGGACATATCATGCTTATTGAATATTAGATGCTAGGAAAAAGCTGAAAATAAGGGAAAACTCGGATTAAACGAATAGCCCTTTAAAAATAGTCACTTAAGTTTAACCTTTTAATGCGTGTTATGTCTTAAAGTAAACATTATCAAGTTTGTTATTTTAATTTGTGAAAAAAAAAAAAAAACACTACTAAAAAAAAAAAAAAAAAAAAAAAAAGAAAAATTACATCATGACATGGAAAAAATCCATTTGGTTTGCATCATTTAGTATCTTAAATAAGACTATTCAGTAAGACAAGCTATGAAACAGACTACTTCATTCATGGTCAAGAATGGTTTTTTGTTAAATACTTACATGTAATGAATGATATAGACAGATACTTAGGAGGGCAGACTCCCAAGAAATATGAGAATTTCCAGAGTAGGTTGCTCACCAAACTTAGCTATAATTTAGAAACTAAAAGTTAGTAAAGTATGACCTTTGCATATTCCAACAAAGAATATCTAGTTCAGATTTTCACCTGGCTTCAAAATATTAAGATTCAGAAGAACCACAAAAGTTTTATTTTAACCATGTTTACAAAAAAAAGTAATCCATACAAAAAAAATGGGTTTTCCTTGGTTTTAATACATTAAAATGACATAATTCAATCGAATTCATGCATCACTTTCAGAGAGAGAGTGGAACTGGAAATATTTTTGCCACTGCAGTGGACGTTTCTAAAAAGCAAATGCCTATGGGTGCTCCTGAGCCTTCAAAATGAAAAGAAACAGGCACCACAGTTCTCTAAGGATGGCTATGTTTCGCACACTGTGGAAAAACAATACAAATAGCCTTCAAGAGTTTCATGTGCATCGTAACATAGATTTCACCTCTCTCAGTTTGCTTGCTGACTTCTTAGTTCACTTGAGTACAAGCCTGTTTTCATTGCTTCTTTGCTGCTGGTACTTTGTAGGCTATACGTTTTGAACTTCTGTAAAGATCATTACAAGCTATTTCATGTAATTTAATTTTGTGCTGAATATTTCTTCAAATGACTTTATAAATAACACTATATTTTAAATGAGTCTTCAAATTCACTTGTTGTTATACCATATTGTTGCTTTCACCAACTTTATCTACAAACTGTAAGGAGAAGAAAAACAGGTAATTAAAGAAAGCCCAGAACATTATAAAACATTTTATCAACATTTAAAATGTTGATTTTTAAAAACCCAGCCTTACAAGAAGAGTTGTGGAAATTTAAGATATGACTGACAATGACTAATCCAGTACTACTCACCACCGTCTTCTGATACATAAACGTGTATAAAATTTTTTTCTAAAAGTTTTTTGCATGACATGTTATACATATGAATTTAAGGGTGCAACATGAAAAATGCAACACAATGAATAAAAAAATTGTATAAAATGAAGATAACACTGCTAGCTTAACAAAAAATAAAAACAAAAAAACTGAAATGTCAGCCATTCATGCATTAATGAACCCAATAAGATATTTCAACTGACCATTACTGTGGATCTCTTCTGGGCCTATGTAGTCTTTGAACAAACAGATTTAACTCCATTAAGTTCAATAATTAACAACAGTTATTGACTAAAAATACTTTAAATGTGTATTCTGGACTTGAGATTGAAAGTGGTAATGACATTAAAAATAGATTTAATGATGTAAGCATAAATTTATAATTATGGAATATAAATTTTAACACACATTATTGTAAGTGGTTATTTACTTTGGTTACTCCACCCCAAACATAAAGAAGTTGGGTTTTTTTTTTTTTTTTAACATTCCAGATGGTGATGTAAAGGCAGAAATTGTATATAATTAGTAGACACATTAAAAGTTATATAACCCAAGTGGTTATGCTATCAAATTCTAACAATGATCTGATCATTTATTTTATTTCACAAGTCACATTTTTTACATAAGCACTTATCATGATGAATAATGATAAGAAACATATTCTATTGTATTGGGTGTCCATTTATGCAAATTCTTGAGAATTCTTAAATTAAGGGCATAAATAATGATTACAACTCTATAACTAAAGTTTTAGTACATTCAAAAGCATTCTAGGTATAAATAACATTAACTACTGTATGAGTTTGCGGATTAATGCAAATGAAATCAGAGTATATCCCTAAAAGCCTCTGTTGAACATTTTGTGATGTTATCACAAACAGGTGACGGGCAACTGAAACTAAAAGCTGCTCTCAAAGAATTCATGGATTTACTAGAATTTTAAGGTAAATTTAAGTGGAGAGAAAGCACAACATTCTCTCTCCAAAGGTCACATGAAATATTTAGATTGTCTTGGCTGTAAGGTTATGACCCTAAAATTATCCTGGGGATGGAAATGGGATTAGGCTTATAGTGGTACTTACTCTTCCACAGGTAAGCCATCCTTTAGCTCTTTGAGAATTTAATAAATGCTATGAACTTCATCTCTAGAAACTTCTACAAAAATCTGTAAACAACTTTAGAAAGTTGATTAACTTCCCTGGACCTAACTGGAAATTGTGGTCTTTTAAATTTTCCTTTAAAGCTAGTTTATCCTAGTTATTTAGGACAGAGTTGGACCTATGAAACCAATCCAAAGAAGGACAAGAATGCTTCTGATATGGGTCTGACCTAGAGCCAAAAGGATTGTAGCCAACTCAGCTGAATTCTAGATCACCCAGATTCTTTTAGAATTTAAGGGTTTTGTTTAGTTTTGAAACTTAGGAGGTAGGCTAAGGGACAGTCATCTGGTGTTGTCCTGAAGTTCAACAAGTGCTCTGAGGTTAACAAAATGCCATACTTCACTCATTTGCTTAGCAAAAAATATTTTGAGTTTTCATTATATGCCAGACATTATGCTAGTCACTGGGGATAGAACAATGACTCAAATACAATCTGTCTCTGCCCTCAAGGACTGTAGTTTTACATGGAAGCACCTCCCTTTCTCCTTTCTCTTTTTTGTTTGAGACAGGGTTTTGCTTTATTGCCCAGGCTAGAATGCAGTGGTGTGATCATAGCTTACTGCAGCCTTGATCTCCTGGTTTAAGCAGTTCTTCCACCTTGGTCTCCCAAAGTGCTGGGATTACAGGAGTGAGCCACCATGCATGGCCTGAAGCCTTTTTCTTGAAAATTAAAACAGAGGTAAGGCTGGGCATGGTGGCTCACACCTGTAATCCGAGCACTTTGGGAGGCTGATGTGGGAGGATTGCTTGAGCCCAAGAGTTTGGTATCAGTCTGAGCAATACCGTGAAACCCTGCATCTAAGAAAAAACAAAATTAAAAAACAGAGGAAAAAAACAGAAGTAAATGCTATGAGAGAGTTGTGCACAGGAATGTTATAGAAGCACACCCCAAGCCAGTCACAGGGAATCAGGAAAACTTTCCCTAAGGTGGCAAAAAATAAGTTGAATTCTGAATGACCTTCTGAGCTTCCACCAAGAGATGCTAGAACCTTCAAGCTAGCAGTTAGTACAAAACATTTGTTGAATGAATACTGAATAAAAGACACTCATTTGTTAATTTTGAAAATGTTCTCTTTAACCTTTATGGTCTGATTTGACACTCTATTTTATCAAGGTGGAAACCAAGGCACACACTGGAAAACAAATTTGAGAAGCTTGTTCAAACTGTGGGCAGAGCTGAGAACTGACACCATCTGACACCCAGTGTAATAGTGCTTTAGTTAACTCTTTTTTTTTGAGCAGGGTCTTACTCTGTCACCACCCAGACTGAAGTGCAGTGGCACAATCATGGCTCACTGCAGCTTTGACCTCCCAGGCCCACGCCAATCCTCCTGCATCAGTCTCTTGAGAAGCGGGGACTACCGGCACATACCACCATACTCAGCTAATTTTTGTATTTTCTGGGGTAGAGATGGAGTTTCACCATGTTGCCCAGGCTGCTCTCAAACTCCTAGGCTTAAGCAATCCACCCGCCTCAGCCTCCCAAAGTGCAGGGTGTGAGCCACCTCACCCAGTCTTTTTTTCTTTTTCTTTCTTTTTTTTTTGTTTT